>NW_020447589.1:11981-12833 GCF_003343035.1 Apteryx rowi
CCCAAATCCATTGACTTCTAAAAAATCGGGAGGACTTAGATTCACSGGGTGTTTGCTACCTTATGCAAAAGAATGTGGACATTTCTCTTAAACCACTTGTTCAGTYTCATCTGTTAGACATCCCTGATCTTGCRGGGGTCARGACAGGACTACAGTCTGGCAYACCAGAGGCATACTGYAGGCTCTATAAGGAGTGCCCATKGAACATCTGCRTCTGTGGAAACTCTTSCTTTTCCATGTGCTMGATCACAAAACATATYATTGAACAYTGGWACATTGATTTGAGAAAGATCACATTGCTGATAAAAGCTGATTAATGTTATAAATACACTCAGTCTTGCCAGTATAAAAAGTTTGGGTTGGAGTACAGTACAAGGAGCAGAAAAGCATGCTGTGCAGTGATTAATGATGCAGGAAGCCATAAACTTAGAGTTTCTTCATGGTTATAATGCTTCAGTGTGAGAAACAGCAGAATCTGAATTCAATTGGTTTGGACAGACTCTACTACTACAGTAGAGAAGTAGTTTTTTAGTGGAATGAAAGACTTTTATTTAAAAAGAATTTTTTATTCATAACCTTTCCTGTTTGACCTTAAAATTATTACTGAAAAATATCTACAAAGAAGGGTTCCCACTGCCTTTAGTTTCTGAGTCTTTTCCTGTAACATTTTAAATTTTAGCACATTCTTGGCAGTCATGACCTGCCGTTAACTCTTTTTGCTACAACAATTATGCTAATAAACTGCATACCATTTGTTAAAAAAAAGGAAAAAAGATTAAAAGAAAAAATTTTGAAGACAACCTCTTTTACTTCAAAACAAATTTATTTGTTTTCTTGATAGAGGGAGAGTAG
>NW_020447589.1:15357-16781 GCF_003343035.1 Apteryx rowi
CTTCACACTCAGGGAAGACATAGACCAGCTCTATGCCCACTAGCTTTGCTGTTTCTAAGGTTCTTAAGAATGCAAGATTTATTCAAGACATATTTTCTTACCAAGACGTTGTCTGTTTTCGACCTTTCCTGTAAAAGAATAGCTTAAATGAGTTAAATGAAGATAATCATTAAGAGGCAAGAACTGAAATAAACAGCTACACCATATGAAAAATGCTGTGCAGATAGTGGAAAGATTTTAACTCTAAAATTTGCAGTGTGAAAATATGTCAACTTTAATTCTTAAAAGCATATGATATTAATAAGATTCAGGCATAAATTAACACATCTATACAGCAGAGTTTCTATGTTCTAGAGCTATTGAACTCTGCCCCGCACTGCTCCCAATATAAGTCTCCAGTACTGTCCGATATTATTTAAGACATCTATAATGAACTGGCAAATGCCACTCAGGACAAACAGGAGATTTGTGTCCTGTTGGAGTGTGAGGTAGACTCTTAGCAGGAATCCTTACAGCACCTCAGTAGAATCTGGATATCCATGCACAACCAACTGAATTGCTGTCTGAATGAATATAATCAAAAGAGTTGGTGTGCAGGTTCAGGTGACCCAGTGCAGGTGTCTGTTTTGGGGTGTGACTGTTCCCTAGGTGCAATTAGCAATATTGGCCATCCGTACTGAAAGCATTGATAGTATCCTCCTTATTGGGGGGATTCATAGGCACAGGTTGTCTAATGGCATCTGGGATGCCTAGAGTCTTCTGACAGGCCTTCATAAGGCCTGCTCATCCAAAAGGTGCAGGTGGCCATGAGGGTCTTGACTGTATGTGCCCTTTCGAGGTGGATATCTCAGCGGGCGAGCTGAGGGATAGTAAGTGATGTAGAAGGAAGAGCACAAGCATAAGATTGCATTTTCTTTAGTACTTATTTTGTAGATGTATTTTGTAGCCAATATTTCTCAGGATACAGAGACTGATCTGCACATTTTGGGCTCTGTGATGCTAGTTACAGCTGAACACTTAGCTAGTTAGTAGCCAGAGCAGGAGCTATAAGTTAGAGCTTTAAGAAATCTCAGTATGGATAACAGTAGAGTCAGCAACCGAGGCGCAAAGATTATGTATTTCTGTATGGGTAGAAAAGTATCACCAGCCTCTTAACAGCAGAACCACACTAAATAATAATTGTGAGCAGTGACTGAAAATGAAATAGAAATAACAACCATTCATATAAAAATAAGCTGCCATAGTTTTTAAAGAAGTAGCTTATTTTCATTGTCACATAAGTCTGCCTGTAAGTTTTGATTAAAATTAAGTTTCAGTTGTAGAATTGTATTTACCTGCTTCATTTGTCATCTTCTGTGTCTCTAAATTGATCAAAAACAACAAMAACAAAGAAGAAAAAGAACAAATATTACCGTGGTGGAGAG
>NW_020447589.1:18431-19926 GCF_003343035.1 Apteryx rowi
CAAATGGAGAATTATGTTGTCAAATGGAAAACATGTCAAGTAGCACACAAATTCTGAGGAGAGTTAGCAYCTGGCTACAGAGATGAGATGACATTCATCTGACTTCTTTCAGGTATCTTAGAGATGAATGCATCAATCTCATCTAATTGCTTTATATGTCCCTTAAAGTCAGTGTAGGAAATCCACCCCAAAAAGAGCATTTCCTCCAGTAATAGCTGTCTAAAACAGTTTGAATTAACCTCTCTCTGAACGTGCCTGTTTCTCATAGGTGACTATAAGGGAGCACAGGAAGACCCTGAGAGCTCTATTATTTTACACACTTAAGAAACATCTGAGACCTATCTGGTTTACAATTATCATTATTTGGCTTAGGCAAGAAATACATCTGCTGATGATGCAAAGAAATGGCAGAAACTGCAGCAGAAATTGTTACTTCTTTATTCAGGCTAGACTGCATGGACTAGAGGATTAGTCAAAGCTTTGGGGTGCAATTTAGCACTAAACAGTACAAGGTTTATTGTTTAAAAGTTTATTTCTCTCRTMACCTGGGGAATTATTAGCAGRTTARGACAGAAGAGGCAAAAKRAMGGAATATATGAATGACCRTGATCCAGCTATGAAAAMAATGAACATGAACCTGGGATARRTCAATGGCRTTTTCAGTGCACAGAAATTATCAGTGARGTTATATCTCAATCTRTTAGTRCARTCACTCTRTCTGTTTACCTTTGCTYRAGAAAGATGAACTCAGAGCAGGACAGAGCAGAACTCAWARGGCCAYGAGAAGAACAGRWGCTYTCATATGGRAGAAAACGAGAAGATCTTTCCCTAAACTTGATTACCCCATAGTCCTTTGCTRTCTTTTTTTGCTATGTTTCTTATCTTRAAAGTAYCAGAGGAKYACCCTAAGTGAACARCTCTCCTTTGGGCTATCTATGGAGGKGTTAATACCTTTTAATTACTAAGAACAATGTGGCCCATTGTGACTTAATGCTTAAAGGACTGATACTTTTGAAATTCATGTCAAAGAAATCAAAGTGCCCTAAAATAGTGTCTTTGAATTTATGTTTTCAAGGTATCCTCACAGTTTTCAAAGAGTATTTACCTTCTTCCTTGTTCGCCTTCATTTTTTCTGAAAATAAAAAGAATCGTGTTGCAATATTATTTATTCCCTTAAACTTTCACTAACAATGCAATAAAACAGTAATAATAATAATAAGTGAAACTAATCAAAGGATCTCAAATGCCAGTAGAAAACTGAACCCATGATTTCTGTAGAGAAGATAATTTGTTTTAATGGAGTAATATTTCAGTACCAGAAGACATTTAGAAGTGCCTGAAGAAAAATGCTCTGCTGGAACAGCAACACTGGCACTGTGTATATTGAATAAACCCTGCTATAACCTCTAATCTGGACAAATGSTAGAGACAAGGAGAATTTTCACTTGCAGGCAGGCAACACCTCTTGTCTTCAAGGCAGATAAAAAAGTTTTGT
>NW_020447589.1:25355-26800 GCF_003343035.1 Apteryx rowi
ACTACAGTCCTGATAGAGGCAGATTTGGGGGCTGATCCTTAATATTTCCATGAACAACTTGAACAACAACAAATAAAAAGTAACRTTGCCCTGACTGGAAACCTGCTGGTAAAACAAAGCTGGACAACACTGTTCTCTTTAAGAGGTGGTAGAAAGACAGTGACACTCCAGTGTCCACTGGCAATGCAGGTAGCCCAGCTTATAACACATGCTGGTCTTTCACATGACTAAGGATAGGTRRGAKGAATGCAATACAGCAGTAMCCCATAGTCTTTACTGGCCTTTTGCAACTGGACTGAGAAAGAAGTAGAACATTTCTGCCATTCCACTCACCTGCCACTTGCAGCTCAACAACCACTTCATCATACCAGTTCTCAAAAAAGACGCTGCAGGTGTACTTCCCTTTGTCAGAGACCATGACATCCTTCAGGTAAAGAGACACATTTCCCTTATTAAATTCAGTGTGGAAGAAATTTGTTCTGCCCTGGTATCTCTTGTCTTCAGTAACTGGATTTTGTGTATTTTTTCCATCATAGATGCTCACGTCAATTTTTTCAGAGTTTGTAGTAAATATCCACTGGACAGAAAGTCTCTCAGAGATTGTCTTAGCTTTCAGCTGACAGGGCAGGATGACTCCTTTTCCAATGACTCCAATGGCAGGATTGTCAGGAGGAATGATTTTAAACTGGCCTGCAAGGAAATATAGATGTAAATCTTATCYGTAACAGATGTTCTCATTAGCACGTCCAATAGGCAACCGGAATGTCAGATCTGTGATTGCAAAAAAAGGAAGCTAGCTGTTCTGCTCTGGTAATATCAATACATCAGAAAATGCTCTGGACCAGGAAGTTATGTTAGAGCAAGTTACATCATCCTCCCACTGTAAAGGCAAATTCACCGATGAGAGACTGAGGAGGCCAGAGCACTGAAGAGGAAGACATCCTGTGACAATAATCCARTCACATCTCTGTAAGCCCAGACTGGCACATAAGCTAGCCCCTTTTGTAAAGCTGGAACCCACAAAGGCAGGATTCAGCCTTTTTAACTTCAGATGTCCATGATTTTTTCACTGGGATAGCTACATTGGTGATGAATCACGCCACAGTAAGTCGATTTCTTTTCAAATATAGTCCACTTTTTAAGAAAAAAAAAAAAGGTTCAGTTGTGAAAAAGACAACCTTTACATTGAATTTTAACTGCAAGAATATTAATGGTCCTTTGCAAAACTTACTATCCCCTCCATTTTACTACTCTGAAGTGGGAAGTACAAAGAGGAACCTGAGCTTTCTTAGCATGATGACATGATAGGGCCAGCTGAGCTGACAAGAGGCTCCAAAACAGAGAAAGGAAGCTCACTGAAAAGCAGTCATGGGGGGGTCTGTGACTCTATTTATAATCCTGTATTGAAGCTTTAAGCGAGTCTTTAGTATTGCCTAGGCCTAGTG
>NW_020447589.1:28055-32336 GCF_003343035.1 Apteryx rowi
TTATTTCAGGCCCATATGCTCAGTGGAAACAGCGATGAGTGGTATTCATCTTCCCTACATGAGTTAATGAAACACATTAGGATCCTTGCAGAGAAATAGATAAGATGAAGTGACTTTTCTGGCAACTAAAAAAGCCAGAGAGATACAGTGATGTGCAACATTAAGGGATGTAGATCTTGGTGAACAGAATCTCACCCAATGTCTCAATAGCTTTTGTTTTGTTCTGTTTTAATATAAAATGTAAGTATTTTCTCCCACTCAGAGCTTTTCATAGGAACTTTAAAAAAAATTCAGGCTGCTTTATATTACTTTTTGCTCAGTCTTGCCTAGCTCATCATGGGCATGGACTGGTTTCCTTAGAACTCAAAAACCTTTTTGTCTCATTGCAAGGCCTGCAGAATGCTTTCAGTACTCGCTGCCTTATGGAGATTAACCCACATGCTCTCCTAAAAAGGAGAAGCATAAAGCAGTAAAGAGATGAAATGGAAGCTAGGGATCACTCGTGTGACTGCGGAATACCACGCCAATTGTTGCAATCTGTATACCTATTCATTCCTGTTTTCCTTGAACTATTGACTACTCATGGGAAGGCAAAGTTAGCTTGTCCAGGATCTAGCCTGAATGAAGAACAAAAAGGATTTAAAACTGCAGCAAAGCTATGGAGCCTTGGTTGCCTTGCTTATGATTTATTTATGTTTTACACTCCTGTCAAATAAAGCTGAAGATGCTCATACACTGGGCAAAAAAAGAYTAAAAAAGAGGAAAGAAAAAAAAATGCCTCACTGATTTGCACCATTCACCAACTGGAAAATTAAGCAAAGTTCAACTTTATACACACTCATGAATGTATAAATCTACATCTGTTTTACTGATTAGAATTGACAGAATAGTATGATGCAATTAATTTATACCTGATTTATACTTCATTAATTAAGATTATATAAAATATGGTATATATTAGAAAACGTATTGGTATATACCCACCAGGCAAACATAATACACTCATTATGATGAGTCTGTATCTCCAACACAAAAAGAGCAAAATAGGTTTCTTTTGTAAGTGCAAATAAGTGTCRGAATCAGCATACTACACAGAAAACACAACCTCATCCATCATAACAGTTTCAGCAAACTATCTCTTTCAAGCAACCTGGAAAATAATAAGTAGCATTTCCGTGACTGATCTCCTCTTTAATAAAGGTTGCTGACGCTGACACATAGCATCTGATGAAAGACCGTAATCATAGATCAGATTTATATTATTCACTCTTAGTGAAGCAGATTATTTTATTCTTTTCATTCAGGCTGTAAACGAAATGGAACTTAAATGATCTTTAACATATCATTAAAATGGCACCCACAAATGACAGTAACATATCCCATAGGTCCAGGCAAGAAAGAACCCCTTTTAATTCTGAAATGAAATCATTCCCTGGGGGCTGCAAATAGTGAACTACTGGCTCAATATTCATGCAAAGCACCCCAAAACCCTCACTGGGTACAGTTCTGTTTCAGCCGGGCTTTAATTCCTTACCTGAGTAGCAAGATCTGAAGYATCCATTTTAAGTTCATCATGGATTATGGCGGTGAGGAACCTTTGTCCCTTCACAGTTAGCTGGTATTACCTGAACATAAGTACTTTCATTTTCCTTATTTATACAGGGATAGGTTTAAGGAATTTGCACACTAAAGCTAACAAATAATAAAACCTGAACTTTCACCACTAGCAGCTCATTGYCCTTGGGTAGGTGCAATATTCCAGCCAATTCGTGCACATATCAACAGCCTGTAGTAAGAGATGGCCAAAAGCTTGCTTTCTCTAAACACTGAGMTCCAAAGTGCAGCAGAGGCTTATCTTTCATACCCTTATGTACCTGTGCAGTGCAACTCATTTTCCAATATGGCTGAAAATTACTGCAATAAAATTGAGAAAATTGCCTGACCAAGAGCTACAGAAACTGGGGGTGGGGGTGGGGGTGGGGGGGGGGGAGAGAGAGAGAGAGTTGCCTGAACCCATTAAACAGTAGGATGTTGTCAACTTAGAAGTAGTTTAGGTACAGACATGTATGAATACGTAGCCATACATCTGGTAGTCACGTGTGTATCAATGATCCACAGAAATTCTTCCTTACCTTTTGCTTCATGATACAAGTCAGAGACAAGGTAGGAAATGATAACCGGACACAAATGTTAGAGCACGAGACCTTACGATTCAATTAGACCACCTTTATTTATATGTTAGAGAGAAAGGGAAAGTTAACAACCGTGGGTGGGAAAATATCTTAATTTACAAAACTCAAACCCTCTGTAGAGAAAAGAGTAATGAATTCCTAACCAAGGTTCACATCTTGATACTAAAGGTGAGGAGGAGTCTGCATATGASAGTGTCACAGACATGGGGCTGTGCCTTGATTTAAAACTCTGCTTTTTTAAGGCCCCTAGATAGGATCAATCATATTGTAGAGCTGTCTGTCCCTCCCCTGACTGTAGAGGGAGTCTAATCAACCCAGACGTGAAACATCATCTTCGAATGGCTGCAGTTACATCAGCTTAATTGCACCTAAAGAATCCAGTCCATTCATGAATGGGTGTGAAAGTGTGATTCCTATGATCAGATGTGGAGATTTATCTTATCCTGAGATGAACTGCAATCTAAACTCCACTGTCTTCCACGATCTCAGGAAAATAAGGGTTTGTTTCACATGAGGAGCATCTCAGAAAATGCAATCAGCTCTCTCTACAGGCAGAAAGACACGACATTGAGGACCTTCTTGATAAACCAGTTTCATGACACACACGGGTGAACTCCGGTTATCAAACTTTATATCAAAAACTGCAGTTTTATAATTATTTCTATTTGCTTTTTTTATTTTTATTTGTTCCCTCACATGCTACCCTCAAAAATATKCCAAAAATACATTTTAAAAGTTGCRTGTATACCTCCTGTTTGCAATAGCGAGATGGGAACTTAGGAAGAGGTATTGTTTTTACTGGATGTACTGTTAAAAAGCATGAAAAAATGATTTTCTTTTCCAAAGAAGAACTGTTGCATAAAAGAAAATTTTGTCTTACCACCTAGTTTTGTTAACTGAAGGGAATGCTTAGTTAATGTTGAATTTGGCAGGTATGCTTTTAGTCTCCCATTGTGGTTCTCCTRCAAAACCAGACAGCTCATATTTTCAGAAGCAGTCTTAGATTAGGTTCAGATTARATAACACTAAAATAGCACTTCGTTATCTGTATCAGATGACTTCTGATAAGTGACAGTGAAATCTTCTCACGAAGTCACAGGTTTAGTTAAGCAGAAAAGAAGACCTGTGGTCAATATTTTTTCCAGTTAAGTGCAAGCATTAGTTTGTTTTGGTGACATGTCTCCTTTTGTTTGCAAATTTTTATACTCATTTTATAATCATTTTTAATGTCAATAAAGAATGCAGTAGAAGACAAGWAGAAGTGTTACCAATAAAACAGTTATTTTTTCTAAAAATTCCTTAATCAGTTATTTTACTGAAGCATTTCTGCTACTTCAGCTTCATTGTGAACTCTATTATTAAGCTAAACAAATTCTAGCAGAGAGCCCAGACACTACCACTTTATGCCATTATGAAATACGTTTTTTGTTTTTTTTCTGATCAACAAATGAGGTCACTTAAAGCTTTTTGTTCAACGTGTTTCCTTTTATATAACAGCTTACTCGTAATGCGAGTCAGCTGTGTCAGGAGAATTCATCAGTCCTACAATATTGCTGCTTTAATTTCTGCAAAGCTGAAACAATTCAGTGGGATGAAGAAGTTGTGTCTAAAAACTCTAAGGACTTTGGCTTGGGTCATTAAAAAATATCCCAGGCGGAAGATTGTATTCCTGGGCATTGGCAGTACCGTTCAAACCCTGATGATGTGGGGGGGTCCGGTGAAAAGTTCAACCCTAACTACTACAGTGATCTCAGGCAACTCTTCCACCACCTGCAGCCCTGAGGAATTTAAGTCTTTTCTATGTGCCAGTTTTCTAGATGGGGTCATCATGGATGAGGTGAATTCCACAGCTCCATCACGAAGCCCCTGTAAACCTCTTTGATCTTTGATTTTAAAATGCACTGATTGAGCTTCTTCAGTCTTGAAGAGAAGGAAAAGTCCAGCAAGCCAAAATATAGGCATTAATAGACTTTCTATAATATAGGCTTTCTCTGCCTAGCTTACTTGTCATGCCTGGAGCTGCTCCAAGACCATTTGCCTATAGAAGAATCACAGAATGGTTGAGGTTGGAAAGGACCGCTGGAGATCA
>NW_020447589.1:34122-35635 GCF_003343035.1 Apteryx rowi
ATGCAGTAAATCTCAAAGAAGATTTCTGAAGGAGCATGAGACAGTTTTGCAAATGTTGATTTAGGCATTCTTTCCAGAGGCAGAACTGGAGAATGCACAGAGGCACTTGCCTGAAAATGATCCTGATGAGTGATGGAGCCCAAAATGAGATCAAGAAAGCAAAATGAGTTCAAGACAGCTTATGAAAAAAGGTGTAGGTTTGGGAAGGTGTGAAGGGTCACTTGCGGAAACAAGTGTTGTGTGTGTGAAGTACTAAATGAAAGGAAACAGTGGATGTGTGTTTTGGGAGGAGGGTGTCCTAAGCATCATAGGAAACAATGGAAGGAGCTGACCCTTGTGCATTTATATAGATGTTCTGCACCTAGCCCTCCTGTTAGAAAGGCTTCTGGAGAAGTCTTCTAAGAGAAACTCCTTTCTGGAGAAAGGAAGACTTTCTCTTGGTCGAGGAGGATCCGGTTAGAGATCATTTAGGAAATCTTGACATCCACMAGTCCATGGGCCCTGATGGGATGCACCCACRAGTGCTGAGGGAGCTGGCAGACATCATTACTAGGCCACTCTCCATCATCTTTGAAAGGTCATGGAGAACAGGAGAGGTGGCAGTCAGCTCTCCTGCAGGAGGTGTGCTGTTGTTGATGAGCTATGTTGTCAGGTAAGGGAGTTACGGGAGGAGGTCAGTAGGCTGCGTAGCATCCAAGAAGATGAGCAAGAGATAGACAGGGTATTCTCAGAGACTGTGCAGCTTCAGGAGTCCCAACTCCCCACAGCAATGGACTTGCCGGAGGGCTCTGTGCCGTGTGAAATGGTACATCATAACACTGTAGAAGAAGGCTGGAAGCTGGTCACTGCTCGTGGGAGGAGAAAGGCTCCTACTCCTCCCAAAGACTTACAGCTGAAGAACAGGTTTAGTGCCCTCCAGGATGAGGAGGAGATGGGCATGGCTGCAAGGGAAGTAACTGGGAGAACAGACCCTGTGCCCTGCCGGAAYGCCCGGAAGAAGCGGCGGGTGATTCCTGTGGGGGACTACCTGCTGCAGGGCACAGAGGCATCTATCTGCTGACCTGACCTCATGCCTAGAGAGGTTTGCTGCCTGCCAGGGGCTTGTGTACAAGATTTCATGCAAAGACTGCCTAGGCTTGTCCATGCTTTGGACTATTACCCACTGCTGCTCTTCCATGTGGGCACTAATGACACCAAGGGCAAACTGGAGACCATCAAGCAGGATTTCAGAGCTCTGGGGATAGCGGTCAAGGGTCTGGGAGCCCAGGTCACCTTCTCCTCAATCCTGCCAGAGAAGGAGTTGGATGGGAGGAGGAGAAGATGGACTTTCCAAGTTAACAACTGGCTGCACCGCTGGTGTTGGCAACAGGGTTTTGGTTTCTACGACCATGGGACCCTGTTTGAAGATCGGCAACTGATGGAGAGAGATGGGATCCACCTCACTAAGCGGGGCACGTGTGTCTTTGCCAACAGGTTGGCCAACCTGGTAAGGAGGGCTTTAAACTAGGAAAGA
>NW_020447589.1:36880-66087 GCF_003343035.1 Apteryx rowi
ACCCTATCAAGTTGTTCATTACATGCTTTTAAGTCTTATCTTTGTGTTTGCTGGCTGAATACTGGTTGAACAGAGAAACACTTTGCACAAGAGGATGAGGAGGAATATCCCTACATTGTTCTACCGAGGAATATAGAGAGAGATGAAGTGGGAAAYAGGAAGTTATTTTGGCCTTGCGGCAAAGATCTTGACAMRTACTTTTTCCCCTGATCAGATTGTTCAAGCCTCTCYAGCCCTATTGGATCCTGAATATACAGTCACAAACTTCAGTGGCAATAAAGATATGAGGACAAAGGTTCACCACAACCATATTCCATATAGAAGTCTTACAGTTCTTACTGTTCAGGTAAGAAATCATACTTTTGCTAAATCCATAAATAAAAAACAGTGCATTTACTATGAAATTTCAATTAATTCATATGGATTTAATGGGTTGCACTGATGGAAATGAACCTGCCTGCTGGRGTTGCATTATTGCTGTTTTTAGATGGGTATACCTCTCTCTGAGAGCACTTGAACTTATCCAGTAACTGGAGATGTGAGGGGGAAAAAATAAAAACAAACAAACAAAAAACCCTGAACAGAAAGGCTGAGGAAATCATGAGGGTGGGTTGTTTTTTTCTTGGTGGTGGTGGTGGGGAGGTTAGAGAGGACTGAGGAATACTTTTGATAAAAGTAAGTACAGAAAAGTCATCTTCAGAAAGGAAAGTGAATATGCTGTTCTCCATGTTCAAATGAATGTGAGAAGTCATGGCCATAGGAGAGTTTTCTCAGCATAATGATATTTAAATCCTGGAACAGATGTATGCCTACAGAAACTCTATTAACAGAGGCTTTTAAGAGCCTGTTAAAAACTATCAGGAAAATTGTAGTTCAAATCCCTAGCAGCCAAAATTTCTACTCTTCTATAGCTGCCAGACTCCAGAGAATGCATGTCCTGGGATAGAAGAAGCTGTGTTTAAATATTGTATCAGCATAGATTTTTAACTGAAACAGTATTGTTCAGTAGAAAATGGAAAAAGGTGCTTACATTTCATACTGTGTCATTTTTACAGGCTCACTGGTAAGTATTAGCATGGGAAAAACAAAACCAGCAACACGTTTTACAGAAAGAAAGCCCTGGTAATAATAATTTTGAAAGTGCAGTCCTTAATTTAGTTATGTTATGCCATTTCAACTCACTGGTCAGTTCAAGTTACAAACCTTTACTGGGAGTATGCTGTAGGACTAGCTCAATAGTGACTTTGAGAGCCAAGATCTTGGGTGGAAGTTTGACAGCTTCACATTTGTTAAGCTGCAAGTTTCTCTTTAAATCACTGATGTAAGCCAACAGGGAGATCAGTACAGTAACATCCTAGGAATTTATCCATGAGGGGTTTTTTTCATTAAGAAAGGAAAAAAAGAAACAGCAGCCTGGTAATATTGATAGAGAAGATGAGATACTTTTGACTCTTCACTGAAAGGAGAAAATTGCCAGTGAAGGTAATGGAGATTTCATGGAAGACAGAGGTAAGTATGGACAGGTGAACAGAGCAGGCAAAGTATATGTCTTCTGCCCCMCACACTRTATRTAGAAAAARTTGGTAGGAARAAAGAAAAGATGCTTTGCAATCCTCTTTGCCTTTGACAGTACCAAACCCATTATCCTTAAGTTTATTCTCATTTTTCMCTATTATGTTGAGTTCTCTCTGCACTTACGCTTGTTATTTTGACTTGAACTTGTGAAGAGACCAAAGGAGTCTTACAAGAATTTCTCCTGGAAGTTTTGCTTTTGGTCTTGTTGATTACGAAGCCTGGATATTGATGGGTTCCCAATTTCAGTGGTTGACAGCTATTCACATATTGACTTTTCAACACATACCACGTCTGATCACAGGTAAAGATAGTTCCACTTTGAATATATGTTAATAAAACATCTTGTTTCTGYCAAGGTTCATGAAAGTATGAAAGTAAAAAATGAGTACACATCCTTTTTTTTTTTTTTTAACTTGAATGATATATGAGGCTTAAAACACTTACCAAATACAAACATGTGGTGCAGTCTGAGATGTGTTAAGATAACTGAGACATCAGCATAAGCTGGAAGATATGATAGGGCCTGCARGAAACTTTGACCCTCTGGTGAATGAAGGCCAAGTGGGATACTTCAAGGTAAGTCAGATAGCACCAGACACCTTGGTGTAGCCAACTGAATTGTGCCCAAGGTGTTGGATTTAGTTCATGGATTTAGCTGCCCATTTTTAGGTCTCCACAAARTTACCCATGCATAAACATCTACTGGTGTTTTAAATATGGTAGGGTTTTCTACTTGCCTCTAGCTGCTTTAAAAGAGAACAGACGTACCGTATACGCTGTTCCACATCTGCTGGTCCTACGTCTAGGGTACCTCGAGGCATCAAAGATGGCACAAGATTATATGTTCAAGCAACTGTATCCCATGAAAAGAACAGACTAACTGGCATTTATAGAGATTTTCAAGTAATGAAGGTAGGTTTATACTATAGGATGAACTGAACAGACTCTGTCTCCATTATCTATAGTAGGAATTTAGTCAGCTGAAATGTAAACATCTCCTTATGGACATCTTTATTTAGGTGCCCTATTCCAGCCCTGACTCCCACTCTCTGTGAATTATTGAGGTGCCTAACCACAGACATCTAGTGCCATTGTAAATGCTTTAGTGCATCTGATATTTCTTGTCAAATGGAGCTGGCAGAYATGATTAGAGATTGATGTAGATTTGTGTCCTTCAGACTTGGTAAGATGTCATACCATACAGCATAGGAAATTCTTATGATAAGATATCTGAATTATTTCCTGGATGTKGCATGGTAGATTGTTAACATGCCATAGAATAAAGTCAAATTGCTGTGATATGACTTCTTTGAAAGTCCATGTTGGATGTTATGTATTATYTTGTCATTTCCAAGGTGCCTTTCTTCCATTCCAGTATCTTCCTTGGCATTGAAATGAGAATGACTGCTAYAAAATGTCCTGATTTTCCCTTTTTATCCCTTTCAAACATATATATTGTGGGTGGAATTCATCTCATATAGCTTTAGAAGCATCAGATTTGGACATCCAACTTCAAGGTAGTCACCCTAGGTTTCTCCATTCAAAGAAAAGAAAGGGACCAGAGAGCCATTGGTCCTTTTCCAAAGGCTGTGATTATTTGGTCTCTGAAGTTGCCTGTCTGTCAGCACCATATGGATGTCTAGCATACCCTAAGACGTTTCAAATGACACTAGGTACTCTTGTTTGAACAACTGAATCCCACCTAGCCATTTTTGTTTGATAAATSCTGCATCCTGTGCTTGACCTTTTACAGACTGCCCAGTGTTCACCCATTTTCCATGTTTTTGCACTAGCAGTCACTAATGCCCATGAACTTGCTTCAGTTAGTGTTCAAAGTACTGAAGGATAAATTTCATGAGCCTCACATTATCTGAACATTACTCAGCTGCTTATGTAATCTGCCATATTACTTTTTATTTTYCTTTTGGGTTCCTCTCCTATTGATATTTTTATTTGTTCTATTAGTTGCCTGAATTAGGGCCACATAAAATGTGAAATGCACAAACAAACAACTGCAATAGGTAGAATTTGCAATTGTATCTCCACACAGGTGAGTTTGTAAACTCTCTTCCTTATACTTCARTCACTGGAGTCATTGGAGAAGGGGTCATTCTGCCTTGCCATGTGGTAGCAGAGCACATTCCTGAGATATTTTCTGYCCAGTGGATATTTAATGAACAATCTGAAAAAATAACTGTGAGCAGATATGATGGAAAAAACAAAACWGAGATACAAGATGAGAGATATCAAGGCAGAACAGAATTTTTCCATGGTGAATTTAGAGCTGGAAACATGTCTCTGCACTTGAAGAATGTCAAGAACTCTGACAAAGGATCGTATACWTGTGTGGTCTCTTTTGACAACCAGCACTATGATGTGCTTGTTGAACTAGAAGTGGCAGGTCAGTGGCTATTCTCTCACTTAATGTATGCAAAGAGCTGAACAGACACATATGTATCGATTATTGACTGAGGAAATCATCATATAATTCAATTTTAATATAATTTGATTGATAACCTGTGTTTACGGAAAGAACATGAGGGTTATGTTTGATTCAGGGYAGTTTTCTCTGAATTAGTGGCTATATCAGATACCTGAGATAAGATTTAGCTCCTGTTTGAGATACCTGCATTTAGGTACCTGAAGACATGCATCTACATGTGAGCTGTGAATTTAATTTCCCTTTATACTCAGTGGAAACCTAGTCAGCAAGTTCAGGGAAGTCTACAGTTCTTTAGCTGATAAATGTAAGGTTAAATTTAGGCTTCTGCTGTGTAATCACCCATGACTAAACCAGTTGTGTAGGCTTTCCATATGGTCAGCATAGTCAATGGTACACACACCCATTGAGTCCAGTTGGTCCTATACCAGTACCTTACTGCTTATACTGCTGCATGCCCGTGGCAGGAAAGCAAGGCAGTACATAGACCTTCCCTGCTGCAATTTCCATTTCAGTGCATTAATAGATACATAGCTGGTAGTTTAAGTTAGTGTGGTTGTCTTGGAAGGGAACAAATATTTCTTCTTGCTTTCCCTTCTATTGAAGAATAAATTTCTACTAGCTAAGTGTGGTGGGTGTGGCTTTCAGCTCTTTTAGACAGTAAAATTAGACAAGACCTTCTCAAATATGGAGTCCATTCCCCTAGTATTCTACACAATCATGACATAAGATCTCAATGAACAAAAAGGAAGATAAGCCATCTTAAAGCCAGAGAAGATACATCTCTTACTCTGAATGGAAGGCTATTCAAAGTCTCTCTTCTCTGAGCATTACAGAACTTCTGATATCAGGAAAATGAGCTGTGAGACTTTTTTTTCACAGTAGACCTCATCTGTACCATGCCAGTAGTAGTTGTACTTGAAATAATGAGCCTGACACTAATATTTTCTGTTTTCATGATGAGATTGCATTATTTGTTTATAGACTTCCTGCAGTCACTAACACTGATAACTTTATGGATTCCTTTTCTTAAAAACATTCCACTGGCAACCTCCCTCCAGAACTGCAATCCTCAGTCAGCATTATCTGTTGTACTCTCCATTAAGTCTTTCCTTATTCTCAATTTGATAGACTCTGATCATGAAGAACTGCTGACCATGAAGAAAGCAACTTCAGGGCCTAAGTCTCTGTCATAGTTTAAGTTCAGAAAGGTCTTTCTATGTAATTTCATGCATATTAAAAAAAAAGTGTTAAATTCAAGCAATTCCCTTAAAAAATCAGACAATTTTTCACMCTCAGTACTGCTTAAAATGGAGAATACGTTTTTTTTTTTCCTTAGCTATAGGTGGTGTGCCTTCCATTTTCCTGAGGAGTCATGTGAAGCAGGGCATCAGCCTCACTTGCCACACAGCAGGGTGGTTTCCTGAACCCCGGGTGATTTGGCTGGATGGTCAAGGACAGATCCGGAAGGAACTATCAACCRCAAAGATAATGATGATGCCTGCAGGCCTATACAGTGTCATAACTTCCATGAACCTGGAACCAGGATCTGACATGGAAGTCTCTTGCAGGATAGTCAACAATCTGCTAAACAAAACGAGTGAGTCCCGAGTCCTGATTTCAGGTGGGTGAGCTTCAGATAGACTGCCTGCTAAATGAAAAGGATTCCATTTTTATGTCATGAGATGTCCTGAAGATGTATCCCCAAAATCAGTGTGTAGTGTTGGACAAAAGTTCGTGCAAGCTGCAGTCATCTTCCATCTTTTTCTCTAGTTTACTGCACAGCCTTCAACAGAGCTTTGTGAATCAGGTTCCCATCTGAAAAGGGGTCAGATATTATCAACATTTTCTGTCTTTCTTTTTTCCAAATTCAGTACAGTCAACTTATTGGTGCTGAATTAAAATGGATTAAAAATATAACTGTATACACATACAAAAATGACATGTTTCCTCAGTGATAGTTGAGCACTCTAAAAGCTTCATTACCGAGAAATATGTGACCAGGCCATTTAATAAGAAGTGRACTGGTATGTTTCACAGAGCCAAAAAAAATAATTATGATCCAAATGGTTAAACTGATCATTTCAACATCTTACAAACATTTTTAGTCTATGTTTTTATCTTTGGTGTTTTTATCATGTGCATTACTGTGTAATCATTACGGGGCAGGTAATACCATGCATCACTGCACTCTCTAACACTTACACATTTCWGTTTGCTGGGTACATAGACAGGTGTCAGGAAATAGTGCAATATAGTCTCAAGCAAGCCTCATAGGACTGGACCCTAAAAGGAACTTCACTATCCCAAAGCTAATATCTAAGTCTGCAATAGAAACCAGAATGTGATGTAAGGCTCTTGAAGCAGTGCGTGAGGCAAGTTCCCTTCAGGATGGCATCAAGAAATYCCAGGACATTGAATGTAGAGGTACCTGGAATGAGACAACAGGAAACACTGAACATAGGGAATGTTTTAAATCTTATCCTTCTGTGTTTATCACAGTCCCAGAATAACTGGGGTTGGATGGGACCAGATCATCTGGTCCAGTCTCCCTATTCAAGCAGGTTCAGCTAGAGCAGGTTGCCCAGGGCCATGTCCAGTCAGATTTTGAATATCTCCAAGGATGGAGACTCCATTATGTACCTTATTCTGCAGGATGAATTAAATATTCATTGACTCAGAGCAAGAGWGAGCATGCCTCTTTTACCTAACAGTGATGGTTTCTTCCTTCATTCCATTCCCTACTTAAAGGCCAGTTTAGCATGAAATGCATCAACAATCCCTTGAAAGGAGCTGGAAACCAATATTGCTCCCATTCTCATGGCATGTCTACTCATAAAATGTGCAAACCTGTCTACCTATCTCAAACATCTCATTCATACTTACAAATCAGGTACCTAGAGAGTGTCCCTCTTGGAGATCTCTTCYTCAGCACCATTACTAGGAAAATTCAAATAAAACACAAGTTCACCAGCTCCTCAGATGTATCATCTACATCTTGAGYTATAATTTTATTTACACCTTAAGCATTAATAGAATATAACTTCTTTTGKTTATCTCTACAGATGTTTTCTTTCCATCCATTTCCAAATGGCTAGTTGTCTTCCTGGTAATTTTATGTCTTAGCATGGTCCTTATTTGCTCTACATTTTGTAWGCTGAGAAGTAAGTATTTCTTTGTATGTTATTTTAGTCAACATATAGAAGTATCACAACAGTTAATATTGAAACCYATGACTGTAACAAAAATTCACAAGCAAAATCGTCAGGGACTGCTTAATAACCAAATTCAGAAGATGAGACAGAAAAGTGGTGGGAAAGCACGTGCACTGAGCAAGAGACAATGTAAATTGCATGTCATTTTCTCAGATGGCTTTAGGTCTGACAAGAGTAGTTTTATGAGATTAAACTATAAGTGYAGGCTCATTTCTATAAAAATTAGAGAGATACAGGTAACTCTAGAGGGTTACCAATGACAATGGTGCCTATRTGACAAATCAGAGAACTGCTTTCTGTCTGTATTACTCTAGAATAACATGTACGAAAGTTTTTTTCTTGATTTTTTTTTTTTAACCAGGTAACCACAGGAAAACAGTAAAATCAGGTAAGTAATGAAGAAGATGAATGCAAATATTATGAAAATATGCTGGGGGTACAGTTTATTTATATTAAAGAGCCAATTAGAAGTCTTAGCTGTATCTAAAAGTTTCACAGAATCATAGAAGACTTGAAGTTGGAAAGGACTTCTGAAGATCATCTGGTCCAACCAACCTGCTCAAGCAGGGTCAGCTAGCCCAGGAAAATATCAAGTCAGGTTCTGAGTATCTCCAAGGATGGGGACTTCACATCCTCTCTGGGCAACCTGTTCTAGCGCTCAATCACCCTCACAGTAAAAAAGCTTTTCCTTAGATTCAGATGGAACTTCCTGTGTTTCAGTTTGTWCTTGTTATCTCTTGTCCTGTCACTGGGCATCACTGAGAAGAGTCTGGCCCCATCCACTTTACATCCTCCCATCAGATATTAGTAAACATTTCTAAGATCCCSTCCTGAGCCTCTCTCTTCTCCAGAGTGAACAGTCCCAGCTCTTTCAGCCTCTCCTCATATGAGAGATGCTCCGGTCCCTTAATCATCTTTGTGGTCTTTTGCTGGACTCACTCCAGCAGCTCCATGTATCTCTTGTACTGGCAAGCCCAGAATTGGACACGGTACTCCAGATGTGACCTTACCAGTGTTGAGTAGAGGGGAAAGATCACCTCCCATGACCTGTTGTCAATACTCTTCCTAATGAAGCCCAAGATACCATTGGCCTTCTTTGTGATGAGAGCAGTTTGCTGGCCCCTGTTCAACTTGTTCTCCAGCTGGTCACCGAGTTCCTTCTCCACAAAGCTGCTCTCCAGCTGGTCAGCCCCCAGCCTGTACTGCTACTGGGGTTTCATGGTTTTTCATTTTATTTTTGCACTGCACAGTGATGAGATCCAGTATGAGTGTTTTCAGCTGTGCCTTATGAACAGAGTCTGTTTCCTTTTCTCATTAAGGTCTAGTCATTACCATATGCTGACTGACATACTGTACCATGTTATTCATATTCAGGCTTCCTTTGTAATTGTTCCAGAGTTAATTAATGGATCAAAAATGTTCCTTTGRTTCTTCAGAATAGAAAAAAATAAATGAATTAACACAATAATCTAAAGCAATTCAAGTATCCAATTTAAGGCCTGCCATAAGACTCTAAAAGCAGGAGGAATTTACTGTTTAAACACATTTGTTTGGAACTCACCAGTTGTGTTTATACTTGAAATTAAAATGAACCAGTTGGCACTTTTTGCTGGTCCTGATGCCAGCTGGCATGGCATGGCTCACATCCACTGTGTTTAACTCTCCTGTTCATCAGGTTAAAGTATCCATATTCAAACCATCCATTGACAATGGCTTGTGCCTCATGTTGTCCCTCTAAGCAACATCTGCCCATTGTTTGGAAGAGTACAAATTGGTTCATGTCATAACCATGCCAAGGACTATTCTAACAAATAAATTACGTGCATAATTGTGTTTCCTGACACACATCTGGCCTTGCTCCTGGGAACAGTTTGGAAGTTAAGGATACATATATCCACGGGGCCAAAAGGTATTTATTCRTGATCTCTGAACCTCAGGCTACAGTTAGAACAAGACTCTTCCAGGAAAGWCTGAATCTCTCAAGGTGTTCCATGTTATCTCTTTTTTTTTTTTTTTTTTTTGTATCTCCTTTAGCAATGAGAGATGTCTTAGTTTAAGAGTAAACTCTCTGGTCCAACAAGAAGACGCAGGAAGTTTATTAGGTTAAAGTAGACTAAAGTCTTAACTCCACTTATTTCAGCTGAAGCATAATTTTCATTATTGAAGGACAAGGGACTTTTRTAAGAATAAGCAACATTGTGATCTGATTTTCTTCATTTTTCAGTAAAAGCGAAGATGGCAATGGAAGAAGGTAAAAGTCCTTTGCATTTGAAATGATACTAAGATGTTCRGAGATATCTAAGATGTAAATCCAGGGAAGTAATATTCAATTCATGTTGATTTTCAAGGTATTTATTGCAGGAGGAGCAGCCTTTTCCAACRTTAAGGAAAAAGTAGATGCTTATGAAAGAAACAACTTGGGCCAGCAGTGACCTTTTTGATAACTCAGCCCAAATCCCTGCTGTTCAATRGAACTTTCTTATCAAGCTTCTAGCACTCCATCTCTTCCTGGTGACCACTCTTCTGCCTTCTTCAAGACTATTCAGACCTRCCCTTAGTCAGCTGAGTGGCCCTCTGCACCCCATGCACTTTCTTCATGGATCTCTACTGACCATAATGGGAGCCTGGATGCCTATAGCTCAACCCACTTGCTTGCATACAGGTGTCCTGTAGCATTTGTGATGCTCTTGGGTATCCCACTTAACTCCCAGTTGCCACCTGGGAAGAAAGCAGATATCTCACAGATTTTGGATGATATTTGACAGCCTGTGCAGAGTTGTCAGACACCCTAGAGCATCCCAGATATCTGCATGCAAGGAAATAAGTCATGCCTTTAATGTCTAGTCTCCCATGACAGCCTGTGAGCATCTGTACAATACAGTCAGATACACCTAAGGAGGGGTTCGGTTGCTTTTCAGCGCCATTTGAGACACCCTTGGTTATTTGGGACAACAGGGCAAGGCTACCAGCACTAACAGAGCATCAACAGAAAACCAGAGCCCTACTGGAGAGGGTACCTRTGTGCCAGTTGGAATACTTCAAGGCATCTCAAATGCACCTGGTACTTAGGTATGGGCTACAGAATTCCCCTCTTCGATGTAGTCAAATGAGGTTTAACGYAAACATGAAGGAAGACCTCAGCTAGCAGTACAAATAAGTCTTGTTCTCACSCTGCTTAACCTGAAAGGATTATCTAACTATAATAAAGTTAAAATATTAGGATGCATTCATGGATTATACTGTTGAAATTCCTCTGGATTTACACTTACTAAACTCAAAGGAGTTAACAAAACAATGGAAATAGCTATACTCCACAGGTGTATGTGCTATATGGTTATGAAATTTGTATATTTACCTTGCTGAAGGTGTCAAGCCAGTATGTCACAGACCTTACACTAATATCTATGTACCATCTTTTCTAGAAAAAGAACAACTGAAGTCAATGTTAGGTAAGATACTTAAGTTGTTCATTGTATTTATTTGTCTTTGTGCTACTGATATGCCCAAATGTTTTTGTCTAGCTACCAAGTTTGATGGCATTCTTCAATGTGTTCATGTGCTTAAAATTCAAAGCAAGAATAAACTGAATCAATAGAATTCTCATGTGAAATACTTGACAGCATAGTCTGAGATATTTACTTTTGTCTTTTCAAAAGAAAACCTTAAGTAYTGTAGAGATTTTTTTATGTGCTTAACTGTAAAACAGTCTAACAGAAAGCATATTGGAATGATGTATTTTTCACAGAAGTGATGCAGGCTTAACAATGAATCTTTATGGAATATCATATAGAAGCCCAGTTTGTAACTTTTAATTTCCATTTTATACCCAATAACAACCCCATTAACCCCATTTCTTTACTTTTTTCCTATGCGCTGAACATTTYAGAGAGACAGAAAACCACAAATAAAACAGGTAAATCTTATTTTAATAAAAAAAAATTGAGGATGGATGCAGTCCTACCATAGTGTAAATAAGCTAGTCTGTTTAATTACCTTGTTTTTCTATTTTAAATCATTTCTCAAAAATGTGATTAGAGATGACTACAACGCAAAGAGGCCAATGATATTTACCTCCCTCCCTTCATGCACAGAGTATCTTGTGTCTGTGTTATTGCCTGGATTGTGGACCACCAATCTCTCTCAAGGCTGTGCATTAGCTCTTCTCTCCCCCTTGTATCTGTCTCTGGACACAACTGCAATTTTCACAGAATGAGCACTCTTAGCTCAGCTTTCTCATTCTTCCCTTCCCCTCTTTTCAGGCATTACTTCCTGGARGTCTTGCTATGCCAACTCAGGCATAAATTGACTGAAAACACAAACTGAAAACCACAGCTTTTCACTTTCTCCTCATTCCCACTTTCTCTTTAGCTCTTTCTTCCAAATTTTCTTGCCTGCACAAAGAGTTGGAGATCTTTATTTCCTGTTTGGCATCTCCAGTCAGTTCTCCTTTCTTTCTTTTTTTTTTTTTCAGTCACATAGCTCATTACTGCAGTTTTGGCCATAGTAAACAAGCTCAGCTTTTCTCTTTGCCTCATATTCCTCACAAATCTCTTGCTGTCTCCTGAAAAAAAAAAAGAAAAAAAAAGAAAACAACAGTAAGGGTTATTCCTACTCCTTCTTTCCATGTAGTGATGACTTAAGGTTCAATAACTGTTTGGAAATCTTTTTTCTTCTTGTTATCCTTCCTCCCCCCCTTCTCTTCAGAACCTTGAAATTTATAACAATTTTAAACATCTGTCTCATAGTTGCATTCAGACTGAAGTTATATTTTGAACAAACAAATGAACACCTGARGAAAAATGATACAAGTAACAAACCTACTAAGTTATTCTGCAGTTATTGGTTTTTTTCAACCTTTTTCTCCATGTCATACCGCATAAGATTCAGAGATTATTGGTGTCTACTTTCTCCTATCTCTAAAGTAAATCATACATGTCATTTGGGTAAGTGATGACATTTGCAAAATCAGAACTTTTTAGTATTTTCTAAACTCAGGATTCTGATAAATTCTTAACAGATCTGGGCAAAAATTAGAACCAGAAAAYTTATGTGTTACTGATAAAAGGTTGTAACTTCTTTTATCCTACAAATTTAATGACAGAAATTTCCCACATAATTATACACACTGTTTCCACAAGGAACAGCTGAGACAATAATTCACTGTYATTCTCACAAACCTTACTTATTTTGTCCTTGTGTTTTTATTTCACTCATTCATGCTATCCTTTTACAGCAARGTCTGTACTCAGAGAAYGCTTTGGTAAGAAAACACCTCTTAYATAAATCTTACATTCTTGTCAACCTTAGAAACAATAAGGCAAGTGTTTAGGTCTGTCTGTGCCATCCCTGAATCCCTATAAGATTCTGATCCTTCCTTCAAGAAATATCTCACATGACTTGCTCTCCTGACACTTTGTGTCTTGGCAACAAGTTTTGCATGCCTAACATTAGATCACAGCTAGAGACATTGTTGACATCTAACGAGCTTTTATCAAAGCAAAGATGAGCTGCAACTCCTTCCAGTCACATAGCACAGCCCACTGACTTCTGGGACTCGTGCCTTTCCTACAAAGCAAGAGCAGTTAGTTCCAATCTCCTCTAATTAAGTCACAAACAAGAAATCTAGACCATGATCTTCTTTAGCRAGGGTTCCCAGCGCTAGTCTTTTGGGCAGAAGCCAACCTATTTTGCTGTTCCTTTAGCCTTCTCCCTTTCAAAGAATACATTCCAGGAATACATGGAAACACSAGAGCACTTTGCAGTAGGGAGCTGAAGCTGGTATCAGCGGAGTTCAGGATGCCTACAAAACAAACTTGACCTTTCAGCATGCTACAGGAGAGCTCTTCCAGAAAGGATGCAGACTTTTCTTGCATTCCCAGAAAGTCAGGCACATTATGATGAGAGCCAATAGGACACAGGGTACAGGAATGAACATCCCTGTATGCACACTAAAAAGCAGTGTGAAAATCAGATTTTCCCTTAAATAATCCCATCTAGCTTCTCCTTCAGMTGGCTCCCAGCTGCTTTAGCAAAAGGTTTGTTGAGCATAATCCCAAGGCTATGGTGTAAATGCAGAGCTGATGAAGTCTGAAGGCCCAGTTCTGTCATTCACACTGGAACACAGAAGATATTTAAATGGCATGAATAAAAAAGTCTGCAGGCAAAATTGCAGAATTCTGTCATCTTCCATGCTTTGGGGTTGTCTGTTTTTTAAAAATGGAATCACAAAGCAAAAAAACCAAGTGTCAGTGACTGTAACATCTTTACCTTTCAGATCAACTTAAAGTTGAGTTGGGTAAGTCATTTAAAAATGCTTGCTAATTACTAGAAGTATTGGTGCATTAAGGGCAACACTGATGCAGAATCACAGTGAAGTCAATTGCACGTGAGTAGGCTGAAACAGTTTAGTTTGAGAGCTATTTCACTGCCTCACAGATTCATAAAATATTGATGGCCATTTCTTTTTCCTAGATTTCTGGGAAGCTCAGAGCCAYGCAGGTAAGCTGACAGGAAGAAGGGTGGGGAAATGRTGTGRCCAGCTGTCCRASTTACCCTGAAATGACAKCRCCAGGTTTCTAGAGATGTACCAACTGAAATGGAGTYAAAGGCATGTGCCCTCACTGGGCTTCTTCTAAAGGAAATGAGGCTAGGATGTGTGTGTGTTGGGAAGTGTGAGAAAAGGAGTTGTTGAAAGGTGTCAAAGCATGAATGCAATGTCAAAGTATGAGGGGGCAATTCTGGAGAAGACGGACAGGCAAGAGAGAGGCTTATTCTAGAGCGTGTGGGGGAAGAGCCACCTGGACTTGTGCCCTGAGAGAGGAGATGGCTGTGACAGCTGGAAGGTGCCTCTTTGCCCATCAGCAACTGGATGCACTGCTTTGGGGAGTGTTTAAAGTCTTTGCTGCATCAAGGCAGCACTGCTCAGTTCCTGGAACCTTTCACCCCCTCGCACCTTGCAGACAGAGGGCCCCAAGTCACCCTGCTAATTGGATTATCCTGCTTTTCCCTTCCAGTAACCATTACTGTGAATCCAAACAACCAAGACTTAGAGCTCCGAGTGTCTGGAGCGCTGGACACCAAGAGCAACAACACCTCTGAATCTGCTGCTCTGAGCGCTGCCTCCACAGTCCCCATCCTGGTGGGGCAGGAAGGGTTTGCAGCTGGGAAACACTACTGGGAGGTGGAGGTGGAGCAGCATCAGGACTGGGTGCTGGGGGTAGTGAGGGAGAAAGGGAAACAAGAGGAGGGAGGTATRCTTCCCAGGGAGGACTACTGGGCTCTGCACAGATCCCAGGGAGAGCTTTTCTCTAGTGAAGGAGACTTTAGGATTGAGAAGAAGCAGCTGMAWTATTCAGTGATTGGTGTCCTTCTGGACTTGGAGGAAAGGCAAGTCAAATTTTACGAAGCMGWGCAGATGGTCCTSCTGGTAGCAATCCCTATAAGCCTTGGAAAGGAAGCTGCAAAAACGTTTTACCCATTTGTACCCAAAAGGGAAGGGACACTCAAACCTTTTGTTATCCRCCCAGTCAGAATACCTTCTGTTTTGGAAAAACTGTGAAAGGAAGTGTTGAATCTAGTGGATTGTAGAATTAAAGCTCTCCATCCAGAAGAGGAGAAGAGTAAGAGAATAAATCATTCAAGACATTAATAACTATAAAATAAAGGGAGTAGGATCAGGGAATAAAACAGGAAAACTAGAAAAATGTGGAACAATGAAAGAAAGTTGCCKTGTCTCAAAAATAGAAAAAAGTGCTACTTGAAACAAAAGAATTTTTTTATATRTTTTTGGAGTCTCAGTAAGAGAGCAGAAGAAGTCTATATTGGCTAAATTGGGGTGGAGAATGCTCTTAAGTTGGCCAAGAGATGTATTAACCACTACAAAAAAATGTGCTATAGTAAATAACTCTGGAACAAATAGAAAACGTCCTTCATTGTTCTTTCTGAATGATCTAACAAGAGTGGATATGAAGTAAATGGACGCTTGAAATAAAAAAGGAAAATTAGAAGWGTTTGATTATTCAATTTATCGGTTCAAATCATTATAGTTGTTAGAAGAATTTGACCTCCTGCATTTGTAGAAACCTTGATATATTCTCTATTGTCTCTTTAACTGGAACATGGTTAGGTGACAAGGGCGGGGAGGGKTTTTTTTGTTTTTTTATTGACACTTTGGTGTGATTCTTACTCAGCTCATTCATGCTCTGGGGACCTTTGAGCATTTGTGACAATTCTTTGATGGAGATAGCAACCCCTTGTCCCAGTACCGGCCTCCCCAAGGAAAAACTATCAGTTGTTACTGGTATAGTTAAAGGAGTTATACTTCCCCTGTCTAAGCTGCTAGATTCCTGTATCACTCTTTGCATTCAAATACTGTTTRTCAAGAATGCATTATGTTCTCTGACCTCCTGAAAGTGTAATATAAATTCCTGGGTGGAGGTTCAACATAGGGGGYTTTTTGAACTATCATCACCATAAACTTGAACTGGGCCCTTGTTGCTGTCAGTCAGTCCTGGCAGAAATAACACACAAAATTAATTGATTTTAAAAGAAATCTACACTGCCTTATTTTGAGTTCCATATGTTACTTTTTTCCRTATTAACTCCAGCCAGTTAAGAGATCTGATGAATCAAAAGGAGTTAAGTTAAATCTAAGCATTAAAAAGCTACCATGARAAAAGAGGAAAAACCTGTGACTAAATACCTGAAGGTCTCATTAAACCTGGAAATGTTACACAAACTCTTTATAAAAAATTATATGCAAACTGATCTCCTACTGTCTGYACTTTCTTTTCATTTTATAATGTGTTTGTGTGACTGTCTTGATTTATCTTTGGCACATTGAGTGGAGAGTAAAATTTCTTTCAGTCTCCGAACCATTCACCATGACAGAAACACAGAGCTGCTTGTGCCCAGTCAAATTAATTAGAAATAGTGAATGCAATTAGAACATCATCTCACAAACTAATACAGTTTAAATGGTTAATTTACTCGCAGTGCTGCCAGCTGGCTTTGCAAAGGCAGTGAATTCCCTTCTCTAACTAAAAAAAMCTGAAACCAGCACAGGGGAAGACTTGACTATCTGGAGAAAAACATTGTAATGGAGAAGAAGGATGAGAAAGGAGATAGGTTTTTCAAAGGCTTTTCTAAACCCTTCTGAGYAGCAAATGGATAGAGAACCTGCACTTCAAATGCCCCCACGGGATGAGGCTTTTGAGCATGGTGTGGGCATCCTATTACTGTTTTCCATGAGCCTGCTCCATGCTATGGTGCTGCCCACCCAGATCAAGGAGCTTGTGGGGGCTATAAGAGTTTTGCTATGCACTACAGGCTGCCAATTTCTCATAATCAGYTGTCTGAGATTCCTGATGATGCAAAAATTTGCCTACATCCTGCTGTCACACTGGTAATGACATGGTATGTTGTGGACTAAAATCATGCTGTAGCCTCTAAGCTCCCTAGCGTCAAACCCTTACTTTCTTGGGCTAGCCTTTTGCTTGATGCTCCCTATTCAGAAAGGTWTTGCATCCATGGGTCATCAGCAGCCCATGAGACAGGCTCCCTGCTGCGATAAACCAGAGGATGCACACACTGGCAAATAAGGATGCAGCAGGCAAAGGTAATGGCCATAAGGAGAACCTAAGGTGACCAGCTGAGCTGGAGATATCAACAGTGCAGACACTTAAGCTGAAGAGACCTAAACTGAAGACATCTAAATTGAAGCAGCTCAGTGTCCATCTACATTCTGGACATTAAAACAATATCCTTACATATATAGAGAGCAATCCCTTTTTGTCTTCTGGACAAGCTGAAACCTATTATACAAAAATGTTCATAAATAYATCTCTTCTTCCCCTTTTTAATTCCCCCTTACTTTGAGAAAAAGCTAAGATTTCCAGCTGCTCCACTTCCTTACCTTAGCATAATGATATCGTATCCCCAACTTTTTCCACCCCCAGGAAGAATTTTCTTATATTTACCTGTCATATTATACTAGTCTTCTGGATTTTAGTCATCAGTCACAGATGAGAGGTTGTCCGCTTACTGTTCTCCCATTAGTGGAGAATTGCTCCTCCCACTTGAGCCGGTAAACGACTTTGGTCAGTTTGTTTCTTCCCGCATTTTTTAAAAATCTCATAGCCAGGAGAGCTCTTCTAACAGGTAAGAGCACAAGGCTTTTTCATGCTGAAAAGGATGCACAAAGAAATAGCAATGAAATAGATATAGATATAGATATAGATATAGATATAAAAATGTCTTTTTGGCTAGGTATATTGTATTTAATTCCTAACAAGAGATATCTTGAGATTACTGTAATGAGAAGGAATAGGGCAAGGGATATCTTAGAATTATTAAGGAGGGGGTATTTCAATAACAAATCCTCTGTATATTTATGTCAGTTAATCATGTAGTGTTTTGAGATTGTACTGCAGATGTAATTATTTTATTTCATTGGCCTATKACTTTGTTTAAAAATGTAACATTCACTGCTTTGAAATGGTAAGCATCTATAAAAGTATATAATATAGGTAGAAATATTTAGCATAACAAGGAATAAGGGGTTGCGGAAGAGGGCAAGGTTATACACAACAACAACCGGCTATACTTTCTACTGAGTTTTCATTCTTTTGAAATCTTGAATGGTTGAAATGAACATGTTAATACTCTGTCCTTCCAGTAGGCTGTTATGAAAAGATCTTATAAGTGAGAGCTTTCTGATGGGAATGACTTCTTCTGAACTGGTAATCAGAGTGTGGATAATTATGTGTTTTTATAAGTAGTTGTGCTTCTCTGAGGAGCAGCTCTGCAGTTTGGACTGTGGTGTTCAGTACAGCAGAGGGAAGAGACTTACTTGTGGATGTATTGTTATYCCTTAACCTGCTTTTCAGGTGATCACTATGATGTGCAGCATTTTACTGTACTATGCTTGCATTGCCTCCCTCTCATCAAACTCTGTACATTTAGAGTAAGCGTCAGATCCTTGCAAGTCATGGCGTACTCTACAGGTGCTTCCTTACGTACTAACAGTTACTCCAGCTTTGCTGCCCTACATAAAAGCTCTTTTATTGCCCAACAGCAGTTCATTGATGTTTTCTGCTGAGACAGGACAAGAGTACAAGCTTACTGAAGCTAAGGTAGATTGCAGGTGCAAGATAACGTAGCCATAGAGATGTGGGGTGAGGCATGCCAAGGGTCACAGACTAATTGATTTAGCTATGAGAGGTACTGTAACAGAAGGAAGACAGTGTCTGGTAGTAGTAAGTCACAACTAAATGGGACTGCAAGTGTGAGAAAAAAAGAGTTGTTGAAAGGTGTCGAATTATGAATGCAATGGCAAAGTATGAGGGGGCAATTCTGGAGAAGATGGATAGCCATATGGAAAGGGAAAGAGAGATACTTATTCTAGAGCATGTGGGGAAAGAGCATTGCTTGTCTGAAGTCTCCTGAGACAGAACCCTCAAACAATTTCAAGGAGATTGCTAGAGACACAGAACAGTCACTCCCTCTCTCTCAGTCATCCATGAAGAAAACAGATAGATTATTCTCCTGCATAGTGGCCAGGACTGTACAGTTCCCTGGGATCTAGAAGGCTGATGCCATTTCCTGCTAGTCTGTAASAACAAAAGCAGGGCTTTCTGTGACCCTGTCTCATACCTGCTTCCAGGATAGCATTCTTGGCCCCAGGATAGTGCACCAAGTGACAGACTGCTGCAGTGCCAAGGCAAGTAGGGAAGTATGAAGCACAGCTCAGTTCCTTAGAAGGAGCCAACAAGGGCAGGTGGTACAGCCTGTTTATTGTTTGAGAGCCTAATAATGTAAGTACAAGACTGACAGTGGGAATCCTGGATTTTTGGCCTTTCATCAAGATTTTTTATGAAAGTCAGATGTTCCTATACTCCAGGAAAGGGACAGTCAGAGAGCTAAGATAGCCAGCTGTTCCTGCAGAGAAAGACAGCCAGGAGCTGAGAGTAACCCCACRAACAGGGAGGAGTCCCACAGGGTCTGGACATGGCAGGCAGAGCCAGGTGCTGACAACAGGGTCCATGAACAGCCCCAGACAAGACAAAGAGATAAACCACATCCAGGATCCATCTAGGGAATCTAATCAGAAGCAAGAGAACAAGGATGGAGGCAAGCTATAGTGTTGATCCAAAGTCCACCCAGGAGATAAACTACCTACAGAACAAATCCAAGGTTCCTCCAGAAGGCAGGGCCAGAAACAAGACTAAAATTCACAACCCGAGCTTAAATGAAGCTCCTAGAGCAATGGGCATAAGGTGTGGCTGGAGACCCCAGGCGAGGGTGGTCAGGGCCATTAAGGTCCATTAGTGCACTTAGGGCYCTGACAATGACAAAGCTGAGAATGCTATGCAGTCGCCACAATTCTTAATGCTGAGAGAGCAGGCAAAGGCACCYCAGATCAGAGAATGCAGCTGGAAGGAGGGAATCAAAGGTCCGTCCATGCTCCCTGTGCTGTTCAGTTATGTTCTAATGTAATACAGAGCTGCAAGAGTCTAGCCAGCAGAGACAAGAAATACAGAGTTTACACCAAAACAGAATTATTCTCAATTRCAATGAGAGCAAGGCTGCATCAGTTCTAAGAGTTGCACACTGTGTTTGTACCATTTAGAATCAAAATAGTATGACTTATTAGAAATCCCAGAACCTTGGCCCCRGGTGATGTAATCATTCTGTAAAGCAATTCTGTGCTTGTGAAGTAGATCCTTAGGAAGCAAAAATCACTTACAGATTTATTCTGGCAGTCTAAATTCAAAGACACTTCCAGCCTAAGAGAGCAATGCTGACAGAGTGTGCTGGAAAACTGCCCAGTGTCTGGCAGCATACATAACTGGGGGGGAAGGAGGAAATGAGGCAAAAATTTTCCTCAGCACACCACCARTGGAACAACTCCCTGAAATACAGAAGCAGACAGCAACCAAGTGTTTAAGTTCTGCTGAGATCCTGAGATGCAAAAGGAAGGATTTCACCACCATTTAAATCCTTGGTGGRGCTCATGGTGTGAACTGAGCTAATGTCAGAACTATGTCAGATAGTAACAAGAAGCCTGGTTAGGTCATGAAGGGTTTAAATAGGAGAGGAAGATTTTTCCATCCTGTATATGTTGCTTTGACTGCTTCTTCTTTTTTATCTTTTAAAAAATGCTTAAACTGCAGAGGGGAAAAAGACCTAGATGAGAGTCCTAAATACTTGATTTCATGCAGTCTCACTATTGTTTGTTTTCCACCTGCATCACGCATTTTGCACTTCAGGATAAACAGCAGCAGTAGGTGTACCAATTGTTTCCCACTTAATATACCCCACAGCCTCTGGGTTGCCCTTCCACTAATCACCCTAGCCCCTTTAATGGTCAACAGAGAGAAAGTCTCTGAATTTCAGGGCACAATTCTTGTCCCTGACATCCAGATCACAGGAGTTGTGCCTTAGAAATGTGTGTTTATGTCCACTGGTTGTAAATGAGATCAGGATAACCAGCTCATATGTGGCTAGCATGACTGACTGCAGTGCAGATGGTACCATTGAGCTAGATAACTTCCACTCTTGATGTCTAACATCTGTGCTATGGGTCCARTCTATTCTTCCCAGGACTCTGCTCCCCATCAGTTATCCATTCAGTGGGTAGGTCCCTTATGTGGCAAAGAGCTGTGGAGGTTTCTATGCCTTGCTCCAGAAAGTTTCTGTGTTTCTCAGGATTCATTTACTTCTGTTTTATTCCTCTCAGGAGTTGTTGCTCATTCTCACAGCGTATCATCTGCTTGCAGGAGGAACTTGACTTGACCAATATGAGTATTTTGGAAGATTTAAGGAATGTGCGCATCATGCAGTTCCTATGCTCAGAAAGACAACTCAAAATAGCACTGTTCTTTGTTGTTCCAATATGTTTTTTATTTACCAAGTGGTTTACAGGTAAGAAACTCCCTAATATATCCACCCATTCACCTTAGCTACAGAATAGGAATAAGTATGATGAACCCTTATGCTGATTTCCAAAATCCTRTGCAATATCAGTGTCATGCAATGAAAAGAAGAAAATATAAACCACAGAGGAAGCTGAGACTGGATTTTGAAATATGGTCTAGTTTCCCTTCCTCTCTTCCAAATCTTTTCTTTCAGCATGAACAAAAACCTTACACACTGTTGCATTAGTAAAAGAAAGGGAGTGCCACCAGGCTAAATATCTCTTTTGTTGCCCATCTTAGATGCTGATCACTAGAGGAGCATTGTCCAGAGTGAAGAGACCCTAGGGGAGAGAGGATTAATGAAATCTAACTTTGGTTATGTGGACTGACATCTCCAGAAGGAGACTGGTTAGGTCTGAGATGCCTGTTGCTCCATGAATCACCTTAAGGATATTCATTTTAATCCTATCTCCATCTTYATGGTCAGGAGTCAGCTCTGATTTAAACTACTACTTTCAGCCACCTTAAACCCTCCCATGATTCAGCTTCTGAGGTGGGTCTCYGGACCTCTCTGCTGAGGGAAAGTGGAAAAGCATAGAATGGCTGTTACTACTCCAGTYCCTCGACTTGCACACTTACGTACAGATTGCTCTTGTATCCACCATGAGAAGGCCAAGAACAACCTCATGTATCAAACCCAGGAAAACAGAGTGTTGCTGGACTCTTAAAATAGATGCAATATTCAGTTCAGTTGCCTAAATGTAGACATTCACAGCCAGTTATTCTAAGATATCATGCCTGTACTTCAGTTCATATTTCAGAAAGGAACAGATCTACTGTAGAAAGGAGCAGATCTGCTGTAGATCCTGCATTGTGTCTGACAGCTCCAAGCACAAGTCTGGGATAACGTCAGTCATCTCAAATGATGACAGATACCACAATTCAGTGCTGCTCTGGGGCGTCATCTATTTCAGGGACACAGCCCCAGGTGTATTATCTTACTACATAGCACATATGAAAGAGGCATGGTCAACCTTGCATGAGTGTCAGCCAGGGCCTGTGCAGAGCAAAGGCCTATGCACAGATGATTGCCACGGAGCACCTTGCGTGTGGTAAACTGATCCAAGCTCAGGGAACTATGGTTTGCAGTCCACTCCTCAGTGTACTCATTGTCCTCCTGTATATACTGCTGCCAACAGTGCCTTATAATGCCTTGAAGGATGGACATATATATATATGGACATATATATGGATATATATATATATGGATATATATATATGGATATATATATATGGATATATATATATGGACATATATATAACACACCTAATGTATAAGAAATCTGGAAATCTGGTAACTCTAAGCATGTCTGTGCCTGGAGCAGCTGGTAGCAATGACTCATGATCCTGTCTACATTATTGCAGGGACTGTGAGACCCTAACTTAGAGCTCAGCCTTCTCTTTTGARCTCATCCAACACATCTAGCTTTTCCATTTTGCTCCCTCTATGGAAAGATTACACTTGCAGKGAAAAACAATGCCTTTTCTCCTACCTCTTCTTTTCAGGTGACGTTCCCATCACCATCATCATTGATCCCCCAGTTGTCCTTGTTGGAGAGCAAGTGACTCTGCACTGCTGGCTGGCAGACAGTGTCCCCTCTAACATGAGCGTGCTTTGGTACAAAAAGGAAGAGGGGAAGAATACTATACTGTGTTTTTCCCCCAGCCTGGGAGGGGTGGTAGAGCAGTGCCAGAATGAAGAATGGTGCAGGACTGAGGGACGCTGGGAGAGAAGAACACTTCTCTTGATTATCCGACAAGTGCAAGTAGCAGACGAGGGGGCATATGTTTGTGCTGTGAGAGACGATACTGGCTCACAGGAAGCTATTACTCATCTTGATGTCACAAGTAAGCAGGGAAATTTTCACAATGAAATGTAATCTGCTATGACTATGCTGAGTTCAATTCCCGTTGTGACTCTTTGGGTCTGCCCATTCCCTGCTAGACATTGACACCGTCTCATGGGGCCATAAGCAAAGGAAACAACTGGAAAGTTTTGCTTCAGCTCTGAACAGTTGAAARTTGGGTGCTGAGTGGGAGAGGGCATGTGGCTTGTCATGTGGGAAAAGAGCTCAATGGAGAACTGAATTAAGATGCTAAATATCCCTRTTATTTACTATTCTAGGATTGTGAATGTTCAGCCCCTCTGGTTAGAGCTGTTTTGATTGGTAMAAATAAAAATAATTGGGGAGGGTATTTGTCAATGTGCAGTGAGCACAAGGATGTGGTAAAGCTYCCCTTTCCCTCCTAAGTGGAAATCCCCCATCCTAGAAGATATGTCCCAAATGCTAACAAGGAAATAGTCTCTTCCAGAGAGCACCTTATTGCAAWAACTCTAACTTTGTTACAGAGATGGGGAATAAGCCAACTTTTCAAAGGAATCAGCTAGAGAAGAGCATGTGTCGCTACACATGTAAGTCAAAAGGATGGTACCCAAAGCCTGAAGTCCTTTGGAGGACTTACGGAGGAAAGACAATAAATGTGGAGGCCAAGACCAGCGTAACCTGGAATGAGGGAGACCTTTTCACAGTACAAAGCAACATCACTGTGCCTTGCGATAATGTAGATGTGATGTGTGCTGTCATACTCCCCAAAGCAAAGAAAAGCCGAACTGGTAGGTCATATTTTCACACCCGCACTTGCATTGTTGAGGGGCTTAGTCTCCTGCATTACTGCTAAAAGAGCTGAAATTGGGCAGCTCTTCTCTGAGGCCTTCTCTGAGGCCCCAGGCATCCTGCAGGATCTCTTCTTTAGGAGAAATCTTTGTTGTTGGGTTATGGAGGTTTGGGCTGGCCTTGTGACATCTTCAGGGGGACACCATGAAATGATGATCCATGGAAGTGCTGAAGGCAGCCTTCTCACTGCTCTTGGTGTAAGACAGGAGTTCCCACAGCATTACTTGCCTTTAAACATATGATGCACAATATAAAGAGCCTGCGTGCTATGGAAAAGAGAAATGGTTAGGGGGCTTGATTCCAAGGAAGTTTTTCTGTTTCTGAAGGACCTTCCAGTTACTAAAATCACAGAGGACAAATGCTGCTTTTGTTTATGCCTAACTGCTCATCTCTGTAGCCTGCACTGATCTTACTGAGAGCTTCTTGTGAAAATCCGTGTTGACTTAGACAGAAAGTTACWTACCTGCAAGTGGAAAAAGTGAAAGTTCTTCCTGCTGCTTTTGAAGTTTTTGAAATTAAATGCTCAAATCCAGATGGGTTTGACTGGAGGTGAAACAACAACAAAAAATGCAGGTGTTCTATGAGATCTTTCTTCATGGCACACAGTATTTCTGTGTTGTGTCAGATRTGGTTGTGTTAAGTGTCCTCTTTTTCAGGTGCCATGAATGAAATGATTTTGCAAAAGACAAGCACTTGTGCATACACAAGCAGAATAAGAGGATCATATGTCAAGCCCCAAATTATGTGGGTAAATCACCAAGGAGAAGACCTATCTTCATTGGCCCAGACACACATTCTGCAGGAGGACAATATTTTTGCAATTGAAAGCTCCATCGAGATACCCTGTGGACAACCRCCAGCTGCTTTCATGACCACTGATATGGAATTTGGTCTACATCTCCTTGCTCAAAAGTCAGGTATGCAGCAATTAAGGGCTATTTCATGTGCTTTGGCATTATCTGAGCAAAAGAAATTGCTCTCTTCTTACTCAGACATTATTCTTCACTAATGATAAGGATGGGCCTAATGCTGTGAGTTATTTCACTCATTTCCCACAACACTCAATAGTTGATCCCCTTCTGGACTCTATTGCTCAAAATTTTGAGAAAGACAGTGAAGTGCTCTGCAGTCATGGAACYCCAGTATCAAGACTGTGGCTGAAAGGGGAAGCGTATCCGCTGACCTATGAAAAGGCAGGTAGAGAGCGGGCTCCTGAGACAAGTGCATGTGAGCCTGTCTCCCAGCCTGAACCTCCATTTTTCAGTGCTGGCAGAAGGGTTTCTCTGGCAGGTCTTTACACTGTCAGCTGCTGAGATTTGCACCAGTAAAGAGATATTTTGGCATTAGGCTACAAGAAGGTTTCTTTGGWTGAAAGATAGTATTGAGCAGCATAGCTAAGGCTGAGCTTTCCTATTTGTAATTTTTACATAGTGAAAACTTCAAAGGTCAACTTCTCTTAAACTAAAGTGTTTAACTGAAGTGTTTCTGTGATACCCCTTACAGCAATATTACTTCATTAAGAGATAGTTGAGGAAAGGATCAGGCTCTTGAATAAAGGCAAAATGCAAAAATAAACAGAAAATAAAAATCTTCCCAAGTGAGAAAAATCATATTTCCCTGTTTATCTCAAATTCAGGTTTGTGGGTGCGTGCATGTGGAAAATTCTTGGACACAAAGCATAGATATAAAATGCAAAATCTGTGTCATATTTAAGCTTTCTTTAAGGATTTTTGTGTTCATGATCACATTTCCAARTCAATTTTTATTGAAACTTTTTCTGCCAACCACGTCCAAATGGTGCAGATTATGTGACCCCACTGCTGCTCTGTGTATGTGCGTGCTATATTGCAAGAAAAATGATGTCACTGTATTATTGGGGKTTTTTTCTCCATTTTTCAGAAAACGGTGGCTGGTTCTGGTTTATTTGCCTCTTTTGTTCAGTCATCTTGATAGGTAAGTAAGTTTGTTGTTCCTTATGCCAGAGACCCCTTTACACAGGTCTTCTTGCCACTGAACTTCTAATCTCACTGTAACCCAGAGTGTCTAGCTCCTTACAGTCTTCCCAAGGGGCACRGGCATCCCAGGCCAGGGACGGCCCATTATTCCCAAGAAACTCACAACTCTGTATTCATTCAAGYGAATCTCAGGCTTATTCACTGAATTCACTCAAGGGCTACTCCACTCTTCCAAATGTACCCGTCATCTTCAAAAATCAACATCTTTCCTCCTAATCTCAGAAAAATGCTTCTCTTTCTCTTCCCAGACCTTCTGTACCTCTAGTACCCAAACTTTCTGAAATCAGTTTTTTCAACTGCAAACACTTTTTTTTTTCTCTCAGCATTCCTGTTCGTATTATTTGTTTATTTTATTTCTGGTACTGTAKTGCATGGAATACAAAAGCCATTCATTATGAACTGGGCATCTGCCTGTTAGGACATTAGGAATTTGGTGTCTTTCTGTGCTCACTTCTTTTTCCCACTGGATGGAATCCAGGAAATCAACCAGTATTTGCAAATATTTGGAGACAACTGAAATCATATATTTTGGCAAACCTATTATTAGCGGAAGGAAGTAAACAGTCTGACTTTTCTGAGAAACAAAAGTAAGTACATGGTTTCTGSACATTGATGCTTCCTGTGACTGGCCAAAACTTCTAAGAAAGCCTCTGGGGCATTTCTGTATGAAATAAGATCCTCAGTTTTTGGTCAGTATAYGAAGACTTCAGATTCTGAGAGAAAGAATACATCTGTCCTCTTTTAGATCATGACCTTTCTAATTTAACTATTCAGGCTTCAGGTTCAGTTATGATGATACTAATGTTGTTCTGTTTTTGACATTTATCTTAGGGTTTTTAACAAATATCTTATGGCATCATTTCATTGGCACAAGTGAGTTTGCTTGCTTTTTTGTTTATTTCTTCTAAACATAAACCAGTAGTTTATATTGTAAGTGTTATGCATCCGTGATTCTTCAAAGGTTTGGAGTGAAGTTTCAGCTAGTTTTCCACTCTTGCTCTAGTGTCAATGGGGGGGAAATGAGCAAACTGTAGGAGGGATGTATTTTCAGACATCTACTTTACGGAGGGATCTTTCATGCCTRGATCTCCTTATTCCTTCCCTAAGAAAGGGGACCTGGGTTATTGATGCAGCATTTTCATGCTCTTCCCATCTCCTCCCCCTATACCAAATTATGTCTACTGGGGACTTCACACTTGTCARAAAACCTGATAGGGCATTTCAGCTGTATATCCTGCCCTGCAGCACTGAAACCAAACATGGCTTTCACTAGGCAATATTTCACATGTACAGTGAGACACGAATTCAACTGACACCCAYGGGAAAAACATGTATTGCAATAGTCTTGGATGTATAGAAAATGTTCTTGCATATGATGAGAATGTAGTAGTGGTTGTACTGGTTTCACTCAGGAGTATATCCAGCTCTGTCCTGTCTCCAAGAGCAGTCATAAGCAGGGTCCCCCAGGGAAGAGCAAGATAAGGCCTAACCCATTTCATATAGGACAGTTTCCCTTTAATATTTCCCACCCTCAGACTATCTTCAGCTAAGAGGGTTTTCTGAGCCTACTGTAGTTTTCTGTACAGTAATAGTCAGTGGCTATCTTCTCCAGATTCTTAACCAGCCTCCCCTTCAAGTCCTAACACCTTCTTGTGTACAGGACACACAKCAAGGAATACAACAGGTTTACTACCTGCTGAGTGACAAACCACCTCCAGCCATTTATTTTAACCTGGATCCCACAAAGGACAGTTAATTTCTCCTTTCCTTGGATGATATCTTTTGGAGAGAGAGTTACCATCAGCCTGTTTCAAGCCACTAGGGATTTTCCAGACCTATGTCAAACCATGAYAAAAATGTATGTTTGTTCCAGGCAGAACAGGACTAACTTCTTTGTGTGAAAGCTGTTGCACACATTTGCACAGTGACATCATGTTATCTTTGCCCTCCCATCCCTATGTCAGGAGGGACAAGCCCTTTTCTCCAGGTGCTTTCTCAGATTGCCATGTCAGCTCTCCTTCTTCCCTCTGCCCCAATGCTGTGCCTCAAAGAGGCAGTCCAGTCACATTCCTAGGGAAAGGGAAATGATTATGTTGTCTGCCTTGGTCTCAGTGGCCTTGAGTTCAGTAAGTTGYGCTGCCCTTGTGCTTCTGTTTAAAGACAAGGTTGCAGATGAGGTTGACCCTAGGGAACTTGTCCCAGAGGTGGAAGGCATGAAAATGAACACCTGGCTGAGTAGCAGCCCTGATGAAAATTACATTGGTTGAGCTCATCTGACTCTGTGCTCTCATTATGAATGAGGCAAACCATGCATGGGGCTATGTTATGGCCAGCCAAGAGAGGGAAGTTGTTATTACCCTTTAGGCAACACTGKCTGCACCTAGAATAGTGTGTTCAGTTTGAGGTCCCTGGTTGAAGAGAAAGATGGAGATAATGGAGAGGGTGCAGAAGACAGTCAGAGACCTAGAGCACATGAACTGTGAGGAAAGGCTGAAGGAAGTGGGCTTCATTAGTTTGGTAAAGAAGGCATGGGGCATAGCCTCCAACTTCTTGAAGGGAAATTACTAAGAAGACAAAAGCAGAAGTTTTCTGATTAGTGCAAGATGATGGAAGAAGGGGTAACAGCCAGCGATACTGGCAGTACTAACCAGTGTGTCTTCTTTTCCTCTTGTGTTTTTTTACAGAAAAACATAAAGAGGAGATAGGTGAGTTTGCCTAAGCATCTGGGAGACATATCTGAAGGCTATGGGTGGGAGGCCACCCATAAAAAATCATGCAGCACATGCTGATTTTGCTTCAGTGACACATAGATTAAAAAAGGAATATGGAGAAATTTCTCACCCAATTTTCCCAATACCACCAATGACAACACAAAGGCAGCAGGTGTATCACTTGTACAGTGAGCACTTGGAGTYCATTTTCTTCTTCTGAACTCCCCCATGGGTGTATGAATGTGAGGGATARAGTGAGTCAGAGAAGACGCATCCAAAAAACAGTCAAAACTCCAATACTAAAGAAGGTGTCCTCCYTTGCCCTTGTGTTGTTGCAGAGAAACTGCAGAAGGAGAACGGTGAGTTTCCCTGGCTGCGCGGAGGCTGYGTCTGCCAGCTGTTAGCGGGACTGGRTCCAGAGGTGGGAGAGCAYGCACAAGCGTGCGCTGAGAGTCCGAGAAAGGAAGGAGAGCCTGCCGAGGCTGCCTGTTTGGTGTCTGGCATGCYGGGAGAGAGCAGGGCTCAAGGCAGCATGTCCTGGCTTTCCCTCCTCCTCCTTCCAGCCTGGTGCCCGCGGAGAGCTGCATGAGGCGGGAGCCA
>NW_020447590.1:0-64034 GCF_003343035.1 Apteryx rowi
GCAATCCTGTGCAATGTGCTCTAGGTGACCCTGCTTGAGCAGGGGGGTTGGACTAGATGATCTCCAGAGGTCCCTTCCAACCTCAACTATTCTGTGTGATTCTGTGTGATCATACCAGCGGAAGGCCAAAGGGTCATACCTTAGAGGGCAGGCAACTTTTCAATGGGTGCTGGCTTGGCCACGGCCCAGTCCCGGGCACAGCTCCCCCAGGCAAGCCAGTAGGTGCTGCACGAGCGAAAGCAGGAGCTTTCAGTGAGCAGGTGCTTTATATGCATCCAGACTGCAATCTTATAAAATAAATATGCTGCAGTGTCACCCACCCTTTCAGACCTGGCTCTAAAATGAACATGGGAAGGTTTTGTATCACTGATCCTTAGACGAAAACGATTCTGTGTAAAAGTCAGCTCCAGAAACTCAGGCCGGGAAACAGAGTCATGATACCCTCTTCCCCAACCGGCACAGCCAGCGCTCTGGATGCTCCCTGGCAGCCAGCAAAGCCCTCATCTCCGCAGCATCTCCTAGAGCACACCCTCAAACCCAGCGTGGCCGGGGCCACGCACACAGAACTGCTGCAGCCAAGACCGTGGCCCAGCCACTTCCCACCACGCGCACATGGGGAAGAGTCGCGCTGAGACCCCAGGAGCAGGGCGACTTCACTACTGCAGCAACCGAAAAGCAAAACAAACGGTGAGATTCGGGCTTCAGAGAAATAAGTGGCAAAAGCATCCTTCATATCCATAAGGCCTGGCTTTTTTTAGAAAAACAAACAAATCTGTTGCTTATAAGGCAAGCCAAATTGAGCTAAACTTTTCTACAAGAAAAAAGCAAAGCTTTCTTTTGTTCATGGGTACATAGTGCTAAACCTTACTAAGAACCGACTAGCACTAACTTTGCAAAGATGACACAAAGTTACTTGACAGCAATCCATTCACACAAATGCTAAAATTTACATGGATTCTTCTAAATTAGTAGCGGTTGCATTTTCTCTAGTGGATCAAAATTATATATATTTTTAATTTAATTTCAATTAAATTCTAAGCAGTAAAACATGATTTATTTTTTTTAAAAAAAAGGAAAGGTAATTTGATACTTCTCCAGATGTGTTTATTCACTAGCAGTTTTAAGAGAAATCAGATTTGCTGTGTGGTTTTATTTCAGATGTTTGCAATAATATGATTTAAGTAAAATACTTCAGATGGGAAATAGAACTTCTTGGTACCTGCTTAATGAAGCAATGGAACTGATATTTTTGGTGTCAGAAAGTAATAATGCACTTATTTCCCATTAGAATTTACTCTTAATAACTAAGTGGATACCTGCAGACATGAAAAATCATCCAATCCAAACTTTTACTTAACTTCAATATATCTTCAATGTGAATATGCTGTATTTCATTTAAAATCACATTTCAAAAATCCAAAGGTAGGTAAACAGTGTATAGCTTTTATTTGGTTGTCTTGGAAAAGTCAGCATGATCTGATTTCTGAAGGAAAATACCCTGCTCTTTGATCTACGTGACTTACTCTCTGCTCTCCCTGTGAACCCTGAGTGTCAATCATTCTATGCATTTTGGAACACAGTGTATTAAAGCCTCCACTATAGAAGAGCCCCCTATAGAGCAGCTCTTTTTTGCAGACAGACCTTGAGAGGTAGATGTATGTTGAATTCTTTTTGGCGGATGGGATAGGATCCTTTGGTGGTGGATCCTTCATAACACTGCAGGATAATCTCTGTGAACCCTTCCTATGCAATGAAGGGAGAACGGACGGGACGGAAGGTTTAAGAGAAATGACAAATATAGACCCTCCTTGAATTTTATCAGGATGCTGAAGTAGGGGAAAAATATCTGATGTATTACCAAAAATCCATTTTACTAAATTTCATCACATTTCAGTTTTAGATGTTTATAATCCTAAATCTTTTATTTAAAACTGGCTGAAAAATGAATAAACATAAACCTCATAAATTGGCAAGGAGGGCTGAGAAAGTCTTTTCATTTGAACAAAACTATGTGGAGCCCAATTTTCAACTTTTGGCTTGTAAAGCTAGTGACTTAGCATACTACAAATAAAATGTGATCAAGAGGAGAGATGCTCTAAATTTAGCTGTCACTTCTTCGCTATATGAAGGAAAATGCCAAACTTTATGGCCCAGAAGAAGATTTACACTGAATCAAAACTTTCTAAGGAGCTACAAAAGAATCCAGCTGATAAGTTTTATCACACTTTTAGATTACATTTCCACAATTTAAATTGCTAAAATAAGCTTTGACTCAATGGAAAACAGTGCAGAGTCTCTGACAGGAACCACAACGCATACACTATTAACCTCAAATTTTTCCTTCATCAGCAGAGTCTATTTGCTGAAGAACTGGTCCAATATGTAGTTACAGCAAATTGCAGTTAGGTGCAGTACATGCAYAGAAAAGTATGCAAGAGGATATCTGATGCAAAGCAGGGACATAAAAGAGGACAACAAGCAATAATTATAACCGCATACAATCATGACTACTTTTACTGAATGTTCTTCCTTTCTATTTGTTGAATACATTTCTTCTTTATTGTCTCATATTTAAAGAGTATGTACAGTGACTCTTAGCCCTGGGGAGTTCAGCTCTGGGGAAATGACACACAGCAACCCTGAGAAAAGATAATGAGGAATGAGTCTCAAGAGATTCAAAACTGAAATGTGGCTTAACTGAAAAAGTTGGAGAAGATCAGAGGAAAACATCTTTTCCCCAAATTATTTCTGTTGCTGCTATAAACAAAGATGAATGTTTCTGGAGTTTTAATCATTAATAACACTGCTGTATAGACTGTAAAGCTCAAGTACAGCAAGCAAAATTAAATAAACAGGACTGATTCATCATTACATTCCAGTTGTTTTCTGCTGCTCTGGTGAAGCAGTAAATCCAGCAAAACCACATTGTTAAACTAGCTTTATGACTGTCTTGTATCACCACAGTGGCACAAAGCAACTCATCACAGAAATGAAGCGCCGAGTAATTTGAAAAACCTCTTCCTATTCTTCACTTCTTTGTCTTTCCCTCTCCTCTTTCAGCCATTGTTTAGTGAAAATTTGCTTGAGGTAGAAATCTAAACACAACTGCTGGAGGAGCAGCTGAGGCATTTTACATTGGATTAGCTACAATCAGGGATGCACGGTAATTTTGCAGGAGTCCATTCACTAGCTGCTTTCCTGCTCCTTTGACCCATTCCATATTTACAGCATATATACCACTGCAGTCATGTTGTCACTCACCCCTGAAGCAGCTCCAGAACATAAAGCTGGTGTAAATCTAAGATGATCACTAACCCTGACTGCCTTCCTGCAACAGCTCCTGGCGGCAGGCCAGCACAGAGTCGGAGCAGGACTGGAATCAGTGAATGCAAACTGGAAAAACAGACGGACAAATCTAATAATGTGTTACTAAGAGCTATAACAAATGAAAAAAACCCAACAACTGGGAAACAAATGGGTCTGTGATCCATATCTGCAATTTGTAAGACACTGCTCAGTAAAGCACTTAAACTTCCACTGTCTGAAGTTGAGCTCTCTAAAGCACTTTAGCATATTTCAATTCCAAATGAATATACTGAATATATATTGAATACCCCAATTCCACCTCTTATAAACACTTTACTGCAGTTCCCAGGTGGTGAGAAAGGGGCACCCACTTAAGCACGCTGCACCGAGGGATGAGGAGAACAGGACATACAGCCAAGGTACAGGACATACAGCAGGGTGCTAAGGTGCTAAATGCACTTTAGGCACCCTTTGTGTGTGAGAAACCAAGCCGCAGATGGTTAGCTACATGCAGTTTCCCACGCTATACTTGTGTCTGGCCAGTGGCCAGTCCATTTTACGAGTGGGAAGTAAAAGGGAACCTCCTTACTCATTTATTCCCCTTAGAGCAGGGGCCTTTCCTCTTCTCCAGGTCAAGGAGATGACAAGGGTGCCTTCCAGCTGTGGCTCTCCACTTTCAGTAGCTCACCCCCTCTTTACATTCACAGTCTCACTGCGGCGCTCCACTTTGCCACTGCTCTCCATGGCTTGCATTTATTTCCACAGTGGAATCGCAAAGCCCACATTTCTTTGCAGCAAAATGAAAATTTTCCACTTCCAAACCTATTTAATCAACCTATTTAATCTGAACTGTATTCAAAATCCATTTTTTCCTCACATGCAGTGAAAAGAAAAAAATGCTTTATCATCTCCTTTATTTTCAAAAGACCATGATGAGAATTTCATTGTTAGGAAAGTCCAGTGGAGACTGAATGAATGGGGTGGAGAATATATTGTTAATAGAAGTTCACCTATAATTGCACAGGGAATAATACACAATAAGATTTAGATGCAGATATGATAGTCCAGATCCCACATAGAGAGGTGATGTTCAGCAGTGTAAAGACAATGAAGACATCAGCTTAGGTTCTGCTTTTAGCGCTCTCAGGGAATGACCTACGAACATCATGGCTGGTATATTCAACACCTAACAATTTATTCATCAGAAGACATCCACAGACACTTACAGACTAACTTTTGACTAAAACCCTCCAATATTTTACACCTACAGGATAAACCATAAGTAGAAGAATGAAGTGCAAATACAGGTACATATTGTGTGTAAGCTGCTGTATGTATGGAGTATGTATGGAGGCTGATGCTGACAGATTTTAAACAGCCCTACTGTGACTTATGTCACCACAGGTTACATGTGCCTAATAATCCGGGGAGTTTGGCTTTACTTCCTGTCCAAGCCCACTCGGGAAAAACCTGCAATGAAGTTCAGGTCCAAGGATTCCTGGTCCTTAGCTTACAGCTATTCAGGTAGGACTTTCATTAGCTTAGAGGAGCCATCCAGTTACTGGCAGCATTTTCATCTCAGCTGGTAGATGAATCTACRGCATTTCAAAATCTGAAAGGCATTCATACGGTTTTCATGAAAATTATGCACAAACACTGAATCATTCCTTATTACTCTCCTTTTTCATTGGCTGTGATCACACTCCTTTGAAATGAGATAAAATTACAAGTGCATATTCATGATTAACTTTAAAATGAACCTCACTAGTTCAAGGTTCTTTCATTTCTGTCTTAGAAGTACTTATTTAATTAGCAAACACCTACAAACCAATTATTAAACCTTCACCTAATTAGCAGGAATAGTAAGCTGTGAGAAATAATCAGTGCGAGAAACTTCAGAGGGGGATGAGAAAACAACAAGGCAAACTGGGTATACACTCACAGCCAGATTCAGCCCCATTAAAGGGGAATTGAGACGGGGTCTAGGCAGCTCTGAACTGCCTCCCAGTTCATGCCACGAGGATAACTGGTAATATTTTGTAAAACTCTGGATCCCCAGGCTTCACTGCGAGTCTGAGGACAAATGAATGAAGCTGCTGCACCCAGATGTAGTGTTACTGTATTTTGCTCCTCCAGAGCGCAAGAGCTCAGGAGTTCAGGCAATTTTATTTTCTATATATTTTAATTCAATTATATAATCTGGAAATCTCTTTAGCCAAATTCTACCACGCTACAGAGACGGGAACATGTTTCTCTAACCTGGCCTCTCTACTCCTTCCCTGCACCATCCCCTTTTGAAATCTTGGCTCATCCAGAGAAATATCAACAGGATTTGGCRGACAGTGGGGTCAGGCTACTGACACAGCTGCAGCCTCTTTTGATGAAAAGGATTAGATCCTTGCAGGAATTCCTAAGGCCATGATTTAGGCTGGTAATATTATAATTTATAGGCAATATTATAAAGAGGCTCTGAGCTGTGCTTCATTGTGAACCATATTTTTTTAATATTAGAGAAGGCAAATCATAAGTCACTCCAGTGAGGGAGGAAAGCCCGTGATTAGAATTGACAATTTCTGACGAGCTTATTGCATGAGAGTATGCATAATGGGGTACGTGCTAGTTTTGGGACAGAGGGGTTGGACTCAACTACCATCCAGGTGATCTGATCCTCCCAGTTCCATCCCCCCTTGCCTCACCTGGCAGCAGGTATTTTGCTCAATTTCTGGAGAAGAAAACCAGAAGATTACTCTCTTGGTGGATAGGGCACTGAAGGCACTAYACCTATGTTTTGTTTTTAAAACAGATTACTCCCATAATGCATACATCGAACAAGGAAAAATAAATGTTTCCTTCCCTTTCACCTTCCTCAAATAAAATACCTTGAAGCAGGATCTTTATTCATCTCACTTCAAATAATATTATGTGAAACTTTAGGTCTTTCTGTATAATGAATGGGAAAAGAACTACTCATGGAACTGGGAGTTCTAAAAATTATAATGGGCAGTGCTTTCATATGAAAAATCATTTATTCTTTTAATATGCAGTGCATTGAAGAATTCCCTTAAGTATGAGTGTTTCTGACTGAATAAAAACTTGGCTTTATCCCTCCTCAGTTTTAACCATCTCACAAAATCTTAGCACAAATGGCATTATACAACGTAGCTCATAATGCTCCGAATAGAAAAGCCTTTCCTAGTCTGCTTTCACCAAGATTTCTGCCTAAATTTTAACAAACATAAATGAAAGAAAAATCTGGTTTCTCTGAAAATCTTTATAAAAGAGCTTTAATATGGTGTATCTTCATGACAGGGAAAAGTTAAAATATGTTTAAAACAAGAATGTACCTAAGAATGTTTGCCCTAAAATGCAATTTTTAGAACTGGCCTAAAGCCCATCAGCACTGGGGTTGAAGAGCAACAGTAGTGTTTCTTATTATCTAGACCTTCAGGCACTGAAGTTAATCACCGAGATGTTCRGGGGTAGTAAGCTGGCAATTTCAGTACCAGCTATGCTTTCTTCTTGCTGAACTGTGCAACAAACTTGGCTCTCAGGCAAAAGAAAACTTTTCACACTTCTTCTATCCTTTCAGAAAGCTAGATAGAAAAGACAAGAGATGAAGGCTCTAATGACCTCAGGATGAAATCCTAGGATTACCCACAAAGTATTCACAATATGCTCTGCATTTCCCGTGTGGATGAAAAACTAGAATCTTAAAAATGAAGTGTTCTCAATCTTGTTGTAGAAACTTGTGGCATTTTTCCTGATGGGAAGATCAAATGAATAGCAGTCATTTATGCAAATGTTGTATGCTAAATTTTGAAACTTATTCTTGAACGAAATCTTTGGCAAGGTATATGATAAAGGAGGTCTCTAACGCAGAAACCAGCTGATTAACCACCTCAGTCTCTAATCGGAAAGGATTGCCTTTGGCAGTTTCCTGGATAATGCAATGACTATTTAAGGGCCATGCATTTGTGCCTGAGAAGTTTTTTACAATCTGGTTTTGTTTATGAAATGATGCTTCCTAAAAAGGACATCATTTTTTCACAGGATAAGAATGATTCATAATCGCATCAAATACCACTGAACAAGCTTTACTGCTGTATTCAAATTGTACTTGGCTTTATTGAAAAGTGTTTGTTTGGGTGGACCTTTCCCCACAGTTGTGAATATTGTACTTATTGCGCTTATCCTATAAATGAATGTGAAACAAAATACGCTGTTAGGTATTTGTTCTTAGTGCATCAATATCCAAGAACATTCATTGCAATATACAGCTAGTTAAGTTTATTAAATCTGGTTGCTGCAAAAAACGAGGATTTAGCTGAACTGGGTGGAAGAAGAAAGAAACATCACCTCTATCAAAATTATACCAGAGCTTTTCCTTTCTGACATGTTTGCAATTTTCTCTTGTGTGTGTCATGTAAAGCAATTGTCATTCACAGCACCAAACAACATTTTGCTTCTCTATTAATAGCCAGTTTCTTTTGCCTGATATACCACTGTGCTCTCTGAAAAGCAGGAGTGAAGGTATTATGTACTCAGAAAAATGGTAATTTTTTTTTCTTTCAAGTACACTTTTTCTCCTTATGTGAACCATGATACTCTTGTCCTGCTTGGTTGCTTGAATTAATCCTATCAGCTATTTTGAAGATTTGAACTAAAATATATATTCATACTAATATAACTAAATGAATATAAAGTTAAATTTAGCACTATCCTATTATTATGAAAAATAATTCCAAAAGCTATTTCTTGAACACATAGCATATGTAAACATGTAAACTTTGTTATGCATCTGTGAACTTCATCAAGTATTATGTTCATCTGTGTGAATACATGCACATGTAAATGCACATGTGCTTTTGAAAGTGAGTATTTTAAATGTTCACACATCAAGATCAGAAGACAGACTCTTTCATTTGCACTTGGACAACATCTTATCTAGACCTTAACCCATAGTTACATTTCTAAAATTTCATTTAAACGGTTCACTCCATTTATGTTTTAACTAATCTGCCCACTGGGATACTCTGAAGAGGAACAGAAGCTGAAGTTGTTCAGCACTTTAAAATCTCAGCATAAGGGGGAATTTTAGAATTTTGCAACAATTTTTTTTCAAATGCAAATATCCAAAACCCTTGTAGTATTCAGGCAAACGACTACAAATAAATGCATTGATTTTGTCATGCAGGCATTTTTTTTTTTTGTGGTCTATCAGAACAGTTATTAATTTGTGACCAGAATTTATGATTTTTCTTGGTGTATCTCATACAAAACTACAGGATCAGCCACCCAGAATGTGTGTCATGCTAGACAAAACAGTATCTTCCTGTTGTACAGAAATAAGAGACTGCTTATTAATTTGGTTATCCGAATAAGAAGAAAAAAAAAAAAACGGGGAGAAAAGATTTTTGTTTAAAGACAATCTGCTGAAGTCCCTTTCAGGTTTATTGACTTGGATAATCTACTGAGGATTATCCATTTCTCATGCAACTCTAAACACCATAAAGAAAAACATGCTGCCTTGTTTCGGTGCTCACACCAAGGGAAAATGCTGGATGGTCTTTGAACTGAAATAAAAGCACTGAGAATACGCTCAGTAGTGCTGCTGCTGAAGGTTTTGTACAGATAAAAACCTGTAACATGGGGAATTGATAGTTCTGCCCAACTAAAATATTATATTGGCTGTACTAGAACATATTTCAGCAAAAACCTGTCACAGATTTCCTTCTGGATCCCAGCAGAACATTACAATGCCGACAGCACGCTTTCCGTGCAGCAGAGTAATGTGCCACAGCAGGCCCACGAGGCTGCTTCCTTCAGGATAGCCTTGACCAACACAGAATTAAAAGAGAGCTTATCCTCTAATTCCATGTAACAGTTATTACTTTTTTAATACCGACAAAGCAAATGCTTCCCTCTCTTACCTTTAATTGGCACATGCTGACAGAACGTTTGGAGTCAAAGCCATTTTCCAGTATGCCGGTGATGGAGTAATCCGTTCCTCACACAGGTCAGCTGCCTTCAAACAGTACTAAAATTGTCAGATGAAGTGGTCGGAATTACCCCGTGGCTTGATAAAAATCAGCTTACTTCAGATCTAATCTGGGGACTGTGTACAGATAGCTGTGTGTTAGAGAAACGGTCAATATGACAGGACCAAAAGCGCAACTGATGAACAAGCCATGAACTTAAGAGTGTCATCCTTATTACCTTTACTAGTATAAGGAATATAATTTTATAGTTGGCTGTGTGACACTAAGTGAGATGAGTACTATAAAACTTTAAACATCCGGAGATCTGCTTTTGAAAAATTCTGTAAAAGTTTAATGTTTATGCAAACATAATTAAAGTTATTATGAAAGGGTTGGCATAATTTCCTAGACTTTCTCTCATAAAAGAAGTCTCCTAAATGGACTCTAAGTTTTTAACATGAAAGGAAAACCTACTTACTCCTTTTGCCATTTTTCTTTCCTCTTACATTTACTAAAGCAATGAAAACACAGCTCATGAAAAAGGACCCTAAGAAACACTTCCACCAATTTAACCTATGGATTAGTCAAAAACACAGAAATCTCCAATGAATAAACATTAAGATTTCTCAGAAGAGTGAAATCAGGACATCCACAAGAAATTCCATCCAAGCCTGTATGTGTCAGCAAAACCTTCTGATCAAAGGCAAATGAATCCAACAAAACCTAGATTTTATTCTTCCAGAAGCGTATATACTGTCAACTACAGCAACCAGTTCTGTCTCTTGCGATAAGCAGCAGGGTGCAGCAGTCAAATAAAGATTATTCTGGCACTGATGCAAAGGCACAAAGAGTTATAAGGCTACTCTTTATTACCACTTGTAGCACCACTGACATCAGTGGGTAGAGATTAATAGAGACATTTGTCTTTATTTAAGAACTAATCTCTCTGCTAAGTATAAGGAATACGTTTAGAATACAGCAAATACCATAGGAAGTGTTTCATTAAGTAGGCTCTTTGGAACAGCTGGTAGGTCATGAAAGACTGAACTTCTTTCTCCCAATCTCAGTACGGCTACAAACACAACCAGTATAAGCAACCATCCCAATTCTCATTCACACGCATCAAATGTAGGTACTATTGCTTTTGTTCTGCATTGCAGAGTAGACTGATGTCCATCTCCAGAAACTTTGCTAGCTGATGACATGAAATGGTAGGACTTGTACCAGTGAATGACACTTACCTAGATACTCACAAGCGCACACTTCTTGTGACAACAAAATGTCAGCACACAACATTGAATTCTCTTTGGTGAAAAGATGATTTGTATTACTCGACAGAGAGGCAGGGAGACACAATGGAGAAACAAAAACCTCCCATGGTCTCTGCTGAGAAATCTGGCCAATACTCAGTCTCTGATGGGGAAACTTCCTTTATAACCTTTAGTATTTTGTATTAGTAATCTTATAACATGTACTGGTTCTGCAGGTACTTATCAACCAATAAAAAAAGTGGTGATGAAATACTGTTTTGGCACTRAGTCTTCTCTCAAATAAAAAGTGAAGACAATTTAAAATTTCCCACAGATCTTGTATATACAAGTTAAGCTTCCAAATCAAACCGAAGAGACTGAAGAATTAAACATATTCCCAGAAACATATGAATAGTTTGAATTGAGTGACAGTGTCACAAGCATCAAATGTAGGTACCACCGCTTTTACCCTAGATTCAAGAGTAAACGGATGTTCGGCTCTGGAACTTGTGGAGCAATAGTGTTCACAGTGCTCTACAAAAAACCCAGACCGGCATTCAGCCCAGTTTCATTTGTTCATTCAACCCCAGCACTCCAAATTTATCAGAAATAAAGGATGCTTCATTCTTTCTGCAGCATAAAAAAGAAACAGTGACACATCAGTTTATTGCTATGTTCTGTGACATGTCCTGTGTGTGGACAATCTACCTCTACTTTTAGAAATAATGCAGGGGACACATTATGTTACAATTCTTTGAACCTTGGAAATAGAGAAGCAGAAATGGGGATTCTCTTTTGGCAGCACATTGCTTGGTATGTAGGCTTTCTGTAACCTCAGAACATAACTTCACGGAGTGGCTCCACAACAGCTACAATTCATCTACATCAAGGCCACCATGGATATGCTGTTTCTCAAGTCACTAGCCCTGTACTCTAGCTCTGTCACTGTGCCAGCACTGACGCTTGTGCACCAGAAGAGTAAGCTGGAAACTAATTACTTTTTGTAGTTTTGCACTAAATTTAGTTGAATGTAAAACAATACTAAGCTTAGTTTTGTAGCTTGGTATTAAATGTAGTTTAACTTTGATCATTCAGCTGTAATGCAGGGAAGAAAGTGCCATGGAGGTGGTCAATGCACAGAGATGATAAAAGCCCCTCTCAAAGCTGAAATGGGGTCTCTGACCATATGTTGTTATGCATTCCTAAAGCTAAAAAAGAGTAGGAGCATGAGAAAATCACCCCGTGTTCCCTATTTGCCACCTAAAACATCAGTATGTCACGGGCGGTCTTAACATAGCTTAAGAAGTACTTCTTGCATTTTATGCACGTTTTGTGGTCTGTGATTCATAAAATACTCTGTCCTGAAAACATTGAGCAACARGAAGCCACTTAAAGAAATTTGCAACTCAGAACACAGTAAAACTGTAAATTTAGAGACAACCTTCAGGAAAGGGAAAGGCCCTACGCTTTATAACCCAGGTTAGGGAGCACAGGAAGGTAGAAAAGTAAATACCATAGCCACAGCCATAGCTGCATTCAAACTCACTCCTACTGCATAAATGGACCGAGAAGAGTCTTCAAGAAACATAGGCGTGAGAGAGGAGCAGGATTTCACTTTAAAGGCAGGGCATGTTGTGAAAATTATGGAGCAGTTTAGTCTGAGGCTAGGCTGCTGCAGTCCCCTATCCTGCAGCCCTGGAGCGATGCACTTGCAACCTGCTCAGTCCCTTGCAGCCTCCTGTGGCCTTGCAAGCAGCAGGAGCAATGCAAGCTACTTACAAGCTTCCTCCGGCAATTAAGAAGAAACTTTTGATTTGCTGCTGACGATACAGTCCTTGATGGTTTGTGTTGAGAGGGCCTCAAGTTGACCTGGGAGGCACAAGGCACATGCTTTCTCTGGGAGCAAGTACAGAACAGGGTGCAGACAAAATCCTTGCAACCAGGAGGATATTTGGGCCTCAGTAAATAGATGCGCTTCCCACCACACTGCAAGCATCAATGACTGACAGATGTCATCAAATGCCACAACTGAAAGAAATCTATCCCAGGCGTAAGCTAGAGCCCTTCTGTAGCAGGCAGGCGCTAGAGAGGAAGGACACAATGCTGGGCATCTCCAGCTTGCCCCATCCCAGCATTGTGGAACACTCCTGCGGGAGCCAAAGCGGGAAGGTAACACCAATCTTAAAAATTCACATGAGATTTGTTTAGGAAACTCAAGTATCTGTCATATTTACTGAGGTTTCCAGTTATACAGAGACATATTTACTGAAGCAATGCAACTTCAGTTACCACATAGCTTTAATTGCAAGGCTTTTATTCTGTACCTTTCCATTTTGTCTCTCTCTCCTCCCGCTTCTAATGCTGCCATCAGGCCTACTCTGTTGGCTTTCCTGCATAAACAGTGTTACACAGGGATAATCAGGCCATGCAGAAAATATTTTATGCTAAGCACATCTTTTACTGAGAGCTGACAAAACATAAAAAATCTTCAAATGTTTCAGAAATAGGAAACAAATGAATATTTCAAAATAAAAAGTTTCTTAAGAGAAAAGAAGTGGTACCCAAAGAAAAAAAATACTTTAGATCACTCTCCTAAAGACCGGAGAGGATGAAATCCTTTAAATCCATTAACATCTTGGCATTTGTTTGCAGTTATTAAAGCCAAGCTTGACTTAATGTTTTCTTTGTAACACTGAGTTATAAAGACACTACACAGAATTCGATAACACAATGTGCTACTTAGTTCAAAATAATGCCTTGAAGTGAAAAAAATACCAAAAAAAAAGAGATAATTTAAGAGGGAGAGGAGCACRCAGCCCATTCCTGACAGCTCTCTGACACCATGCCCTGGGGTTCCATGATTTCAGAGGAAGTGGTAAAAYGGCTGCAGAATAAAACAGATGACACAAACTGCAAGTCTTCACATTTATACAGAAATACTTATGGTACCCTAAGTGTGCTCTTTGCAGCCAGCAGTGCTCCAGCTCTGTAGCTGTTGCTGAACTTCTGAGTTTTAGGAGGAGGTGTTCATAATCTCAGGCGCTTCCGGCCAAGGCGAGTGCTGCAGGCGGGCGGGCGGGGCTGGGAGCGCCCCAGCAGCACCACTTGCCCCCGACTGCTGGGACGCTCTCCTGGAGCAGGACGCACGGGTTCTCAAGCAAAGGACTTTCCTCAAACCTGGGGCAATGCTTTCGCCCATAAGTGAAAGATACTTTTTTCCTCCAGCTACAGTTTGTGCTGAGTGGCTGACATAATGGCCAACTTCGGCAGAAAATCCCGGAGCGTGAGATGGTGTTTTACTCTGCATGGAAGATATGCCAGAAACCCCATCTTCCTCCTCAGCTTTTCCTGGTGGCCAGCTTAAGCAGCTTCCCATTCAGTGTGATGGCTTTTCAGGTGCTTGTTTCTCTCTATACACTGTAGAAGGAGCTAGGTCCACAGTTAAAACTCTCATGAGAAAGTATAGCATCCCCCCCAAAAAATTTTGCAATAGGCAGTATTCTGCAGTGGTGGTCAAGTCTTGATGTGTCTAGTGCTCATGCTCTTACTAAAAGATTATGAATAGAGCCAGAATTAAAAGTCAAAAGTTACTATTTCATTTAATTTAAATCTTTTTGAGGGAGGAAATATTTTATATACATATATTGTATTCATTGCATTTGGTGYAATAGTAAAACATGTAACACTATTTGTATGTTATGGCCTTTAAAACTGTTCCTGGATTATAAAATAATTGGTTATTATTTTATCAGTTCTGAGAATTATGTAATTTTTCCCCTGGTGATTGATCAAATGATAGAATCGATTTGGAATTATCCATAAATAAGTTACTTCAAAAATATATAACTGAAAATACATGGACCCACAGCAGTTCAATTGTAACTGAAAAGATACCAATAGCTGGACTTGGAGATGAAAGAACTTCTTTCTCATATGAAAGATGATGGCCTGAATAATATATAAAGAGGTAAAAATCTGTATTCAACAATCTGTAAACCTTCCAGCTACACAGTATATTCTCTGATGACTGACTGTATGGATATTTGCCTTTGGGAAGACTAATGGTAGCATCTGGAATAAATTAAAAGTCATTTGACAAATCCTGAGATTAGGGAATTTTGAACCTTTCCTATTATGGACAGCATATAATTTCATGAATTAAGTTTTGGCTTTCTCTATGTCCATATAAAGCAATACCTATTCAGTTTAAGTGCAATAATCTTTTGTTATAACCATAGGTATTATTTGAGAAACCTACCATAGATCAGTATCTTTATTGTATATATTACACTTCAATTATGTCCTGAATTTTCAAGTCAGAAGGAGAAATGAATTTGCCATACGAGGTAAGATGAATGAATATAAAAAATGGTGAATCTGTGATTATAATGTTATTCTCTTATAATGTTATTCTCTTGCCCTCTATGTTTTCTTTATATGCAAAGAATAAAATAAGTAATAATAGCATAAAACCAATATAGAGAAAAGCAAGAGAGGTAAGAGCTCATACCAATTGTAAGCTCTGCATCGATTTAGATTATTTCAGGGAGAAAAGTGCTTACTACTAGTTTCTACATATTGTCTGTAATATGCAAGATTCAGGAAAATATAACTATTTTGCTCCTTGAAACACTTTCTCTGTGGTGCATCCTACAGCACATTACAGAGTTTTGTAAAGTCTACTTTCCTTTTTATATTTTTATTTTTTTTTTAAAAAGTGCATTTTGGATGGTATTTAAAGGACTGAAAAACGCAAGATGTTTGCATGAGTGTGGGTGCAGCAGCCTAGCGATGTAGCAGCCCCGCACTACAGGAGCCCAGCCTGAGTGCCTGGCTCATGCTCTGCGTCCTGCTGCCACCCGCCACTGACACTCGAGTCCTCTCGGTAGTGTTTCTCGTCCCAGAGATAACTTCTGGCCCCTGATTCCTGCTGCACTGTCTCCAGTTCCAAATAAAATAATGCAATAATTCAGATGTGTTTATACAATGTGAGTACATAGAAAGTCCTAACAAACAAGACCAAGCAAACAACCAAAAAACCCTCACCCCAAAGGCAACATTTAGGCCAAGTTTGGCCTTCATCAGAGTCCAGCAAAACAGACCTTTAAGTTTTTTTCCCTTAAATTTAAAAATGTTATAATGTTATATAAATACTTCTGGGTTATTGAATTTTTAATTTGCAATTTGAGATGGAAGAGCAAGAAAGATCAGTAGAGAGATGATTGTTTTACATATCAATTTTGTTTTAAAACCACAGTTTTTCCTTATTTGCACCCAGGGAGAAATACACAAGTGTTTTATTCCTGTTCAATAAGAGCAGAAGGGGTAAATATGTTCCTCAGAAATTGTCTTTGTAAAGTGAAAGGTTATTTGGTATAAACAGCTGTTGTATCAGCAGAGGCACAGGATATGTAGGCTGTGTTGATGACACATACGCAAAATGTCAATCTAGAAGAGCTAAGTGTCTTTGAGAAGGCTTAAAAAGTATACCAAACCTCAAGAAGTAAACACAAAAGGTCAAATAAACCAAACATAGATGCTGTTCTAGTTTGAAATGGCCCATGCAGGAATTCCTGCTTACGCTGAAGCGGGTTCAGCAACCATTTCGTCATTGAATTGTGCTTGACCGCGGCACAGCACAGCATTACATGGGCAGYGCAAAGAGAATTTGTGTGCTCACGCACGAGGACCACATGTAAAGCACCGCACGTATCCCGGCGGACAACTTGTCCCAATAGGGATGAAGCAGGTTTCATGGGGATCCAAGGCTGCAGCTTGGGCACTCCAACCCTTGTACCAAACTGCTGCCCTTGGACAGCATGGAAAGCAACCAGCACCCTCAGAAACACCCATGAGCAGGAAAGAAAATGTCCCTGGGGGTGCATAGGATCACACAGCAACTTTCTGGGATAGCACAGCTCTGAACTGTGTTAGCAGGTGCAGTGTTTCGGTAATTGCTGTTCAGTTTATCATTTGGCAAAATCRAGCCTCTGAAGCTTGAAAATCCCAGAAGAGTCATCTCCTATTCTCAGCCTGGGCACAAGCCTCCTGCTGGAATAATTCAGATGTGCTCTCTGGATAGAGATGACAACGTGGTTCAGATTTTGCAGCTTGAAGTTGCAGACCCTAATTAAAAGTGTATTCTTGCTGTGCTCAAAAGGGCTTTGACATTTTAGATGTATTATATGAAAGATACACATCAGGCCTTGCTATATATTCCCAGGACTTGACTTTTCAGAGCCAAAGAAAGCCTAAGAGAAGTCTGCAATTATTTTCATGGATTGAGGCACTGCAGAGTAATCGGCATAATTTAAAATCCAATATGGCCAATGTTAGTATTGTTTGTAGAGCACACTGCTTTAAAGTACAAGGAATCCAGTGTATTACTACATTAAAAACTCTTAAGGGATGTTTGTTTATCTTGCATCTACTTATAAATGTGGCTATAGAGTTTAACTAAGATACACAAAAGTATTTTATTATTGTTTTGAGTTCTAACATCTGAACTGAACAATCATTGCCTGACTTCATTTGGCCAAAACGTGATTGCTGAAATGGTGACAGCACATGTCCCATAAAATTAATGCAAAGACTGATACTAGCAGTCCATTTTGTATGCCCTGTTCAACTAAAACTCCAGAAGCTTTAAGAGTTACATGGGCAAAGAGATTTTTCTTCAATAATACTGAAAGTTAATTGCAGCTGCAGCAATACAGAGTCCAAGGTAAGTTAACACACTGACTGCGCGACCTGTCTGAGATGTTGGGTAGGTATCTAGGCTGCTAATGTGAATTGAACTCAGGAGGTAACTCTACTTGTCCCAGATTTTGCAACTCTAAGCCACAGTTATGTGTTTATACGAGGCACATTATCACCAGTGATTACATGGTACACATAGCCACTGATTTACCATAATCTGCTAGATAAAAATTCCACAACCTATTTTGAAAATAAACCAACGTATGTACATTTTATAAGACCGTTCATGACACCACTGCATTCCTTTCAATTTGCTAATTGAAAGCTAAAGTAGAAAATGAATATCTCACAGATTTTAAATTTGTCTTTGAGACAAACTAACATAAAATCTTTTATCAACACTCYAGTTGTCCTTAGCATAAATATCAATGGTAGCAACCATGAAGCTTGGCAAAATGGAGCCAATTTATCTCTGAACAAAGATGAGATCTAAGTATGTCAGCACCTACACAGGAGCAATGTCCACTGTAATTATCAAAAATACCATTTACTTCTGCCTTTATGTCTTACTGAGAGGACGGTACCTTAGGGGAGGTCAGCGCTACCACTGAGGTAATCTCTCTCAACTGCTCTCCCGGGCAACTTTCATTCCTCCATGCAGCTTCACATGAAGAGTACTGCAGGGAAGTGTAGATTCAACAAATTCTGCTAGGAAACAAGATCAGCCACAGGCTAAGTGCCTGTAGTCCCACTAAGTCCTTTGGAGATGCCAGCTGGTTTTAGGCACTTTGTGGTTCTTGCAGTCATCGGCAGTACCAGCAGATGCTGCACCTTATTGTCCTACCTCCAGGCTTTATGCTGCTGCAGGAATCTATGTCCCTCTCAAGATGTGTCTGCAGGTGGCAGAATGGGATAGCTACTCTCTTTCCCTTCAACCCATGAAAGATCTGTCAAAAAATTATTCAGAAACACAACTGCACTGCAACAGCAGTAAAATGGTAACAGCAGCCTTTAACTAGTTTTGCCAGTTTCTTTATAGATAGAAATTCATAGTTTACTCTAATGAAATTTTATAGAAGATTATTCTAATTTTTACTTAGTGTAAGCATGGATTTTAAGCAAACAAAGCACACAGGAAATATATAACCATTGTTTGCCTATATAATTTGATAATAATTCAACAGCAATCCAATTTTGCTGCAGCGAATGAGAATTGCCTGCATTATGAACTATTCAGCAGTAAAATCAAATGTGCTGGGTGCATTACTCTACTAGGCTATCTTGGATTTTTTTATTTGGATGAAAAATATTAAATTGTGTAAACTATAACTATTTCATTTCAGTTTGTAGGAGGGTGTCATTTACTTCCTCTTTGGTTTTGTGAAGTTTAGAACTAAAGACAACCTTTCTGGTTCACGTACAAGCTGCAACTACTCCAAAGTCTCACAGTGAACATAACCAAATGAAACCAAATGCTCTGATCTCAGATTATACCCAGAAGCTTTGGAAAATGAACTTTGTCCCAGAATTTGGCAAAGGTGTCCAAAAGAGTTTTCAATATAACATAAACTTATGAAAGACAAACTATTACCACCCCTGAGCTCTGGTTGTACTACAAAAATGATTGTTATAGCCATAACCCATGCCTAATGCATCTGATGGAGGTGAAAACTCTCAGCAGTGTATCTGAGAAATTGTACACAGTTGCTTATATGGTAAGCAAAAGCCTATCTGCTCACCTGGCAACGTTTACAGTGTGATTTTTTAAATGTTTTACTTTAGTAAATATGCAATTTATTTTATTTAAAAAGCAGCAGCAAGAACTATCACTCCATCCAAGGTGTTCCTGAAGATCCATTTTTGCCATGAAATAGAACTGTGAACAACATAAAAGCCCTGTGTAAAAAATTATAAAAGCTAATGCAAACATTGAAATCCATTTAAGCTCCTCCAAGGTAAGACAAATCTATATTTTTAAAATGTAGCATTCTATTAGAATTTGATTTGACCACCTGAAGAGACAGAACTATGTGAATTTCAATTGCCAGTAGTAAATTAATGTAATAAGAAATATAATAACAAACACAACATTATAACAAAACTTGTGTGTGTTTTATGGTGTACAGTTTCCTTTTTGTAAACATCTCCATATATAATAAACTTATTACAGTTAACTACAGATGACTTTGCTGTCTCATTTAAAATAATTTCTTTGCATTCGAACCCGTGACTAGTTAATACAACAAATCTGGAAATGCCATTCATCAGTAAGAAAAAACCAAAAGCAGTGATTGAATACAGACGTGGTGTATATTAAAACACTTTAAACTGATAAGAATTAGGACAAACAGTATTAAATAATAACTGTCAGCTAAAATGGTCCAAGAAATTAAACAGATATGAGAGAAGTGCAAATTTTTTTGATAGCATCAGAAAACATCTCTGTCCTTTTAAACTATGACTTATGTAGACTCATATGTTTATCCCAACTCTCCCAGTTTCCCCACCACATGCAGACCTAGTTTCCACTATAGTTTTCCTCATTCCCTCAAAGACATTTAAGCACCTGATTCCTGAAGAATTCAGTGGCAGTGGGGCACCTGTGAGAACCTGAGGCATGGAGACGTAGGGAAAGAGGCAATGGAAATGCACATCGCTAAGAGAACACAAAAATTGATTGGCAGATTATAGTGGAAAGCCAAATCTCTCTTTGTGGCTGTTCAAATCTGGCATTCTGTTTTGGTCTGGAGGAAAATCTGGATCAAACCCAGAATTTAGGATTGGGTCTTCTTAATTTCAGTAAAATCTGGAAGAGGTGATGCTAGCCAGAGTATCGTGTCTTAAACAATCTTTCACCAGCTGTTTATGCTAACCATGGGGAAGAACAGGACAGTTCCCCACTTTCTTCCCTTCTCCAAAGTCAGTCTGCCCTCAGATCAGTCTTTGAATCAGCTACACTAGCTAGGTGCTGGCGTAAGAACTGGGTTCAAGGAAAACAATGTATTTTTTAGGAAAAATTGTCATAGTCACAGATCAGAACATCTAAAAACATCATTCAATGAYCAGCTAAAACAGATAAAAATCACTCAGGAAATTAATCAGGAAAGAAATGTATGTGTGATAGGCTAACCTAATCACTGGTGTAACTAGCCTTAACTCCAGTTAAATAGGGATGTGCTATTTTGGGAACTGTCCTCTTGCTCCTGGAATATTTCTGCAAGCATGGAAAGACAGGATCTTGCAAAAGCTTTCAAATATGTCTATTTACATAAAAGAAAATCTAAAAGAAAAAGAGTTCAAAGGCAAAAGGTCCTTCTTCACATTCCCACAGATTTGGACAGTAAGAAAATGACATTAAAAAAAATACATCTGTCYTCACCAGCAGAAAAAGTTAAAGCAAAAGCAAGTTTTCCTCATGTTCATCTTTTTTTTTTTTAATCTATCTGCTACTTTTATGTTTTTTCTACCTTGTCTTGCAGAGTATTAAAATGAGGATGGGTTACTGTATATAAGGTAAGAAGAAACAAAGCAGGGAGGTAGCTTGGGAATAATATAGCAGGGATTGTGTTAACTATATTTGCTAGGCATCTCTGTGGTTATCAGAACTGAAAAGATGGAAAATAAGAATGGGATAAAGACTGCATCAGGATATAGAGATTACTCACAGAATTTCCCAGATATAGGGTCTAGATGTCCTTCCAGCAAGACGAAAAAAATAACTTYGTGAAGGTGTTGATTTGTAGTGAGCACATTTTAATCCATTTAACATATCTACATTAAAATGATGAATGAGCAAAGTAGGAAAAGGAATAGAAAAGCTAAGAAATGCTGTCTTATGTTTTCCACTTCGAAATACAGCCAGTGTTTTTCCCTAGTGTAACAGGAAGAGCAGTGCTTTGAATAGGCATAACAATACAGATTTAAAACTTTATCTCAAGCCCACCTCTGAAAATTTCTGGAGAAACTGAAGGGCACGGTCCTAAAACCTTGGCAGATTAGAAAGGTTTGCTGTAGTATGTGCAGTGCAGCATACTCAGCCTGTGAAGAAAGTCAGAGACTGGCTCAGACACAAATGAAGCAACAGACAGACCATTTCATGTTAAGCCCTTGGAAAGGGTCCGTGAAATTACCTTAGATTAGGTGAAAAGCAGGCTAGTAATTATGGTGATTCTCTCAAAAGAGAAAAGGGGATGCATATAAGTACGAGTGTACAGCTCTAACAACATATTTCTTAACTGGAGATAGGGTAATATAAACAAATATTGTAGCATAGGGCTCTATGTTTATTAATAATAATGATCAGAATGATCCTCTAGAGTTCTCTGATAATGCATAAAGGATGTTACCATGTTCACTCTTCAACTCAAAAACCTGGGAAAAGAAAACAAAATGTTTTTTCCAATGCTGAGACCACCTGGAAAACACGAGTGCATGCCCAAGCAGACCTTATTGGAAAACCTCTTTCTACATCCATAAACAGCTGAGATTTCATGGTTGTTGCATTTTTCTGTTCTTCACTAGGACAGAACTGAGAATGTTTTAAGAACATGAATAGGATATGCAGACTTCTCTGTACTGGAATATCTACAAAATAAGGTCTGGAGCTTTTTCCTAAGAATACAGAGACATGGATTCAAACCCTCTGTTTGACTGATTTAAACCAAGGACTGTCTCCCACATTCAATGCGAGTGCCCCAAACAATTGCTTTTTTTCTGAGGTGGGCCAACTGCTTTTATTTTTTTTATCCCTGTTTGTGCTTTCTGAATCTGGGATGCCCTCTCCAAAGAAAAAGAAATTGTCATTGAAACCAGGTTGTTCCTATTTTTTCTATGTTCAACAGTGCCATCCACTCACTAACTCTATTCTTAGCTAACRCTGCTAAATAGAATCAAAATCATTTCAGATTTTTTCCTTCTTTAATTTTAAATATGTTTCTGTATTTATATTTAGGCTGATTAAGGCTCTGAAGGTTCAAAAAGTATTCAAAGCATTTAAAAGTAATGTAGATTCAGCTATCTCTGAAACACATTATGTTGAGATTTCTTAGGCAGTACCTATGAAAAAACATAGGTATAATTCAAGATACCACCAGGAGGAAATGAATTGAAAGTAATGGATTGACAGCAAGTTCAAAGAACCTCAACTCATGCTTTGAGATGCCTCATGCTCAAAACATGAGAGGAAAAGAGCTTATTTTGACCATCTGAATTCCCAAAGCTAGAGGACTAGCAGGTAGCAAAAGAATCTTTTGGCCTGAAGACTGAATAAATATGATGTCAAGACTCACAAGATACAATAGCTATGATATCAAGTTGATGCTACTTTTATGAAGATTCTTTTTAGGATATTATTTCATTTTTAAGAGATGAGAAACCAGAGGTAGTTACTATTTTGCCTTTTTAAAACATGACCTTGCTCCTATATAAACAACAGCAAGAAATAGAACTGGTATAAATTTTAAATATCCACAGGTTAATTCAGTGTTTCTGCAAATATTATAGGGTGTAACAAGCAGTTCCTTTTCCAGCTCATCAAAGGAAACCTTCTTCTAATAGATTTTAACGTAGTGGCTGATTGAGCTCTAGGTGAATAACAGTAAGATTGCATTAGCAGCTGTAATACATCAGAGATTTTGCCTCGATATAAAAGAAATCTCGAGTAGGATGGAAGTTCCTGATGCCCCTCAACATGTGAAAACCAAGTAATTTTCTCCTTCAGTCACAGTATCTCCCTCCTGCATGTCCTGGAGCAGCAACTGAGCTCAGCGCGAGTTAACGCATTTGCTGGTCGCTTCCATGAAGCTTTTCAACTGCGTCCACTCTGACACATTTCCTTGCCTTGGCCTAGTTCAGACTTACTAGGCAGGTCAGACAGGGCCACGTAAACTTTATTTCCTCAAAGAAAGAAATTTTCAAAGGAAACAGTTTACTCATAACAGAAGAGAGGACTTCAGTGGTACAGGGTACGCAACAGTGAAAAGAAAAGAACGCCGCATGATGTTTTCAGCTGCACCAGAAAAATATTGCAATCACTAATGGCAGGATCACTTAATGGGCAGTTACCTAAATAGGATGACATTTTGGCAATGTATTGTTCAGGCTGAACCATCTGGGAGTAATATTTCAAGTTGTCCTCTAGAGACCTGGTCTTTTTACAAATATATGACTTTATTTCTTTGGCATAATAGAAATTTCCTCATGAATACTGATTATATGGGAAGTAGAAAAAGCTTTCCTTAGATATTTGCCTGAAACCAGGGAATGAATTCCCACAGAAACAAAGAACAAGCACAACCTTGCCACAACATTTCTTTAACTTTTCCTACATAAAATAAATAACAGTGTGAATACTTAAAGGAATCCCTTCCACAACAGAACACAACACTGAATAAGTTTCTTTGCATATGTGATGAGTGATCAGTTAATATCCAAAAGATGCTACAATATTGCTATGAGAAGGACAGCTTTAAAAGTGACAGAGAACCAGCRCTTGGCAAGCAAGTAAAATCACCCCTATAAAACAAGTAGAAGTGCTTTGTGTTAGCAAAACTTATTGCTTACTAAGTAGCAGCATGTATTATGATCCAAAGTTAGAAAAGTCCTGAATCAAACCCTGATTAAGAGCTCAGGTTATGTTCTCCTGTTTTCCTATTTCAGCTCTTGTAGCAGGAAATAGTTTATTAAAAAAATAAAAAGATTTTTTCATACATTTAGAATGACCAATCCTGACTGCAGACATCAAGAAGCACCCTGAGCCTAGTATTAGTACTAAAGATTTTGTTTCCAATGACTATTCAAGAACACTACACCAGAATTTACTTTACGATGGTGAAAATGGAATAATGAAATCATATCTGTATTAGACAGCTGTAATTTCATATTGTGCAAACTATTAAAATAAATTTTTAAAAAATTTAAAAAAAGAAAGAAACCCCAGAAAATATCGCACTAATTTACTGACCCTCTCCAACAAATCCCTCTATATTTTGAGATAAGGTCTGAGCAAATTAATGGCCATGGCTTACATCAGACCTTGAGCTTAAATTTCTAGTGCTTAAACTGTTGAAACATAGGACAAGTAGTCAAGATTGTATATGTGTGCACTCTAGATCTTATGTAAGTATCTAATGACATCTAATGTATTATAGAACCCTATATGCTGCTTGTAGATACTCTAGTCACATCTGCTAGGTACAGTTTAACCCAAAGACCTCTGCAACAATTATAGGTAATCAAAATATTACTAACAGAACCTCTGTTAATGCAAGTTATGCTAAAATTATAAGGCTAGAGAGAAAAAGTAATGTATGGATTGGTAGCCTTGAGTACTCTGAGAAGTTTTCCTCAGTTAAGGGGAACAGTAATAAGCAAATGGATTGGTCAGTATTTTAAATCTTGCTTAATCACAACTGGGTTTTAGGGATATAATCCAAATAACAGAAGTGTACAGATAATGGATAATGATAACTAGTCAACACTGGAGTCTATTTAGAGGAAAAGAAATGACTCAGAGTGAATGCAGTGCAAAGCAACTAGAAATACAGCCCATCAAGGAGAGACTGGCTCAGAGAAACAAAAGACCAGAAAATTAAGAGTCTGAGTCCACATCCTCTCCCCAAGAAACATTAGGTAACACCTTGGAATTGGGTCAAACTGCCTCCCTCCTTGCTTATAAATATGAAAATCAGCACGTTTCTTTCAATAAAAGTTCAAGTACCAAAATTCTCAGTACCGACTACCACTATCTACTAGGTTAGAGGGAGACGTATCTTCTAAAAACTCTTATCAGCAATGTTACAAAATGGGTGCATATCCAGTTCCATATGAAACCCACAAGTCTTAAGATAACATAATTTAAATAGAAAACTTCAAAAAATACTATACGAGAAGAAATGATATTAAAGCATGATCTTGAAATAGCAAAAGAAGACAACTCACAACATCAAACCTAGAGGACCACAAAATATAGTTACGTAACTTTGAACTATTGATTCTTATAAACAGGCAGTGAACTAGAGAATCCTTCCTTTGGAAAAATAAACCTTTACTGCAGAAGGAAAAAGACCAGCTCAACTGGTCAAAACTAATGTAGCAGTCTCTACTTTTTTCCTTTGTAAAAAAAAACAGTTATTACCAAAGACACAGAGATCACTCTATAGTCAGTTGTGTATATCTCACTCTCCTTGCCTCTATATACCTTGGCTGAAAAGTTATAATATCAGATATTATATATATAGTATCATATTTGATCTATAGTATCAGATATATATAATATCTATATACCAGATATTATTACATGGCATAAAATGCATCATGCCAAGATTTCAAAAGATATTTGAAAAGTCCAATTTTTTTCAGCATAATTGCACAAATCTCCATTTGACTAAAACTTATTTTATACATGCTTACACAGCATCTCGTTTTTTGTTTACAGAATTTTTACAGAATACTACTGCACGTACTTTGAGTAGCACTTGTTCAGAAACAGGATAACAGGATAACTGTTATTTTCTGTGGAGAGAAAAATAATAAAAACCCATATAATATATTGTAGCCAATCTTGAATATGGTGCTCCCCATACAAAAAACAAACAAACAAAAAAACCCCCAGACTGACACAAAATAATGCCTGTAGATTATATGCCCAGGGATATTTCAGTGCAATATCCACTAAAGTTTCAGAACAGAAGATATACTTTTAGGAATTATTCAAAGTAATAGAACCTGAAGATCTGGCTCAGTAGTTTTGAAGAAAGGCAGAATAGCCATTTAAAACAAACATCACTAACAAAACTCTAGCAAAATGTTGCTGCTCAAGTCTTCCAAGCAAGAAGCAAATTGTTGCTTCTTCAAGTCAGCCAAGCTAGTAAACACCAGCTGATGAACAGGCCAATGTATATGTTTTTCAGACCACTAGGTCCTCCAGCAGATCGAAAAYCTTTGCACAGTTATACCTGAGAGGAAATAACCTTTGAGAAAGTAGTACACGGGGGTGTCTGGAGATCACCAGAAAAACAGAAATCAGGCTGAAATGTCCTCTCTTGTAAGCGCTGTTGCTTGCAGATCAGTCGCCTAACGATTACATAGGAAATGTTCAATAATTACACACAAGAATTTGCAGCGTAAGTCTCCAGACCCCACAGATGTCACAGAGCAATGGAAAAATTTACGAGGCAAATGTGAAAAAGTGGTCACAGAGACGAACGGAAATAAATCCTGAAAACGCGGTGTCAGACTTCAGGTTACAAAGCCAAGCAGCCAGCACTAGGGCCACCGACTGCGAGTCCTCGCCGGCACGCTCTGCTCTCGCTTCTTTGCCTTTGCCAGGGTGTCCCCGGCCGCCTTGTGACAGCGGGGAATGCCTTGCCTCGCGCAGCCCTCAGGCTACAGTCTGACACCGCAAGCTTTATTGCAGTGCTACCGGCTCAAACGTTTTACCAAAGTCTGTAAAATAAAACAGTGGGGTTTTTATTTCCTGTTAGTCTAAACAGTATTTTGGATGTTTTAATTCTTAAACTTCAGAAAAAAGAGCGTCAGTCCCTAGCACTTATATGAAATTTAAGATGGACAGAAAATGAGCAGCTGATTTGGACATTAAGTTCACTGGCATATCTCTTATAAGCAGTAACTTAAGCATTAATATTGGTCTGACAGTGCGTAGAAATTGATATGAAAAAATCGAATATATGCCCAGTGTTTTTCAGTGGAAAGATTAAAATAATCACAAAAATTCTTCCACTTTTAGGACCTGCAGTAATCCCTGCAGTAACTGCAGGTGGGAGAAGGAGGAGGCCCCAGAGAGGGGAGTTGGTGCCTGCTGCTTGGCCGCTCTCCTGGTCCCRGGCATCCCGCTACCAGCGGCGTGGGATTTCAGTGAGCGCCCCGAGGGACACCACATGCTGTCCCGCTCTGGTCACACCGCACACACGGAGAACTGGACTGCAGAGCACGTCAGGAAGCAGCAGAAGGCTCTTGCATAGCAAAGCTATGCTTAAGTTAAGGCTGTTTTAAGCAACAGTTTCCAGCCTCGGGTGGTTGGTGGGGGTTTTTTTGGTGTGATTGTGGCTGTTTTTAAAAACAACAGCAACACAAAAGAGCCTTTTCATTTTTAAACAAATTGGCCCTGAACAGCTGTATTAATCACAGAAATGCTGTAAAAGGCATAATTAATTTCTTTGCTGGACTATTCCTTATAGTTTTTCATCTGTACTTTCTAAGTCTTCAYGAGTTTCTCGCTATTTATTTATCTCTGGTTTACTTCCCAAGAAAGAAATGGCAACCTGTTGAAAACACTTTTAATTTCACTTTAAGAGAAACATAACAACAACAACAACAATCCCGAAGGTAATTTTGAGAAAAGTTTGAAATTAATGAATCAGAGAGAATCTTTCATCCCACACAATAGAGCACAACCATTTCAGCAGCTCCATTCCTTCGTATCAGTCTCTCTATACAGTTTCTCCATTAGCAATATAAAATAACTTTACTAATGAGGGATGGAATATGTTCCACAGAAAAGCTTACAGAAACCCTATTAATTTCTTCTCTTCTATTAATCACTATGATAAATTTTAGGAACTTCCCAATAAAGTAATTACCGGTTAAAGTGAATGTGATTCTAGCTCTTCTCTCATGCACATTATATCCGTGTATTCTACCAGCTGGAGTTAGGACCTGCTTAATTTGTCCTGAAACAATGAGTTTCAGTGAAAGTCACCTCAAAAATCCTCCCTGAACTCATTTCTTCGCTCAGAAAGTACCTCTGTGAGATACCAGCAGAAAAGAGATTTTAAATTGCTTTGAACATCGAGGAGTCTTTTCTTTCTTTGCCATATGCAAATAACCATATTAAGTTAGATTTACATTAAGAAAGGGGCAGCCCTTGAGGCCGTGGAGCTTGAAGAAGGGCTGTGCTGTGGAGAATCAGCCCTTGGCACCCTGGTAGGTAGAAGCAGCTCTGCAACAGGATCCCAATGAAATGCAGGCACTGCATGAAAACGTAACCTTTATAATTCACCCTGCGCTGGGGAAATCAGCGGTGGCCACCTCACTAAAGCCGACTGTGAGCCCCTCTGGCTCGCTTGCACGAGCCATACACTGTGTCCAAGGACTGAAGATAAAGCTCTGCTTTCTAATCGTTTATTCTCCTGATGTCTAAAAGGGAAAAAGGCAGAAAAATCCCAGGAAAAGTACAAATGCAGTTTCTTTATTTGAGCCACTTCCTTTTCCTCCTACTTTCTCTGCTTTAAAATAACATTAATTACTAACTGCAGCAGAACAGACACCTCTACTATTATTTAATTTTTTTGTATTTTGATAGCAGCCACAACACATCAGACACAATACACTCCCCAGAGAACTCACAGACTAAATAGGAACAAGAATGAGATGGCTAAAATCCATATAAATGCAGTATGTTTTATATTATATCTGTATGTTAAAAATATTTTTACACGTTTAAGTAACTTAACTCATCCTGAAGCACACCTGATTTCACTATCACAGCCTTTCATTTTCACTTGCTCACCACAGCCTTCAAAAGAAAAAAAAGAGTATGATGTTTTCGGATGTTTCAACACAGTGCTACAGCATCAAAAGAGATGATATGGAAGAAGGCCAAATATGAGACAAGATGATGGTTAAGAGCAGTGTCACTAGAAAAGCAGACCAGGCAAGAGGTGTTATCAGCAGTACGGAAAGTTGAAAATTTTCTGAAATAAAATTTGTGGGCATTTTGGAATTCAGTGATTTTCCTTTCCAAATCAACTCTCCCTTTCAAAGCTAATTTCATTTTTAAATTAAAAATTTACATTGAAACAACAACTTCAGTGGACCAAGAATGATTTCCTTCCAAGACTTCTTTTCTGAATAAAACCTATGGCTCTACTGCCTTGCTCTGACTCAGGACGTGGCTGGGTGGCAGCTGTGTGCACCTGGAGATAGAACAGGTGGCAAGGTGTGCAACTAGTCAAGTGGACAAAACTGCAAATTCAGAACAAAATCTCATTTTGAGTCTTGTAATTCCCTATTCAAGGAGACTCTAGCTAAACCACAGCTTTAACTATAGTATCGCTGTGGCAACTATGCATAAACATTTCAGCAAAATGCTTTCACTCAGTGATACAAGCATATATTCTGAATAAAGATGGACCTCTACTGCACATCAGTTTCACATTTTTAATGAAAAACTCCCTCTTTACTCAGCACACTGCAAGCAATACCAGCCAGAGAACTAAGCAAAATGTGTGTGTATGTGCATACATCTCTATTTGAAAATCAGAATATTATTCTTCTCTATTAACTTTAAAGGGTCGGCAGAAAAGCATGGGAGACAAAGGAAAAATTGAATTAATCATGGTGCAATTTAATTGCATAATGAAAAATATTTTTGCATAACTCTGGAGACAGTTGGAAACAATACAGGAAAACTCAGATCAGTCCTATTTGCCACAGTATAGTAGATTCAATATTTCATTAAAGAGGTCATTACCTCCATCATTTAATCACACAGAAACTCTTTATGAAAAGAATAAAAGTTATTTTTGAAAAGCGGACAAATAATACAGGAAAAAATATAAGAATCTTATAAAGCAGAAAGGAAATAGAAATGTTTCCTAAGGATATACAGTGACATGATGAACAGATTTATTTAAACTTTAATGAAAATCTAAGAAAATACACTGAAGTAATTATTTTAGACCTTTGTGACTAAGTCTTCTTAAATATTTCCTAAAAATTTTAGGATTTGAGTGAACAGAAAATATGTCTATGCTTTGATATTTTGTAATACCTTTTTCCTGCTCAGTGCTTACTCAGTCTAACATGAAACTCTCAGGTAAGTAATGTTTTTATTGAATCAAATGTTAGCTTAATTATTATTGCCTTTTGAATGTGATCCTTAAAATGAAACAGATTTAAAAAAAACAGGGAAAAATTTGTGCATAGTTTCTTTCATTTTTTGTATTTCAACATTGTTAATATGTTGTTGTAAAGATATTTTCCTCCCACAAATATATTTTTAATTGCTTGAAATTACTTTAGACGAAACAGAAAGCTTTGTTTTAAACATTAAATGGGGATTAATTTGAGGTTAGCGGCTGGTTTAAAACTGATTCTAAAATGGGAAGAAGTATATTGCTTATGGGACATGTTCTGCTTCTATTTTACAAGCTGTTCAGCTTCTGTGAGGTTTCTATATGCTTAGATTATTTCTACAGATAGCCATATTGCAAAGCTGTGAATATTAGAGGAGTCTAGCATTACAGATTTACTGCCTTCCATGCTGTTAAGAATGATAACCTATTTTAGTTCAGCTTTTATGGTCTCTTGTCAGAAGGGGAAAAAGGAAGGTAGAATAAATCATTTTTAAAATTAGGTAGCTTAGTGAGGTTTTCCAAAAATTTCCCAGTACTAATTTGAGACCCTCTCCTGGGAGTCACGTTATCTTCATATGATTTAGAGTGACAGATCCTATTAGAATCCCATACAAAACCGAATGGGCATATGTTCCTAGCAAGAGAAAGAATATATATATAAGCGATCCATATGTATCAACACACACTCATACATGCATACACATATGCAAATATGTATGATCTTATATATATATATATATMTATATCTACAAAATACACGCCTATGCATACACAGACACACACACATATGTATGCAGGTATGTATGTATAAAATCTCCTCTCTGTCTCTGAGTTAGATTTATAAAGTGGAGATAATAATGGATTCTCCTGCTTTAGTGTAGTTCCTGGATAACAGCTACTTCCCCAAACAATCCTATAGAAGCACACTGCATGTTTCAGAACAGCAGAAGCTTAAATATTCCAAAAAAAGAAAGCCTCGCACTCCACAGTTCTGATAATAAAATATCAGGACGGTCAACAGTCTCAGTTGCAGTGTCAGTCTGATTGAGCAGAACATCTGTGGCACAGTGACGGAAATCTTTTGCGATATGTTAATACTTAGAGCGTTAGGTACCAAAAATAAAGTATGGAAGGCAAACAAAACTATAGCAGTCTACTGAACAGAAGGAGCTGGAACAGGAAATGGGAAAAAATGAGTCTTGTTATAATGACAATACTTTTAATTATATATATTCAATGAAAAATAAACTATTAGAGAGACAGTAAAATTCTTCCAATTAATGGAAGTAATGTAGTGTTCAAACTTACATGAACTACTTTTCCCTTGAGGGTTTTACTGCACTATTTTATTTAGCTTAACGTAATTTAAATGATAAACAGAATGATTTTGTAAGCCCCCAGAGAAAAGTATTTTATTTATAATGTATTTCCTTTGAAGTGGTCATGGAAATCACGCTCTTCCTGAAGTCTGTATCTCACATACCACCTACAGCTGCAACCTAGTCAGCCCTCACAAGTTAAACATGATCAGTCTGGTGAAGTACGTGACAAGAATACCCAAGATTTTTTTAGCCATAGGAAATAGGAACTCGTAGTTCCAAAAACTAATAGTCTTCCCTCCAAAAAATGGCATTGAAGGATCTTTGTTGATATTAGTTATGTTTTTAGATGGAGTGGCATTCAGACATAACCACTCCACTTGAGTCTTTAATGCACACAATAAAAGAATTGTTTACACTATACCCTAGAGGGAGTTTCAGCTCAGAGTAATTATATTTTGTATACTTAAATTTAAATGTGTAAATATTTCTGTCATTCATTTAAATCACAAATCCTTTTAGAATATTAATTATAGTATAAAAAGTACACTTTCTCTCAGGATGCAAATTACAAATGACTAATTTRTGTCATTTTTACTCCAAAATTCAAGTAATCTGTTTATGAATAAACAAATGAATCTGAATGAATAAGTTGAATCCCAGTCTCTGCGCCCCTGTTCTCATCAATAGCTACTGCTCAGACCCAAAAAAATAACTAGAGACAAAAAGGAAATTATCTGTAGGAAAATAATTTTGGTCATTAATAAGTTTTAAGCATAGGAGAACCCTGCACGTTTTGGATGAGTGATTAACTTAACGTGCCAGCCACAGATATATATAATGGTTTAAACTGTGATGCTCCCACTGAAATAGTGTTAAGACAAGTCACTTCAAATGGGATTCATTTAAGTAGGAACTAAGCAAGTAAGCACTGTAAGATCTGGCTGATTGTAAAACTGCTTACTGCATCCCAGCAGGAACTTGTGACAGCCATATTCACAAATTGCATATGCTTTGATTTGGTTATTTTTTCTTGTCAAAGATAATCTTTTGTAACCTGTTGCCAAAATCTAAGAAATAGTTTGTTTGTTTKTTTTTACAGAAAACACAAAAACACCAGAGCTCATCAATAAAATAAAATTTTAAAAAAAGTAAGTTCTCATTAGTTTTGGATTTAGAACTGGAATGATCTTTCAAGGATGCATAGGAGAAAATATTTCTCTGTCACAACCTTATAAAACATGTACTGATGCTCTAGAGTTAAAACAACAAATTCTGGTCAAGTCTGTAGATTTTTGTCGATATGACAAAGTTTCCCAGAGATGTATTTTAAATGTACAGAAAAATATTTTAGTTATATTTATGACTACATGGAACAAATAAGAATAAATTTTCAGCATTTTTTAAGAAAAATTTGACACACATATTCTGCAAATGTTCTACAAAAAGGCATTTGCTCTGGCTCTTAGATCAGACACCATCTAGTTCAGACTACTTGAAAGTTACACCATCTATATTAGAAGTTATGCTTTGTATTAGGGAGCCTTCCTGTACTATAACTTTTACAGACATCTATACTTTGCTAAAAGCTAGTAAATCACAAACATTGTTTGTGTTAAATGACAAATGCATGTCATAGTGACCATTACCATTGCATTTAAAGTAAGAATTTAAGACACTGATAGCCCAAACAGCAGAGCTAATGTACCCTTGCTAAATAAAATGATTCTGCTCATCTTGACTAAKGCAACAAGTTCAGATAAACTGACAAATTCTGTTTGATGCACTGTACATTTGTAAGTAGTAAAGCACATTATTTTATTATTTCTTTATACCTATAATCCCTTAAGAGGTAGCAAAACAGTGTAAATATAAAGCAATCCACTAAATTTATTTGCATGAATGGCTTTGTTGTTGTTATTTAATCTAATTTAGYATCAGAAAAAAACTGTCATTCATTTCTGGCTTTCTGAAAGTGATGTTAATATATTTCTTTTAGACTGGATTATATGGTTTGGTGCTTTAGCCCTTTAGTTTTTGCTTACCATTTTTCCACTGTCACATAATAATCTAAGTTACAAATATAAACTTATACAGAGAGAGAGAGAGAGAGAGAGAGAGAGAGAGGTGTGGATTGTAGCAAAATTTGCAGAGTGAATTACATGAATCCAGCTATTTTCTTTGTTACTTTCTACTTAAGGTAAAACTGAATACAGTTCAATTTCAGTTCCAATGTGGGTACTCTGAGTTTTGGCCTCAGTTAAAAATACCCTGTAAGGTGAAAGTTGTGCCACTGAAACCTGCAGGAAAGGCATTCTCTTCAGACTCCTCCCTGGCATACCCAGCACCTTCTGGGGTCACTGTCCTGCCCTCCAGTTGCAGATGGGGAAGATTTGGGGTACTCATACTAGGGAACATGAACCTCTTCTCCAGTCTAGACCTCAAACAACCCACACATGAGCTGTGACAATGTGAGTTTAACTATGAAAGCAGAAATTGTATTTGTGTTTTTCAGTATTTCATGCATAGGAAGTCATCTGCAGAGAGAGAAAAAAAGCCCTTTTGGTAAAATCATACATACAAAATATGGTTGCCATTACTTTTAAAATACATACATAGATGAAAAAAACATCTAACTAAAGCTAGAAGATGGTTAATACAATACGAAAGCTGAAAACAACTGTAACTGAATATGGCCAGCTGCGTAACCGTGGGCAAGATACCACGTCCTAATTTCAGAATATGAACGCAATGGTAAGCTTCGTTTCAGGATTCATCTGAGCCACTTATTGCTAATATTGAAGCCATAAAGATTTAGCTAATATGCCATGAAAATGCCTTGCTGATATGACTTAGTTAGATGCTTTCTCCAGACAGGCAGAACGGAACGACTGAACTCTCAACATACTCCAGAAGCAATCACGCTAACCTGCGAGTGCCACAGCTGCTAAAGCAAGGATGTGGGGGGAGCTGTTTTTCTGTACAAGGAGAGTGCAGCTGCCTGCGTAAATACAGACCTTCCAAACCACGGTTATGTGGGAGAATGGTTAAGTGAGAAAGGGCATGCTTTCTTAGAAGTGAGCAATCCTGCCTTCACGATGAAGGGAGGATCCCACGGCTATGTGAACTGTCCTTGAGCATTCCTAGACCATTACAAAAGGGAAAGGCAAGTAGTGGTAAACAAGTCAAGGAGGGGGCCGACAAGCCCCTCCACGTGAACAGCAACTTTGCACCAATTATATATCCGCTTTAGGCGCGTGGACAGAAGCTGTAAACCAATCATACAGCTATTGCTAGTGCATGCTTATTGCTTGTCTGTATATACTCTGTGTAAGCTCTAACAAAGGGAGAACGACCATACTCATATTGAGACTCATCGTTACTCCGGGTCCGTCCCCCCACTCCGACACGGTTATACTTGCAAGTTTACAGTACAGTTCCACAACGTTATAAATACAATAGAAATGTATAAGAAACATAAAAGAAGCAACAAATATAACATGCACATGAACGCTGAAGCCTACCAATTCATGTAAATTATTTTAAATGACACCGCTGCTGAGTCATAAAACAATGTAACATACAAGGGAGAAAGCAGACAAGTGATAATGAATGCTGGCAATTTATTAGGAACAATTTAGTTCTTYGCCTAGGTTTGCTCTCACAGAGGGAAATGACTTGCTGAAACTAAACTCAGACAGCATATCAAAACCGGAGGGGAAAACGTACTTTTCAGGAACTTGAATTTAACTTGATTGATTCTCATCTCTACAGTAAGACTGAATTATTCTGCAGAGAAGTTCTGGAGGTGGAATTTTTTTTTTGTTTTGCCTAAAATTCATAGAAAACATGAAGGTTTGCACAGGAGCTCAAAATGAATAGGAATAATCCGAACTCATCTCTCTCCTACTTACCAATACCACGATCCTGCCCTGCTCTTCTCAAGGTAGGCCAAAAGGCATAGAGGTTAATTCATGTAAACCTGTTCAGTCTAGCTCTTACATTGGCTAGCTCTTATTCTGCAAACTCTGCAGTTGTAATAACATGAAGCTCAAGGTCTGCTAATTGCTTGAGAATTTATTCAGTTTCTCTGCCTGGTTTTGTACCTAAGCCAAAATCTGCACCACTGCAGCTGCTATTGAAGTTCACTGTTAGCTCAGGTACACCTACAGGAATGACAGGAAATACAGTGTTCCTGGCACCCACAAACTTTTAAAGGAGATGTAGGAGGAAGACCAAACGTGTATTGACATATCATGGTCCATAGTCCTACATCTATTGATGATACAACACACTGCATAGTTGGAGTGCCTGATTCAATGACTTTGTGGTCCATAAATTCCAAAAGAACCTTATTTAGCAAACTGAGTACTGTTGCCAAAAAATTCAGCTGTTTCCTGATACGCTGAAGACTTAGAAAGATATAAGGTGAATATATTTTTCTTTGAATTTTACCTACATGGTCCAGTGAGGAACATCAAAGCTTCTAGTAGGATCAGGCACTGCGTAGTTCTGTGAACTCCTCCTTTGGAAACAAAACTGGTAGTGTGTCAGCATGTAGGCTGTGAACAAAACAAGAGACAGAGAAGGAGTTATTACAGGTTAGCAGACACACGGAAGAGCGGCAGCCGTATAAGCCGAAAGGTGTCCTTTGGACAACGGGCAAACAAAACCTATTAATACTTTCTATTCCTGAATTTAATCCCATTTTTTAGATCATASAGACTTAGTTGAAAGTAACATGTACAACTCAAGCACCTGTGTGTCATACAGATCTGGAGCAGTTGTAATAAGATAGCAATGACAAGCCTGCAGGATGCTCACATCTACCCCAAAGAGTTAAACAAAATCACAGTCATTTCAGTTGACTTTTCAAGCCAAGTGACAAACTGGTATGAGGATAACAGAGCTGATTTCCCAGGCCGATTTGTCTAAGACATCACAAAAGTCTGCAGCAGAGTCAGCAAGGGAAGCAGGATGGTGTGTGCCTCGAATCTGGCATCTCCAGCCGCACAGAGAGCAACGCTGAGACACCACTGCATCACAGGAGCAGCTCACTGCAAGGACAGAAAACTTGGCTCACCTTTTTTTCACCAAATGAGATGATGTTCCACTTCATAAGGGAAGAAAATACACATTTACCACCCATGTACATTATCATATGCTGAAGCAGCTCTTCCAGCACAGCTTTGAAACCCATCCACCATTAACCCTGAAGATCTCTTCCCCCTCTAGCAAAACCCTCTCCTGCAAGAGCTCCCTGCTCTCAGCTGGCTCTGTGCAGCCGAGGGGTGCAACGCCTTGGGGTGGAGGTGAGCCCCAGCACCCCCTCACACCAAATGAAAATAACTGAGGCTACGTTTGGGAGAATGAATGGAAAGGAAACAGGTCAAATGAAACATAGCCAGGAAAGAAAGAAAGAACATGCATTATTTGTTTTACAAACAGCGCCACGCAATTCTCAGCAGCTAGGAAGAGCGCTGGACGCTTGTGGCAGTGTTTCATCAGCACGCCCTTTGATACCCTCTTAACCCAGTCCAACCACTACCTGAAGCAACTGGGTGTTTGTTTTCCAAGTATTTACACTGCTACTCAAATGCTCTCTCCATCCCGCTACTCCCAGTATGTACAAGGCAAAAGAAGGGCAGAATAAAGTAAGCTGCCTGCACCTGAGGTCACAAAGTAAAGCAAGCCAAATGCAGGAGGAGCTCAGGAGGTGCTGTGTCACGCTTTTAAAAACAGAAGTTCCAGTTTCAGCCCTTACTTCCAAGGCTGCAGCAGCGAAACGACATCACAGCAACTCACTCATCTATTAAAAATAAGACTTTCATGGCATGTGCCAATTATTTTTTAAACAAAGTCTCTAAAGGTCCTCAGTGGAACTCTTACATGCAGTTACCCATGAAACAGCAACATGAATTCAATACTTAAAAAATTAATTCTGAAGTAATTTGCATATAGAAAGTATAATGGGTGAAAAGTATTTTTCATTTACACTATCAATGCAGAAAAAAAAAAATCTGCCTCATCACCAAAGCCAGTTTCTAGAGTCACTTTTAAGACTGCAAAACCATTCAGAAGGGATGATTCCTTTTATTTAGTTGGGAAATTACAGTTCCTGACAATTAAAACAGGAATTTTAATATCTCTTAATAATTTCCCTCTTATCAAGCTGTTATGGTTTCAATTAGCAATAAACTAATACATTATATTAGTTTTTCAAACTGCACTCAATAAATAGATTACTTCCCTGTAATTATCTGCTATACTTTAATGTTAAACCATTACTATCGAGAATCCAATTTTACTTCCCTATCCATGCAGGTTGTGATTCAGAGCTTTGGAATTCATTGCCCTAATTTATGACTGACTAAGATTCCTCAAAGAAAACTTCTGTCATTCATATACTTAGATACAAAACTAATAAACTCTACTCAGTATGAAAAATAATCAAAAACAATCAAAAACAGTCGACAATTTGGATTATGAAGATCATCAAAGTTAATTTGAAGAAACCATGCAAAAGGTTTATCTATCTGAGGAATTTAAATCCATAACATTTTCAAAATCTGTTTTTCATAGGAGATTAGTAACAATTCCTGCTTCTGGAGGTACATCAAGCCCAGACCTTATCAAGGGAGCAGGACATTAGGACTCTTGGAAAAAAGTATGCCTGCAAAATCAAACCCTCCCACCTGCTGCCTTCCCTCCCCCCCCCCCAAAAATTATGCTTTTAGAATTGTGATTTTTGAAATTTGATTCTTTTAGAAAATGGAGACTGACTTATTTTATTCAAAGCATTTGGCAGTAGACACTTATAGGTAATAGGACAAGTGCAAAGCACGGTTGCTTTCCCACGAAACACCCAGGATAAAATCAGGGAAGATGGAAACCAGGCTGATTTGGTTTTTACATCTGGCAATAAATGACACTTTCTGTTTGGACCACTCTCTATGCTGGTACGGTTCAGTAGCCCTGCTTTATYCTTTCTGGGAGACTTGTCAAAAGTACCCCAATTATCTGCATGAAATCCTGGATCTATTTAAGCCAGCGGCAGCCGCTCTGAGCTCCGTGGCTACGTGTGTGCTAGTAATATCAGTTCCCGCGGCACTTCTGGGCATTGGCACTCGAGCTATGAAACTGTGGGACCGGTCCTTGGGGGGTTTCAGCGTGGGCCTGGCTCGGGGGGCGGCACGGCCAACGAACTGGGGTTAGGGAGCCTGTGTGCAGCCACGCCACGGACGGGAGCAGGCTGTGGCTTCTGGCACGACAACTACGTATGCTTTAAAAGCTGCTGCTGTCTGGACGGATGGGTACTCGGCATCCCCGGTGCAGAGTTGAAGATCACGTTTTACGACTCATGTGGTTCCCTTCCAGCATTCATAAGAAAGCCTATTTTAAACAAGAAGTCTATCTGCGTGTGGCCTTGTGCTTTTAATTTTAATTCTGTTTTGATAAAATCTTACTTGAATCTACAGTGTCAGAAAGGCAATGAGAATTCCTTGTGTGGAAAGCAGGACTCTGGATGTAGTAATTCCTGCTTTATTTACTCGATAAAAGAAATTTATATATATATTGACCCTGCACCACAAAATTGAATTCCTCTGTTTATACAGAAGTGTATCACAAAGTAGGTTTCTCACTGTCAGAAACGAATTTCACAAAATGATAATATTAAGATGCATATTCATATAAGTGTTCAACAGATAAAGATTATTTCATGGCTGTTTACTGAACTTTGGGGAATTTTTGTCTGGCTGTGAAAAAAATCAATGAAGGTTTCTCAACACTTGTGGAGATATAAAGTTACATATTTATATTTTCTTGCCTAAATAATCTATTAAGAAAAAAATCAACACATCATCAACAGATACTACAAATCATCTTATCATCCTCAAAAATGGCTACAGCTGGCTATGGATACACCTGCGCAGATAAAAGGCAATTCAGTAGTTTTATGGATATAATTCTGATGACTTTACAAAATCAGAAAAAAGGCATATTACAATGTCTACCCTGCGGCTTCTATTTTCAGTGGAATTTAAAGGGCACAAAATCTTTTGATTCTTGAGCTTCACGCGTAGAAAAGTCTGCAAGCTGAAAGAGATATCTTTGACTTGCCCTTTCTTTAACTGTATTGAATTAGAAAGAGGTTAGACTCATTCTAGACAAAGATAGAATTAAAGCTGGATGGTAAGAGATCGTAGAATATTTATAAACTTGAATGTTCCTTACTGATATGGAAGGAAAACATAATATCTAGTTCAGGACAGAATTTCCTGCTGGGAATAGTGCTTTTTGTTGTGGTTGTTGCTTTATTTATTTTCACATTCTTAGGGTTTCTTTTGTTACCTTAAGGAAAAAGTATGTTCATAAAAATAGACTTTTCTTATACTGTCAAAATAAGGAATAAAGCCAGTTTTAAAGTGCAGGCTACCCGCTCAACTCCCAGCCAGCACAGGTCAGAAGTAGGTAAGAGTTTTGAAAAGTTGAGGTACTACAGAAATGTACAGCTTTCTAACTAGATAACACAATAATGAGGTCATTATCAGTAAAAAGAGCAAACTTGGGCCATGAATTCAGAAGAAACTAGGTGGGGGATCCAAAAACTGCATTAAAACTTAAACAACACTTTTAGAGATCCAAAGAGATATGAAAGTGTTCACATTTTTGATAATTCACTAGAGATGTAGTCTCAAAATTATTCATTGTTTACTCAAAATATTCTCAGTGATGTTATGGGCCTGAACTCACTGCCTGAAGTTTGGAGACTGGACCTGTCAAAAGGACTTTAAAAGGTGCACAAGATTAATTTAAACTGAATGTCTGTTATGAATACAGTTTCTAAGATGAATTGCTTAATGTGCACAGAGATTTCATTGCAATCACTAGCTACTAGTGGTCCCCTCTTTTGAACTCCCAAATAACAGGAGTTTTCTCTTACCTTGGCCCAATATATAGGTAAATACTATTTTTCATGTTGAAATGCTTCAAAAGGATAGATTAAGAAAGAATAGTTCTTGAATATCATATAAATTAGTGGGAAGAAAGAGGCAGAGACTCATTCTACCAACTTTCACTTGAAAGACAGACACTTTAAGGGATGTCTTGTAGTTGCTTGAAACACTAGGTATAAGGATAAATTCTTTCCAAATTGTGTGAACGTCAGCTACATCCCCACAGAACTGAATCCCCTTCTGCATTTCTGAGGTTGTGTTAAAAAATCCCCAAGGCCAAAATAAAAGGATGAATTTACTGTCAAATGGTATTTTGTTCAACTTGCTCAACTTTTAATTGTTTGAGGATGACTGAAAACAATTTCATGGCCCTTTCATCCAGTTTAACTATCCGAGATAAAAACAAATGATTAGCATCCCAAATTTAGACTATGTTCTCACTGAAGAGAAGTTAAGATTCGTACTACTGAATCAGCCAATTCAATTTCAGTTTTTGAATTACTAGGTAAGAAGGCTTTGTCTTGTTTCAAAGGTCTGGGAAATATGGTAAAACAAAATCCAGACATTTCAGATATGATTTTATTTGGTAGCCTCATGTCTCAAAAATTGTTCAGTCTAGACGTATCACATTTGTTTTATTGAAGGATGGTGACTTCAGCATTTTAATGGAAAATTTGAGTGGCTATTCTGAAATTATTCAGTGAGATTTACTCAGTCTCTGTTCAGCCCAGCTTAGTTTAAGTACAAAGCATCTAATAGGAGCACTGAAAATAATCAGTATCACAAGCAGTTAGGAAAAAGGAAAAGAGCTACTAGGATAGTATTTTTCTTTAATTAATTTTTTTTATTTATGTATCTATATAGCTGATATATAATCTTTAAAGCATTTTAAATTTATGAGTGTTTAGATTCTCTTTTAGATTTCAGTTCCTTCAATTCCAGTGCTTACTGATGTGCAACTACAAGTGCCTCTATTAAAAGAAACACACAAACAAATAATTTCTTTAAAACCATAATATGTTAAATGTCATGTTTAACATTACATAACACTACAAGATAATTATGGTTAAATAGATCAAACCAGGAAACTCAGTATTTGCTGTACAGTAACCAGCATTTATAATTTAGGAAGTGGTTCATCCCACCTAACTTTAGATACCTTAATATTCACAGGCATGAACCCCTGAGCTGTACAGACCCTGTATGGTTAATGGAGGAAAGCTGGCACATCAAAGGACTGTTCAATACGACTAGTGTATTTTAGTCGCTGGCCCTAGGATGAGATGAGGTAAGCCCTGGGAGTACCTAATGTTTTCCATCCTTTACACAGTACATCTAATCTGGTCTCACGAATCCCATCCTGAGTGCTCACTTCTCGTGATCCTAAATTAGTATCCATAATAATTGTCTTTGCAAATCTCTTTCATCTGCTGTTTAGTCTATAAATATGCTCATTCATCCAGCCATTTTGAGTCAGATTATTTTCCACCATATATATATATATATATATATACGCATATATAAAATATATATCCCTTCTCATGGAAGATTGCCTTATCTGAAAAAGATGACCTGGGCAAACATGCTACTCTTTCTTCTGTACAGAGTTTCACTATTAACAGGGGTTATTCAAATGTTTTAAGACAGCCTTGACCACCTTACTGATAGTCTTTTCTCTACCTATCACTGAAATAGAGAAAGAAGTCTACGTTTCCCTATGGTTTTCAGTGTTGCTGATTACTCTTAAACAGAAAAACCCAACTCGTAAAAAATTTCAATATTTCAGGAAATATTCAGATATGTGTCTTGTGTGAAATTTCAGAGAGTAAAGCATAGGTAAAATTTGGAATGATCATATGAGGCAGTTTAACACACTCTGAGTAATATGTTTCCTTATCAGTTGGAAGCAGATGGAATTCCCTTAAAAGAGATGGCAATTCTATTAATGGGAATGTGCTGTGTGGTCATTGGGGTACCCAAGTAAAAAGTGTCCAATAACTTGGTGTTTCCTAACTACGCATCATTTATAATATAGAGAAAATCACAGAAATCATTAATTTCCTTCTAAACTCCATTTTCTTATGAAATATATATGTCTTTACTCAACAATTGTCTTAAAGAAACTTCTGATGAGGAATTATGGGGTTAGTAAAGATGTTTATAAGGACAGAAAGCAGATCAGTTTTTGGCAAGACATGCAATAACCTCCCACACTTATCTATCAAAATTCATTCTAATACATCACAAAAAGTTGATAGTATGTATATGTAAACCTTAAACAATCCCCTAAATGAACCTAGACAGTGGCTGCAATGAAGCCTTCACATTCAAACACATAAAACTATGTCTCTGGGCCAAGAAAAAGCGTTATGAAATGTTAAATATTAGACTCCTTCTGCGTTGAAGAGCTACAGAGTACAGACGCAACAGCTGTAATTGCACATGCTTGAATTTAACCAAAGAAGTTTCACTAAATCCATTTGGGGAACTGAAGAAATCACTTTTTTTTTCCTTTTGAATTAAAGAGTAATTTAAAATCCTCACAACTCTGAAAAGGACTGGTAAGTATAAAATTGCAGAAATCCATGCTTCTTGCAAGCCAGAACGAATATGTGACCTTTTAAGGTGATATAACATAATGTGTGTGTGACATTAGGACCACCAATGCGAACAAAAACCAACGTGTTTGCATTGCACTGCAGTGACCAGGAGCGTTGGACCAAGGCAGGTGGCAGGGTCCTAGGGCTCAGCCAGAGCCTGAACTCCTGCAGACCTCATGTGACACTGTGGTGGAAGATGTCCCCTGTCTAGAGGAGGGACTTGAGCACATCTCCAAAGAAGACCTGTAGGCTGATTTTTGTGCCTGAGGCTCTTTGCCAGGAGCCCCCAGGGTGCAGCACCAAGGGCTACCCCCACCTGCCTGCAGCTGGGACTTCCCCAGCAGGGTGAGGGACACGCTCCTGTCATCCAGGGAGACGCCGGCTTGGCGACGCCAGACATACCTTATCTATCTGTTCTCTACATACTGTGGTAACAACACTTTGCAATAATTCAGCTATTTTAGTACATGAAACTCATAAAAACCTCATCTGTCAGGAAGGCTGCTTTTGTACTCCTCAAAGAGAACCACAGTTGTTTGGCATGATACTGGGCAATTTATTCATCTAGAATTTATCTCAAAAAAATCCCTAGAAAAACAAACAACTTCCTTATCAGCTTCAACCTGAATCTTAACTTTATCAGTTTTCAACAATTTTTGTTATGAAATTACTTTAAGAGTCTTTGTCATGTGCTTAATTAAATGATATTCTGCCTAATCAAATATTGTTCTTGTACAGTTCTTTAGTAAAGAGAATCCAACAACAACAAAATCAAGGTTTGCATACTAAAAAAAACACAGGCAGAAGAAAGTACATACCTGCTGAATTCAAAGATAAAGATTAGTGATAAAATTATAAAACCAACTGCAACTAAGTTTAGAAATATTTGCCAGGCTATTATTCATACATGAAGGTTATTCTGACGCATGACATTTTGGGGATGCTTCTGAATAGGGATTATGATTCTTTATGAAGGCAAAATCAAGGCTGGGCAAAAACACATCAAACCTTCAGATTAAATCAAACAACTCCATTAGAAATACAAAATTATTATTTTGGATGTAAAAGAGTTTCACTGGAAAGGCAGAGTCTTGTTCTTTTAACTAACATAATGCATCATTTCTACCTCCCCAAAGTCTTTTGCTCTTTACAGTGGTTTAGCAATTCTTATTCATGCATGGTGCCTAGAATTGGTTGGTCTTTGGTGGACTAGGTTCAAAATTAACTCCCAAATGTTACAGGTCCATATAGTAGGAAATACACAACTAGTTAGTATGGAGCACATACTGAGACTTCGTTTTTATGCTTCGGTTATCCAGGAACTGGCAGTTTATACGACTTGAGAGCTGCTGCTCTCTTTGATGCCAACATCCAAAGGAACAGTTTGTCAGTTTAAACATTAGGTGCATAAAAGGGAAACCTGCAGTTCTTTATACCAAAGCCTAATTGTACTTAAGCCCCGGGACTGAATACATATTACATCATCATCTACGGTAACACAAACCAGTGTAGGCAAAGCTGCTGATTTTGACTTTGAACTAAAATTTCTCATTGCTAAAAATGCAATGTATTGCTAGCCAATTTTCTACATTATTGTGAACATCCAGGCAGGGAACGGCGCTGATGAGAAGTGTTCTCTGTGAGGATATACTCCAGACCTCATTTGGGAGCAAATCGTAAGTAAACTTTAGTAGTGTAACATGCTTTTATTAATGTCTGTAATGTTAACCTTTCTATTGTAGATTATGTGTAGCGTAGCTTTCTGTGTAGCTGAAGTTAAGGTTCTATTATTAATTTTGTATTAAATCCATGTACAGAAACTGAGTATTGAAAAGAGCAGCTCAGCAATTWCTTTTCCTACTAATACATTGTAATTCATTTAAATATATACATAAACTAAAAATCTAACCAGCTTTTGGTTGGGGGTGGGGGGAGAGGGGAGAAAAAATATGATACATGGGAAGGAAACTTTTAATTAATTTTTCTACAAAAAGGATACTTTCTAAAAATAAAGACAACCTCCCCCRAAGTTAAATTAAGAAGTGACTTTTAAAATAATTAGTCCTTTTGCCAAAAAAAAAGAAAAAACCTACCTATCTCCAATATAATTGCCAAGTACCTTTCAAACAATGATAGCTGCAGACTCACTGAAAATGCCGCTAACAAAAGCAACAGAGTTAACACAGGTGTGCAAAGGAGCAGTTTGCTCAATTTGAGCAGATAAATGTCAGAGAGACACTTGAAAAACTACAGAGGAAAACTGAGAACAAGGTGCTGGTTGTCAGGCTCTAGGAGGGCTTATACTCTAGTGTTGGAAATATGGAAACAAACACATGGGCTCTCTGCTGACAACACGCCCTCGTCCTGGAGATGCACCGGCTTCATCATGGGTTTGAGGGTGGGGGGCAAAGAGGCAAACGTTTTAATGCTGGTAGACCTCTAGGGGGCACGTACCATCTACACATATTTTGTGCACCAGGAACAACACAACCGGCTTGCTTTGTTTTTGCTGGTAGGAAAGAGGCAATGTTCACCTCACAGTCTGGCAGTCGGAAAATTATACAGGGTAGCAATGATATTTATTTAACTGAGAAGTTTGGATTCTTTCTTCATTTTTAGAAACCAGAGAGTCAAATACATCAGAGTTTAAATTAATCCAGCCAGGCAGAAAACATTTATGGTGCATACATGCCCCAGTCTCATACACTGAGATACACTGACAGTTTCTAAAGATAACAACCCTGACTTGAGGTCGCTGTGTAGTACCATATGCTGTGATGAAAATCACAATTTAGTCAACAAATCAGATTCATAAAATTACAAACTATATCATGACATCCCCATGTCTTTACTAAATAGTTTACTAAAACTAGAAAGACACGCCAGGGGAAATAAACCCCTGGCCTTGTTATCACGTTTTAACTCTTCTGCTTGGGTAATAAAGGTTTGGTTTTGCACAGGATTTATTTATTAATTCTGAGTGTTGCAAGAAGCTAGTAATTGATTAATCTGAATAATGGACTAAGTAGTGGACAGTAACACTTGTTGATAACATATGTTTACTCAGATGAGTTAATATGAGTAAATTACTGTGAATAACTCCAGAAGAAGTATATACAATCAGTTAAAATTTGTGATATATGAGATGAAACCCTGAGATGTATACAAAGAGTGACTATGGAATGAACAGAATGACCTATAAACTGGCCAGGATGGAGACTGCATGGTGCATATGGGAAGCTACGTACACTGTACATAGGCCTGAGAGTCCATGGGCAATACCGCTAGAACAGGCATTTTTCATTAACTCATGATAGTCTCCCCTCTGATGCAGTACTGATTTGCTACTCCATGATTTTATAGGTCATTATAGTAATGGAAGTGCTGTCATCCAGACAAAATGTAAATGTACGTATTTCCCTTCAAAACTGACAGTAGCCCTAGCAGCATTTTCTAGCTGGGATAAGCATATTTTTGCCTATACACATTTCCTTCTGTATTTTAAATTCAATTCAAAGAGTGGTAGTATTGTTTCTATAGATTCACGTGCAATACTCACAGCAGAAGTGATGTACCCTAAAGCRTAATGATTCTAGTTTTCCTGTATATATAGCTTTCACAGTGATGATTTGTGAAGCAATGAAAATGATGGGGGTTTTTTGGTAGATGATTTGAGTGGAGACGATGTCGGTTTTTAAATATTCAAGAAAAACAAGATGCCTCAGGAACTGGAGAGTGGATTTGTATCTGTTTTCTTTCTTTCTTACAGGCAGAGGTGAAAGTATCCTGAAATTCCAATTTCCTCTTCCAGCAAAGCTTAACCACACTAAACCTATCTCAAGGTGATGTGAACCAATACTGCCAACAATACTAAAAATTTTCAGATATCTAGTTATTAGGTTCTGGACAAAAATGACTTTAAGCCAATAATCAGATTTGTGAGTAAGAAGGAAAATCCCCAGGTTGGATTGTCAGGGACTGGAGGTTTTGCTTTTGTTTATTATTGTCTTTCCTTAAAATGTGGGGTAGAGTGTGTTCCCTAGGAATATGTTTAATTTAACATATTTTCTGCTTCTGCAGGCACTTAAGCTATTGAAGGCAATTGCCTTCATTTCTGCTGTTCTCTTCCCAAGTCATCTTGTAATTGTGGCTTTTGAACGTGACTTACCTGTAAGGTCTTCTGTGGCCCACGAGAGCACCTGAGTAAAATGTTCTATGAAACTTCATTTACCGAACGACTGCAATTTTGGGGAACAATCCTTAAAAACACAGGTGCTTCCGTTCCTATGGCACACAATCACATTAGCTTTATGTTTCTGCTGAAGGAATGCAATTCAAGACTTAATAACAATATTGAATTGCATAATTAATTTAGAGGCATTAGAGAGCACACCAAGATGTATTGAGACAATTAAGATCTTTAGCCATGTTGCCTTATGATGGTTGTTGCCTCTGGAAGGCAACGTAACATTAGCATACAATCAGCCCAACCAAGGGGTCTCACTGGGATAAGATTTTAAATTACCTAATAAAGACTTTACAGACAAAAATTCTGTGCTCATCTTCATGGGTTTATGAGACAAGCAAGGTCCTGATTTGTTACATGAAATTACAGAAGTTACATATTTAGTTTATATTACAGAAAATGAGACAGAAAGCTCAGGTATTTGTCCAAATGCAGTAAGAGAGACAATATGAAAGCCGGAGTTAAAACCCCCATGGCTGAGCTCAGATAGCAGTCTCCTATCAGTATAATGAAATGCCAATGCAGAACACCCAACACACCTTCTCATTTTTTTCCTCATCAAAAAAAAAAAAAAAAAAAAAAAAAAAAAAAAGGCCAATATGGGTAATTTCTCATTGAACTGACCTCAGGAAGAATGATACCACTCCAGTGACAGAAAAATGATAACTGTATCAGTTCTTAAAAACATTACGGCTTCTCTGTCAGTAATTTCCCTATGAATCAATTTTGCAGAGGTGTAGGAAATGCCCTCAAGAGGGCTGTTGATCCTGCTACTTATTTTGGTCTGATGTGAATCACCCTTTGCAGTAGTCTCTCTCTCCATGACCAAAGAAAAACCCCAATGGTTAATTTATATTAAACACCCAACACCTGGACAGATAACATTAGGCAAGTTGGATTCCACCCAAAACTACATCAAGAGTCAGAATCAAAATCTCTCCTTTTCCTTCTCATAAGGCAGTGACACGGTCAAGATCTGAGGATCTTCTGAACCAGCTAATATCATCCTCTTTACAACCATCTGGAGATGGTCTATAATCTGTTGATTGCTAAACTAAACTTGTGGAGCTCATATCCAGTCTGGCAAAGCAACAGAGCTAACAGTAATTCCTATATTTCTACCTGATTTATTTGACTGTTGTTCAGAGGACAACATTTCTGAATGGAAATTAGACATTGAGAAGGTATAACGGAAAAATGAGTATGAGGTCACATACTGGAACAGTTACACATGTATGTCTTTTTTATAATACCTCCCCCTGCCCATCTTCATAAGCTTAACTCAGTAGAGAAATTGGTTCGTTTCCTGATTCATAACTGAACTATGGCTTTGCCATGAACTCTAACATGGACATCAAGCTGTTGAACGGAGCCCTGAAGTAGAGTAGTGAGCAAGGCAGTCAGCAAGTAGTGAGCACGTCTGCTCCAATTCCTCCCTTGCTCCAAAAATAATGCATCCCGTAACACTCACTCGTAGGAAAGATGGTGTCCTGACATTGATTAGAGTACTATGAGAGCACAAAGCTACGCCGCCGCCCTTTCAGCACCCTTGTTGACACTTTGCTATCAGCATAAGGGGCTTGCTGGTCCTGCATACCTCCTCCCCTATTCTGTAACCCTTGCTACAAAACAGTTCAGCTCTGATAGGCATTAAGGCATACTTTGTGCTCTCTCATTCCTTTAAACTGTGCTACCAGGCAAGTAAATACATTGCTTACAGACAAGCAGAGGAGCTGCTCCAACTCTGAACATTATCCTATTCCTATAGTTATCCGTCTCATCAGAAAGAAATTGTCTATATGCGCTTTTTCCAGTTTAGGAATCAGGTCATAATTTTTCTCTCCATTAAGGCAATGGAAGAAATCCAGTGTCAACCCCCAGAAAATGGAAAAAAGGTAAAAGGGAAGCAAACATTTCTAATTGCTTAATATCAGACCCATTCTGGAAGAACTGGAAGAAAGCTGACAACCATACAGTTGTCTTAGATGGAGCTAATTAAATGGAAATATCATTTCAAACAACAGGCTGGTTAYGTTTTAATACTTAGTTGTTTTCAAGGACAGTCTTTCTACCTTTCAATAGTTAAATAAATTCCATCTGCAAAACTTTTTTCCTTAATATGTAACTTCAAACAAACAAAATTTTCAAGCCCCTACTACATGTATGGTTACACAGTACAAGAATAACTCTTCCTCAGCTCAGTGAACAAAGGGAACTACTGGGAACATTTTAATAAGCCTGTAAATCCAAAAAGCAGTATGAAATTATAAAAAGTGTACTGATGCCTCAAATACTGTTATAGATGCATTAGACGTAAACATGTCACCTATTTAAAAGGATACTACAGTGTGCTTTGAATGAAAAGAAAGCAGAGTAAGGGCACACCTAGCAGTCCAGTGATTCAAGCTCCCAAGTGGGTACGCCTTCATCCAGATGAAACTGTTTTCCTACTTCAGGTAGAGAGAATGGCTGTTGACTGTTTGTGTGCAGGTTTAAATAAGATGCATTTCAAARTAATGTTAGCAGGGAGAGAGATTTGCTCTGGCGCAGAGAACAGAATTTTATAATGGACATGACTTTGACAATTGCTTTTAAGTGAAATAAGCCTATCTATTCAGAGCAGTCTAGAATTTAAATGACGTGGTAAATTCATGATGCCCTCTCCAGTGAATCAGTCTGCAATCAGTCTGTGGCTGTTTACTTTAGACAAGACCTTTTCTTTATTATTTTATACACTGATGAAGAAGCATGTGCCTTGATTCCTTGGGGGTGGGAGCATAGCTCTTCTCTGACCAAAAGTTCTTCATAGTTTGTTTCTCACCCTTCCAATGGTGCAACAGTATCCACTTACCCAACTATAGGGCAGATTTCCTGGGTTTTACACAGCATCTTCTCACAATTCAGAGCCTTGCTACTCCAAAAATTTGTGAAATTATTTGCTGGAACTCAAGTTTCTTGGTGCAGTACATGCTGATGTGAAACGTGCTCACTGCCACAAAGGACCACCCAACTTTCCACATGCCTTMTGGTTAAGCAGCACATTTGATTTACACCATATATTTGCAGTATTCAGCTGAATAATAATCTGCATTTTTGGAATCTGCAGCAAGATACAATGCACAGATCACTTCAAATCAAAAGGGCACTTAGAGGGGAAGCAGCATATAAGAGGCCAAGAAGCCACTAAATCATGCAAGTACCTCAGAAGTTCTTCCAACGTTTCTAGCCCAACTGCCTGAGAAGCCCATTGAGAACCAGATGTTAGAAAATATCTTGCAAGAACTTGCCGTTTGCATCCAATGATCTCTGTGACTGCCATCCAAAACGGGGGGAAAAAAGGGGGAGGAACCCTTTGATGTGACAGAGTTGTATCCTGATCAAATGATTTACAAGAGTATTTGAAGCAAGAGATGAATATAAATGGGTAACTAATGATGGACAGCATGTTTGCTAACAAAACCTAAACATATTTTAGCAAGGAAAATACAGTTTTATAATCTTGCAAATTAGTTAAGAGATTTTTCCCATAGCTTAAGTGTAACTTGTCTGTAAATGTTATAACGAGCTGCCTTTTGTTACTAYGGCAAGACACACGTAGCTAATTTCTGTGCCATGAATTTCAGAGTGATGCATGAATAGCTGGAATATTAAACGTGATGGAAATAATTTATTCTTCCTTTGCACTACTCTTGTGTTTTATTTTATAATATCAACAGACTTTTTTTCCTTCACTTGTGCCTGGGGGTACATATCTCTACTGTTCCTGAAATTCCTTAATTGGTTTACAAGCAGTCAACTTAAATGAACAGTGAAATTGATAGACTAATGACTTATTTTGAAAATTCAAGATGATTTTTTGTTCAACCAGGAGAAATAATACATATAAACGTGTACATATGTTTAAAAGACCTTTCTTAATCGACTCTCTTCACCTATTTTTGCATATTTTCTAAGATTTGATAAAAACTGATAAAAAAATATGTATTTCTAGGGAACTGCTTCTGAATTCTGAAGTTCACGGATCTAAACTGAGTAATTTGTGTAAAATTATCTTAAAGTCATTAACTGTATAAGAACCTCGTTGGTTCATGTTCCTGACAGGAACAACTACTACAGAAAGCAAAGACTGACACACATTTTCTATCCTGAGAGCATCCCTAGAGCAGAAGCATCCTATATTAGCTCCTCTTACGCAGTATCAGCCATGTATTAGCTCCAGTTTACCTTCAGTCTGGACTAGATTCAGGCTGGAGGACTCTTCTGGCCTCAAAAGCAGGTAGAGGTGAATGGAGAAACTAGGAACAGGCAGAAAGGAAAGTGGTCTGAGCACACTTAGCCTTGGGTAATTTGTCTCTTTACAAGTTCCCAGAGATATACGCTGACTGAAAGGAGGAGACAGTCCCTAATCCGTGCACTGCCCTTGAACCAGGATTCCCATCAAAATTTTACTCATCCTCCCTGAAACAATCAGATAACCTCCCCTTTGAATCCTGACTTCAAAGCAATCAAAATTTTGGATTCAAGTAAGTTGTCTGATTATATACCTAATTTAATAAAAATGTGATTTCATTACGACGAGTATTTTCCTATGAAGTGTGATGATTCCTTTGGAACCTTTCCTGTTCCAAGGAAGCCTGAGATGGTCATTAAACTCTGACAGCCTAAAGAGCACATCCCAGTATTTATCAAATCTTACTCCAGCTCTTGGAAGATAAGATGAAAGTATACAGTTACTTGTCGGGCTCAAGAGTTATGGCAGTCTAAAATGCATAGTACTTTACTTGGTGACAGACTTCTAGTCTTTGGGTTTAGGGTTATATAGAATTTAGAAAACTTCAGAAAGGACACTTCAGAAAACAAACTAAGTAAACAAAAACAGCCAGTGTTTTCTAAAGAGACAGCTGAAATGGTCCTGCTATGTAAACAAAAGGAAAATTATGAAAGGAGTTGGAAGGGAAACATCTCCGATTTTTGTACTAGAGTCAGCACAAAACATAGGTGGCTTCTACATGCCTTTGCACTGCAATTGACAGCAAAATCTGGCCAGTATTCTCAAAAGAAGCCCCCCCGCCCCACCAAACAACACAGACACACACAAAACCTTTGCGCCATAGATGTTTGCATGCAGTATTACAGGCTATTTAAGCCTCTGTTGAAAAATGTGCTTGGATTTCGGGTCCAGCATTTTCTCTGTGACACTCTGTGCTGTTTCTTCTCTCTGATTACGTTTTATAGCAAACCTAATTCAGTGCGCCTTTCCCGTGAGGATGCTCACGCCAAATCCAGTGATCAGCTGGTGGCTGACTCGCCCACCACAGTGAGCCCTGTAGCAACAATCCACCCCTTTTCCTCCCCAAATGAAGTAGCATATAATGTTCAAAGAATATTAGGAGAAGAAAAGCAATTCTTCTGCCCCCCCTGTTTCTTTCCCTGCTACCGAGATGCTCTCTGCTCCTTTTCCTTCTTCCCACTGGATCTCTTTTCTCCGACCTGCCTCTCTCTTTTAGATATTTCCTGATCTTGATTGTTTTGATCAAGATCGTTTTTTCCTCTTGATCCTTTTTCCAGCACCGAATAGTATTTGAACTGCTGCATCAATGAAGTGCCATGGCAGTGTGGAACTTTATGATGCTTAAATGGGGTATTTGAATCCTTTTTGTCGTGACTTTGTTAAATTATACTTTAAACTTTTGCATTATGAATTGGACTTTTCATGGGGATTTTGGAAGACGGTGGGGAGTGTGAAGGTAGAATTTACTTTTCCAGTATATAGTTGGAATAATTTCTTCCTGCATGTTCCCGTAGGAGGGACGTTAAGGAGAGCATGAAGCTTGTGATGAGGCACCCTTTTAGCTGGGAGCAAAATTATGGGAACCTGCAAGGAAAATTCCTGGGAATTAGTGCTGGGATCAGCAGAGGGAAGAGAAATTAAATCAAAAAATTGTAAAATTTACTTAGAAAAAAATATATATCTATAGATTTTTAATATTTTATAATACAATATTTGAATAGAAACCCAGATAGGCTATTTGCTTTCACACTCCTATTGGAAAAATGAAGAAAGCAAAAAACCACAAAAGTTTCAGTTCCTAGGATTCTTTTTTTATCTTCTTTGGAAAAATAAATGACTCAGTCATTTATTCATTTATTCCCAGTTACAGGGAATATATCCACTTTGTCAGATGGCAAAATGATAAAACTTGACAGGATATTTCAATTTCTAAGAATTCTATTTTATTCACAGAAAAACAGAGATCTAGAAATTAGTATCTATTGGCAAGGAAAGGCTCTTCAGCAAGAGCAAGATATCCAAGTGGATCAGAAGGTACTATCAGGTCTCATTAAAATGTCTAGAAAAATTTATTTCCAAAGGAAGTTACAAAATTCAGTGAGTTGGCCTCTAAAATCTTATGGAAGAGACAAAAAACCAGGAGAAAGCTCTGAAACAGCAAGAAGAGCTATCTGACATTTTTCCTAGGAGTCTTCTGACATTTCACTTCATCTTTTAGGCTGCAGTTTTATACAGTTATGCCCTTGGGTGAATATTTCCGTTTTCGTTCACAAACGTGAAAATAAATCTAAGCCTCACAGCTGTAGACAAACACTGAGCCATAACAGATAGACATAACACCACATCTCATTTTTAGTTTTCGAAAGAAACTACATGATTTTGGGGAGCCTACTTCATTATTCTGAATATTAGAGTTGGGAAATTCTGGGAAAATTAATCTAAAACACTGAAAAGAGCTCATGGAAAGGAAACTAAAAGGGAAAGGAAGATTGGTTGAAGCCTCACTCTGACAGAGAGATGGAGGAATGTGCTTCTAAAGTGAGGTTGAACAGAGAGAAGATTATTTTGTTCTGACATCTTTTTCTGAAGAACATGTCTTGCTTATATGGACAGCAAGGTACGAACTTTAGTAACTACGAACAACCACGGGAAGATAAGGCACTGGGTCATACACAAAACTGGAACAGTAAGCTACACCTACTCAGTTCTTTCTAGTTATTGCCAATCTTTCAGGTGGCAACATTGCTGGCAATCAAAAATACAGGGAAGTATTACATTTTTCTGTAAACCGAAAATTAAAGATGTATAATTGTTTGTTAAACTTTAGCACTATTTCCGTAGATAGCTGCAAATTAGAGTTAGAAGTTTCACATCATTACAAAGGTGACTAGGTTTTGGCAACTATTGAACAGAAGAAAGTCTAGAGAAGAACTGACTCCCTACATCCACTTTTGCCATATTTTGCTAAAGATTTACATGCTCTGAAGAGCTTTAAGTTGTTTGGTTACACAATGAACAGGTAACTTAATTGTGGTCTACTCCATGTTTTAATAAGTGTAAGGTAAACTCAACAGAGTTTTACCAGAATAAATTTTCCAGTAGTGTCTCTCCCAAAGATCTTTTAGCATCTGAACTAGATTAGCATCAGTACTCTAATGAGTCTGTTATTCCATGCAAGTAAAGCTGCTGTAAGAAACAAAATAAGCGGAAACCCTCCCAACCATAAGTAGTGGGGCAAATCCTGTGCAAAAAAGCACAAGTTGTTGGCATTTACTTCCGATGCTAGTTCCATACGATGGTGAACTTCCAAACTCTGAAATTTCAATACTAATGCAAATTAAATTAATAAGATACTTAGAGTTTTTATGAAGTCTAAGTCAGAAATTTTATTTGAGAAAAACAAGTCCATTTGTCATATCAGTGAATGACTTTTTTTTACATACGAATGACATTTTTTTGAATGACATTTTTTAAAGTGTATTAAATCATTTAACCAGAAGATACCATTGATACAATTTATTTCTATGGAAAATTGATATGTTGTTATTGATATGTTGTGATTGATAGTATCAACTGATACTATTGTTATGATTGATTTTGATGAAAATGATTGTTTTTTTAATTCCTGACATCACCTTCTGAATCTATTCAAAATAAATTTGCAGAACTTTGAACAAGGCACTTCTTTTTATAAGTCTCCAGATGAATTGCTCTCCCAACTTGATGTATTGCAGTGTGGGCTTCAAAATGGGGTGTTTTTTTGTTATTTTAAGAGTTACAATTATGAATTGTATACACAAGAAAGATTTATTCTTCCAGTGCCTGACTTGGGCTCATCTCAAATCTCTGTATGTATGCACTGTGCATGTCAAGGAATATGTTAGGAAAAAACTGTTTTGTCTTTTCACAGATTTTATAATGATAAAATGCTTGCTCTGTTAGAGATTCTGGCATAGGGCAGCATTTGGCCTCTTATTCCAAATCTCTGTGGGGGAAAAAAAGAAAATACAGAACATTACTACAAGCAGCAGCTCCTGCATTTTTCACAGAATAATGGTATCAATTGAACTTTGCAGGAAAAACATGACGGTATCTTGCCTTTTGAAGTGGGATCAACAGGCAAATGCCAGATATGTCAGATCATGGCAAAGTATTGAAATTAATCTGAGAAATACATCACACTGACACAGCTTGCCTTAGCATCCAGCCTTTACTCCATTGTAACATTCATTAACTTTTTTTGCTCTCTTACATTTCAGGCAGTACTTCTTCTCGGCTCTCCTGGAGATACTTGTTTGATTTTTGCTAAGCAACCACTTCCACAGATTGCGGGTTGTTCATTTCTGGATAGATCTGTCTTAGCCTAGTATGCTTAATGTTGTACTTTCAATTCTGTACGTTTCTCCTTGCTCTTGTGTGCCTGGTATACTGTTCTGGTGTACTGTGATGTATGGAGGGATAAAGCTAGTAGAAACTCCGTATCAAACGTTCCAATTAATTAGACAAAAGTGAACCATGCGCCTCTTTTTGAGGCAGATCATACTTGCATTTCGGGGTGATCTTGCAGGCCACAGATCAATTACTAATGACTATGGAACTACAGTCTGAGATGCTGAAGCTATGAACATTGTCATTTAATGACTGAAGTTTTTTTTTTGTTTTAATTAAAAAAAGGGAATAATTGCTGGTACCCAAGATATTGACATTTTCATGACCACTACAAGGCATAACTCCTATACCACTTTTACTGCTACTGCCCCTCATCCAAAGCCAGTTTTCTGTTGGACTGGGTTAACAGCTGCTTTATTATTAACTGGCAGAAGTGGAGTTATTCTCAATGCGATGGCTACATCTTTGAAKCAGGAGAAATATACTTGCAATATTTAACCAGCTTTTAACTTCACACACACTATTCTAGAGCAAGCTGCAAAGTGCTTTGGAATGATCCTTTAAATTTTGTAATTTATTTTACTTTTGTCAAATTGATGTTATAACCAGTAAGCAATCTCTCTGAATGCGTACCGAAAGACTTAAACTATGGTTTATGATACAAAACATTTGATGGCAAGAATATCAGTTTAAGATAACAGGTGTTCCCTCTCACTGCAACTCATTGCCACCCTTTCAGAAATCATGCCAACTTCTCAGCTGCACCAGCAAAACTATCCCCGTGCCAGGCTCCTGCTAGGAGCTGGATCAGGGGTGCAGTTCTTTCAAAAGATGGCAATTTTTTGTCTTTCTAAGTACCTCTCAAGGAAAAAGATGTATCAGTTAGTTTCCTGATCTGCTTCACAGCAGATCTGCACGAACAGGTTTGGGGTAACACACGAACTTGTGCCAGCTGGAGAGAGAGGCCGCGAATCCCAGACTCTGGACATTTGTACTGTGAAACCCACGACTAAAGCTGCTTTGAAGCTGTCCATGCTGCAGAGACCACAGAGTGTCCTTGCCTTCACACAACTTTACTGCAGACGCAGTTTTTAAAGCCAGTCACCTTTGCAGAACTTCAGATTGCACGATTAGGAAACAGCAAAGCACCCGCTAGCTCAAAAGATCTCTTCCCTGTTTATTGTAGAAGCAAAGTTACCTATTACTACAGTTCTTGACTACTGTTGATAACAATTGTTATTAACTACTATTAATAACTGACCTTGACACTGTGGCACTATCATATCTATGGAAGATGGAAATATTTAGCTAAACACCAAATACCTAATTATTGTCCGTGATTCAATGCAGAAAATAATCCTAATACAATTCTGAATTCCAGGTTGAGTTATAAGTAATATCAGTTAGAAAAGATGTTTATGTTACTAAACTATACATATATAATTGGATTTCACTGAGATTATTAGGCACTTGAACTTACTTGGGCTTGACCACAAGAATTTTGATGAGAAGCATGATAGGCAAGTTTTAGAACTGGGAATATAATTTGTGTATAACAATTTCTGGATTAATCTAATTTCATTAGATTCATCCAGATTTCATTGAGATTTCCTTTCAAACCAAGTGGAAAAAGCTAATTCTCTTTTTTAATCAACAAACCAAACCAATTTTACTCCTAGGCCATAAGGCAAAAGACATTTGGAGCTAAATTGTAAAGAACTGCCTTTGATACAATGTCACTTGGAAATTTAGAAAGACATGGTATCTGAATAGTATAATGAACATTTAACTCTGATATTTTACCCAAGATTTTTCAGAAGTACTAATGAATATGTTCTTTTCATGTCTTGAGCATTTGAACCACCTTTAATGATTGCTGATTACCAGTCTTGGCACTGTTGGCTTTTCATGGATGCTTCAAACATTAAATGACATATGCATGCACAAAGTAAAGAAATGACCATTTTGAGAAGAGTTATGAGTTTTTCTTTGTGTCTCACTCATTTTGTAATGACAAGTAAGGCAATGGCCCAACAGCCAGGGTACAAAAGATATACCTACTCTGTTTAAACTAATGTCATGGAATTATCCTGCAAGTACTATGCATGCTGTCTAAGATATATGACTGATTGTTGTGTTAAAAGCTTTTATTGCCATGAGGTTGGACAGTATTCATCACTTCCAAGTGAAAAAATATTATAGGAATGATGAGAATCACACTGAAAAAAATACATTAAAATCCAATTCCATGGGCATTTTCTTTGCCTTGGCTTCATCATTTTAAAAAGAAGGAAACGTAAGAAAGCTACTATAGCAGGAAAACTGTAGATTCCCCTCTTTCCCCCGAACAGAAATCTCCCAAGATTTGCTTTAATGGCCAGTCAGGAAATTTCTAGGTAATGTTGTACTCCTTGGACTTGGAACTAGTGTAATTGTTATTACATCAGCCAAAATAAATTAGAGCAAGTAAGAGGCTTGGTCTAAGAGCTGAGCTGGCTCTTGTCAGCTTCTGAGCATAGGGATGGATAGAAAGCATTTATGTGTGTTCCCTCAGGGTTCCAATGAATCTCATATATGCCTGCGGATTAAGCTTTTAAAAACATAAACTTCATGGTTTATGTAATATTTTTATGAGCAACGCAGTTGCTAAAGCCATTTGAATCTATCAGACTGTACTAGATACTAGTGTTTAATAATATAGTATTACTTTCAGAATAGCATGTCAAATAGTATATATTAATACCTAAGAGAAATAGAAAGCATTCTAAATACATCTCTTTTTAAAAGCATGCATGGTGTTATCAAAAATTGTAAATAATAGAGTAAGTTCCTCTTGTTTTACTGAAGTTTATTTTTATAAAAATAACTAATTTAAATTCAAAGTTTCACTAATTATTTTTCCATTCCAATGATTATCTTAACCCCTCTTTGCTAAAACTGTGAAATATAACATTTTATGGGCACAATTCACACATAATGGTGTACTTTATAATGATATGTTGATAAGAAGACATTAGATCATAGTAATTTTTTGTAATGAGAAAACTAGTCATTCTCATTTCTAGTGCATTTAGAAAAAGAGTATACATGAAAATGTAACAAGGTTCCAATTAATTTTATTGGCTGCTTCTGGGTTTTGCCAAATGAAGCATATTAAGTTGCAAACTCAGTAAATTAGAATGCATCATTAAAAACAATCTGCTAAATTCTTAAAATCCAAAAGTCATTATTACCAGTCATTTCTCTCTTAAACTAAATTGAAATTTGGGCATTCTCAGTCAGTGGCAACTTCTGCCTTAGCAACATTGCACAACTTAAAGTTAGATTCAAGACCGAAAGGTTAAGGGACTGAGCACTGCTTAGGTATTAAACAGACGACAATATTTAGTCACATTAATGCATCCTGGCAAAATCCTTCTAGCCTTTTGTTGAAGCAGTAAACATGCTCTTGATGGAAAAAGTAAAATAAAGTCCATTAAACATCTATGTGTTTCAGCCATACTTAGCAAAAATCTTTGAATGAAGCTATGTTACTGAAATTTACGGTGCGCCATGTACCATTTCAGTTAGATATAGGTTTAGAGGGTATAGAGTAGCTAAGCCTTTTTTTTTTTAATAACACTTTTTTTAATTTTCAGTCTCAAATGGTTATATGCTAGTTGTGCTGACAGAATGGATAAAGTGAGAGGAATTCTCCATAAGAAAAAAGGAAAACATACTGAATAGGGTTTCCAGTTTCTATTTGTGAATGTCTAACTAAATGACTGAAGAACATGGAGACAGAGGGCCTAACCAAGAACATGACAGAGAATAACTCCTTAAAATGAGAGAGATAATGGAAGTCTCATATCTAGTAAGTATTGAAGGCTGATCTTTGAAACCATATTATTTCAGCCATTCCTAGAATTTACTAGCCCTAGTTTTCAGACTTATCTCTGGCTTCCCATGTAGCGATGGTTCTATTTCAAGCTCTTAATGACACTTCATTTTTTTTTTATGTGTAGTTGTACTACAAGGTTACATGTCTTTCACAATGTGCAAATTGCTATTAATGATGAAAACATTCTAGGGAGTGACAAATTTCCCAATAGAAATCTCAGGGAATTTGTAGTAGTAAAACAGAGCTATCCAAAACCCTTGTCATCCAAAACACTTCCTGGAACCAACTTTCCATTTTGTTAGAACTTGACAAAACCTGAATCTGTAAGAGCAAATAAGACTGAGACGTCATTTCCCACTTGACGTTGTTCTGCTGTTGACCTCCTTCCCCAAACTCCTCAAGCAAGGGACGGATATTTCAATTACCCCCGAGCCTTCACTAGTCCCTGTTCTCTGTCCCTGCAGTGCTCTGTTTGGATTCTGCATCAGGAAAACACACAAGACAGGAAGAGCTGCAAGTTTTGGGAACAGCTGTAAAAGTCAATTGGATATCTGAAAACACTTGAGAAACAGAAAATAGTATATGGGATTATCCCTTTGATAGGATGTACTGCAGGATTATACCGTACTCTCAGCATACCTTTGTGAACTGAAGAAATATTCCTTTGAAATGACAGCTCTTTCCATCTTCCTGAACTTTAAATGAACCAAAGCAGAAAAGTCATATATTTTACATTTCATCTTATACACCCATAGGCTGTAAAGATAACATAAGACATATGCTTTATATCAGATGTTACCACATGGCATCTTTCATATCAGCATTGCTTTTCTGAAACAGAGTAATCTGCTTGAGCATGACAGGCGATCTCCCCTTATAACACAACCTGCATGTCCTTGGCCTCTTCCTCCTTTTCTCCCATTCTCACTCCCCTGAGTTTTATCACCATCCGCCACTCATAAAATTTAGCTAACCTGCCTTCCATGACTGGTCCTACCTTTAGCAAAGCCAGCACCAGCCCTTTGGTGATCTAGAGGGGGTAAGGATAGGGGCTGGGAGCAAAGGAGAGGATGARGAGCCCTGAGACACCAGCCCAGTTCCCGCTGCTGCTCTCTCACCAAAACAAATTAATAACGCAGTGAGTCAGTGGAGTTTACTTTTTATCTCCTGTACATTAGTAACATCTCACTGCTAACTACAGTGAATTAACATGAAACGTTCTGCACTATCTATTGTATATTTGCACCTAACAGCTACATATGACATGTTAATACTCTTATATATATATAAAAAGTCACTCAGAAGGCAAAAAGACAGAATATAAATTCATATTAACTTCAGAGAAGTCAGTGAGTTTACATCATTTCAAGAGTTCAAAAGGAAGAGTCTGGAATATAGCCCAGGTTCTTTTCAAGACTAAATATGCTCTGGGTAATGTTATACCAAAGTAAATTCTAAGGAAGCCCACTGAATAAATATGTATCAAAATAACATGGACTGGAACATATTTCAGAATCTTCCCACACTGACTGTAAAGATACAAACCAAAAATCTAACAGGTTTTCAAAATAAATTGTTTTTTCTCGGTAATACCATCCTTCAGCATGCCATATCTAAATGTCACCTTAGAAATCTAATTAGATCATATAAATACTATTTGTGCAATTTCAGCAGTCTAAAAATTTTAGAAAGGTCAAAACTGATGAGCAGAAGCACACAAATTCTGTGTGTCCCTATTTACAGTTATTCTGTAAAAATATCAGATATTAAATATTGTCATTGGTCTGTAATGTAAATAAGACATCCTTGATGTGATGTTTTACACAGATGTGTATTCCAGTCAGTCCTCACTGGTGAGATACACATTACCCCAATCAAAACTCTGAAAAACAGGAAGGACCAGGTTATTTCATACTCCTTATTCAGCATCCTACTCCTTAACAGAAATGAGAAAAAATAAAAATGTCATCATAGGTTCTGTGCAGGTCTTTTCCTTCCCTTAAATATTATGACTTCTTGCTTTTGCAACTATATGACATTTTTCCAAATAAAGGAAAATTTAGATCACAGAAGCAACTGATTTCCTGAATTCCATCTGCCTTTTCAAGTCCTCCTACTTACATTTAATACCTTTAAACATTTCAGGATTTTAGCTTCTGCATTTTAAATCTGCAGCTTGAAAATAAGTCCAGAGTGTGGAATTGTATCACAACAATGCATCCTTAGGAAATGCTGATAAATAGGCCACAGAGCATAGCAACAAATATTTCTAATCCTGCATATATTATATCAAAACTCAGATAAGAGGTTTTACAGTCTTTAATCCTGCATATATCAAAACTTAGATAAGAGGTTTTGTTGTCTCCAAATAGATATAGCTGTTTCAAGACTGATTACACTTTTTTCCTTTTATAACTGAGCTTGAAACAATTGCTCCTGTAATTTGTTTTCAGATGGAATAAATCCAAAAATTCAAAACAAAGACAACAGAGGGAACATTCAAGATTTGAAAATGTCTCATAAAAGAGAAATTTTGCTTTCCAGACAACACTACCCTCAAACCCTAGAAATATAGCTGGGAATCATACAGATTTTTAAACTTTACTTTCAGAACATTTTCTAAAATGAAAGGCTTCATAATGAGACATTCCTAATATTAAAGTGAAATGAATCCATCAATCAAAAAAGTGACATAAGACCCCTTTCACTTTGTATACCAAAATCAATTTTGAAAGTCATTCAGCAGGTAGAAGGGCTCCAGACAGAGAAAAGCTAATTCTCATTTGTGCTTTATTAGCACAAAACAAAACATTGTGGAGCATATTAAAAAAAGAGGTAAATAAGCCTAGATTGATACTAAAGCATTTTTTTCCTCCGATCTCAGTATTTCACATTCTGATTGCCACCTAGAAACATTAAAAACATGCTGCATTTGATTCTGGACTAACTTCAGGCCAAAACCACGGACTGCAGACCCTTATCAAGTGTTTTCCATTTCATTACTCAGAAGACAGATTTGAAGTCACAAGTGAAAGACTTTGAGAAAGAGGTTACAGTGAAATAAAGAACATGAAATACACAGAATCCACAAAGTCCTTTATTAGTAACTTTGGTTTCTAAACTGCATTTTCCTTCCCCTTTAGTTTCACTGACAGGTATCTAGCTTGCAGGTGTCAAGACAGCTTCGCAACATGACTAGAACTGCAGTAAGTGGGCACAACCAGGAAATCTGCTTCAAAAGTGCCCTCTTGAACTACCCTGGAACGCTAGATGCACAATCACAGATGTCCACAGATGATCACTAGCTGCTGAACAGTAGGATACTGGCCTAAAACACTGGAGAATAAGAAAAAAAAGAGCTTTACATTTCATCACTACAAATTAATTTTGATTCTTCAAACAGATAGGATAGTGCTGCCTGAGTTTTCTCTTAAAAAAAAACCTATATCATACCAGCAGCTATTCAATTTTGGAAGAGCCAAGATGTCCAGAACCTGCAATGGCAGACACTTTCTCTCTGGACCTTAACAGCAGAAGGCTGTAAAAATAGACTGATAAACTGTCAGGATGTCGTTGCTAAATATGTTGAACACCAGGCAATCTTAGATATGCACATCTTAGATTCCTATTGCTCCATTTTTTTCATTCATGCAGCACTTCATCCTCATTCCAGTGTTTTCCTCTTTCCTGTCCTTCTTGTCTTCTGCTTAAATCAATTCCATGCTTGACCAGCTCAACAGAACAGTGATATAATTGAGGTGAGGGGCTAAAATGCTGTAAAGTGGCCTTGCTTCAGGCCAGGAAGTCTAGGGATAAGTGACCAAAGTATATTAAAGTCGGTCCWGGCAAGGGAGGGCATCAGGAGCATAAAAGCTAAAACACTTCTTGTAAGTGATATCCTGCCCACCATATTTCACTGCTATGTATAGGAAGCAAGTTTTGGTGACAGACCTATCCTCTTCATCCTATAAATTTTTTTGTTTTCCTGTTGGGGCCCTTGTGGTACTTCAGAACAACAATCTATATGAAATATAGAGTATGGAACTACACTGTTTAGGATTAGTTGCTTAGCACAACTTGCTTAGCATAAGTAGCTAATTTGCTGAAGCCTTAGGCCTCAGACTGTAGCTGCTGCTATGTGCTTTGAAGTAGTTTACCAAGGACACTGGTGCAGCTGGGAATGATACATCCTGAGAAAGTACAGATAAACTAGCAGAAGCCAGTGGGAACCAAGGTTAAGGGCT
>NW_020447591.1:0-16089 GCF_003343035.1 Apteryx rowi
AAAAGCTGAGAGCTGGGATTGTTTAGCCCAGGGATGAGGAGGCTCGGGTGGGATCTTATCAACGTGTATAAATATCTGGGGGGGGCGGGGGTGTAGAGAAGACAGGGCCAGACTCTCCTCAGTGGTGCCCAGTGACAGGGCAAGAGGTAATGGGCGCAAACTGAAAGACAGGAAGTTCTGTCTGAATCTAAGGAAAAACTTCATTGCTGTGAGGGTGACAGGGCACTGGAACAGTTGCCCAGAGCGGCTGTGGAGTCTCCATCCCTGGAGATATTCAAAAGCCATCTGGACAGGGTCCTGGGCAACCTACTTTGCATGGCCCCGCTTTAGCAGGGGAGTTGGACTAGATGATCCCCAGAGGTCCCTTCCAACCTCAACCATTCTGTGATTCTGAGATTCTTGATTTAAAAAAGAGTAGAAACTGATGTGTCAGTGTGACTGGGTATCTTGTTGGTAATTCATTAAGAGTCAGAGTCTGAAACTAAACTGGATATGACTGCTCTCTCTACTGTGATGGGTTTCTTGCAATTGCATTGAAGGAGCTAATTTAACTTAAATATCGAGTTTAAAAAGTCCTGTTAAATGAAAGCTTCTCATAACTCTGAGAAAGAAAGTATTTCTTTTCTCCTCCGTACAGGAGAAAGAAATATTAGCCTTTCTTCAGGGCGTTAAGGCAATCATGTATACGTCTGAGACTACTATTCATTCAGTAGTAAGGAATCTCCTTGAGCACTGTGCATAATAAAGCTTGGTGAAAYAGGCTTACTCATACTTGGCTATTAAATATTTGGTTCTGGTTTACCTGGTCTGAAAGTATATATATGAGAAGTTCTTTGCAGGACATTAATAGTTTAGCTTTTATGCTAAGTAGAAATTTCCTTGTAAGAGACTGAGATTGACAGACCATCAACTCCAGGCCTGGATGGTATATTTATTCTCAACTCTTATGTGTAATTTCTTTTAACATTTAATGTAGGCATAATCCCTTCTTACCAGGGACTTAATGCTAGTTCCAAAGCACAATAAGAATGCTTCAAGACCACAGTTGACTTTAATGGGTTTTCAGCAATTATTTAGTGCTTTGCCCTAGTTTGTCGAGCAACATAGATATATGCTTAACTTTAACACGGGTAATCCCACTGGTTCCAGTGAAATCATTTTTTCTGTAAATTGTACAGAGGGATGAGGATATCCTGCCAGTCTAGGACTAGATTCTACAATAAATAATCATACTGAATGCTACTGGCACACATGAGCAACCCAGTGTGCTCAGCATTTCTTGCATTAGTAGTGAAGTGCTCAAAAATCCTCGGCAATCTATGTTAACTCCAGTAGGTTCTGAACTGCATCCATTAAAAGGTATCTGCTTATTGCATTTCAAAAGCAGTTGTTGATAACAACATAAATACAGGCATACCTYGTTTTATTGCGTTTTGCTTTATTGCGCTTTGCAGATATTGCTTTTTTTACAAATTGAAGGTTTGTGGCAACCCTGCGTCGAGCAAGTCTATCGGCGCCATTTTTCCAACAGCATGTGCTCACTTCAGGTCTCTGTGTCACATTTCGTACATTGTCTTTTTAGACATAATGCTATTGCACACTTAATAGACTACAGTATAGTATAAACATAACTTTTATATGCACTGGGAAACCAAAAAAGGTTTGTGTGACTTGCTTTATTGCGATATTCGCTTTATGGCAGTGGTCTGGAACCAAACCCACAATATCTCCGAGGTATGCCTGTAAGGCTTTTATAGCTCTGTGTTAATAAGAGAACAAGATTTTTCTATTTCAGACCCATCTTTTAACACACCTAAGATAGGGATACAAGAAATTATGCTGCAAACACTTTTATACAATCATGAAACAGAATGCAGAAAAATGAATTCTTTAACAAAAACACTGCTGATTCGTCCTTTTTAACACACTCATTACATAAACATGTGAGCTGATTTTGAATCTGTATAAATCACAGATAATTCTGCTGAAATTGATGCATTTACACGAGGGTAAACCTGCCTTGAGATCAGAATGCCTTTGTTTCCAGCAGGCACAGCTAGAATAATCAGTTGCACCTTTTGGAAACAGATCTTGCAAGCAAAAATACTTCTGTCTTCCGCTTCATAAGGTCACAACTTAAAGACATATTTTACGGGCACTGAGGGCATTATGGGTTCGCTGTTGAGAAAGGAACAGACCTATCAGATAGAAAGAAGGAATGAAGGGGACTTTTTTTCTTCAACAGAATAATTGACTTGAGGCTATATGAAAGTATGTCTTCCGCAAAAGAAAAAAAAAGTTCTAGAATAGTATGGTTTCACATTTTCATGAAAACCCCACAGTCATGAGTGAGAGCACTTCTTTGCTTAAAATCCTTATCTAACTATCTTTGTCTCTCATTAAGTGCACTGCTTAAACAAACATTCTCTAAAGAAAGCAGGACAGAAATTGAAAGTCAAATATAAAGAAAACAGAAATATAATACACACTGTCACAGCACTACTTCCTTTGCTCTTAATGCTTAAGGGAGTAATAGCATCTAGGAACATGGACAAGATAACTGTGCATAAAGAAGAGAGACCGGCCATCTATAAGTAGTTCACATTGACATCAATTTGGGGCATTTTTCTATTGCTGTTTTTGTTACTGTTATATTGCCATATTGCAAGTAGGAGACACTGTTATAGATCAAGATGCCATTATCCTAAACGTTAGGCCCCCAAAAGCTTCCAAGACACTATCGAACCGTGGGAGAAGTTAGATGATGAAGTGCAAGGAAACAGTCATGCAGAATTGGTCTTCATGTTCATGTATTGGTCTGTGTTTCTCAGTAGCCTAGCCTTTGTGAAGCATACTTGGAGATATAGCAAAGGACAGATTCCAGAAAGGAACTGAAGTGGAGCAATGAATTATGGTGACTGAATGGTGTTGTTCTCACATATGATGGAAGAAAACATTAAAGTATGTTTGAAAAAATCTAAGAAGTGTGAGATGGAGTTTGGCATTAGAGGCTTGAGTTAACTTCTTGATGCTCAGTGAGAGGATAGATAGCAGGAGACATGCTTTGAAAGGCCTTGAAAATGAAGACAAGTAGCTTTTTTTGGATTCAACAGAGAATAAAGATTCAGCAAATAGATGTAAATAGGAGGGTAACGTAGTTAAAACAATAAGCTAGGAAAATGATCTTTTCAATAATGTTCAGAATAGATACAAGATTGTCAAGACTTTGTGTCAGGTTCAGCAAGGAAGATGTGATTGTGATCAAATATATGGTGAGAAGAGCCAGTGTGAGCGTTTTATATGTTTGGATGGACAGGACAGCTGGCATCATAAAGATCTTATAGAAAAGGCACCTGTACAAGAGTATCATGGCATCACCTTGACCAAGAGCTGGTTACAATGCAAATAGGGGCTAAGTGTGGTAAGCCACAGCCATCAGGACAATGCAAACAAGCACTGAGTGTTGGCGTGGACCATGGATCAAAAACTGACAGGATAACAATGCCTGAAATTGCTGGAAAGGTGTACTGTCACATCATGATGGACTGATTTGATTGGTGGTCTGAACTGATATCTGTCTATCATCCTTGTGATAGAGACTGTGTGTATGTGTGTGGGGGTGGGGGGGCACGTTTTTATGTGAATGTCTGAGACAACATGGAAGCAGAGTGCCTGAGTTGGAGCTGTTGCGTGTTGGAGCCAAGCTCCTGCTCAAGAGCTGGACGCTGACACTGGTGGGAGGGAGTGTTGCATTCTCTCCTGGCTGTACTCACTGGAGTGGTTATAGAGCTGGGTTTCAGCAAATGGTATGCATGTGTGAATGGATGTGAGAGTGAGTGAAAACCTTTCCCTGACAGTCTATCCCTCTCTTAATACATTGAGTCTAGCAGTGTCATGTTGTTGTTGTTGTTGTTGTTGTGTTCCTTTTGCCCCTCTGACAGCAAGACTAACGTGTAGTTTGGAATTGAGCACCTAAAAAGAGACCTGAGTTGAATGCAATGCCTATGCTACAGGTCTGTGAGATAGGAGGAATGTACGATCAAGGAAAGAGGAAGCAGGAAAGGCTTGAGAGAAAGAGTAAGATAACTCCAAGACTGAGATGATGGCTAGACATCTTAATCTAAATGTCAGCGAGAGAGGCCTAAATTTTAGTTTGGAGACACTATGAATCATCTGTGCATCATCATGAAAAAGATGGTCATTGATTTCCTGTTGTGGAGAAGAGGAGGAAGTTATAAGATATACATGAAGAGTGAGTACTCTCCAGGCCATGGACTGGATCCATTTCCTGCTGCCCCTTCTTTTGTGGGTCTTTAAACATGGGAAGGAGTATGCTGATTCCAGATGAATTGCTCTTAAAGCTCACTGCCACTACTCTGTTTCCTGAGGATCTTAGAGCCCTTCACTTGACTGAAATGTAGTAATTATGACTAAAATTTGGACATAACCGGTTGCATGATAGATACATGCTAGTCATGTGAAGGGGAATTCTTGAACAGGTGATGAGGACATGTCATGTTATGTAGTTAGAGATGCACACTGTCAGATGTCTAAAATACAGTCATTCCCTTTTACATGCCCAGATGCTTACCTATCACATGCTGTGGAAAAGCATGTTTTGAAAAGATGTACCTCCAGTCAAGCATATGAAACCCTTCAGAGCCTCTCTGAGAGGTTATGTGGCCCATCCCAACTTTCTACTACTAAGAAAAAGATATGGTGGCTAAGGACAGCATCCTTATGCGTGGCCCACAGAAAATCAGTGCAGGAGGGAAGCTTCTTGTGAGGGGCACAGAAAAGCAGTCATTAGGGCTGAAACTTGAAGCAAAAGGCAAATTCTCCAGAAAAAAATGGTGTGCATGGTGTCATTTGAATCACTTGGCCTTGTTGGTTAACGATCAATGAAACATTGTGCTCAGCACACAATATGCTAAATGAGTCAAATGGAATTTACCAAACTTAGCACTGATTAACCATTTGTGGGATAGTGCTGGATCTGGTAAAAACAAATTTCAATGAGGAATTTGAAGCAAGATTTAGTACACTTCCCCTTGTTAAACAACTAAAACAAATGTCCTGTGCTTTTCTGACTCTCAGGTTCTTTCCTCATTCATGGTTGGTTGGAGTGGATCATGTGACTAGAACGACATACTACCTCTTCTTATTCTATGACTGAGTAATCTACCTCATGTAGTCAAAAGCTAGTAAACACTGTTTTTCTTCTCCTTTGAGTACAGAGGAATTGAGTTTTGCACAAGACCTTGACAGCTGTTGCAAAAAAAACCCTATTACTTCTTTATACAAGCTGCAAAAGGTGAATTGATTCTCTCTCCTGACAGCCTCACCTGTTTCCTCAGCCTCCAGCTTCTTGGTTCCTGATATTTCTGACAGCAAATTGAAGGGAATTATATATTTCTACTGCTGCTACTTCTATGGTAGTTAGCAGCTTCTATGGAAGTTGTGTTGACCATCTTTCCGTAACCTTCTCTTACTTCCTCCCCCCATCCCCTCCCACTTCCTTCCTTCCTCTTTCCTCCTTCCTTCCTCTTTCCTTCTTTCCTTTTCTTTTCCCACCTTCACAAAATACTTTCAATATGATCTTTATCCTCCTGTAAATTTATAAAACACATTCTGTTTCATGACTAAATGCATTATTTTTCACAACAGGCCTTTTCACCTGAGGGGGGCTTCATGTTTGCCAGTTCTAACTCCAGAAATGTCAGAGATCAAGACAGAATTACCCAGAGCTAAAAAGGGTTCATCTGAAATTTTAGAGTCTGCAATGTACTTCCTTGCCCAATAAAATATGCTCCTTTTTTGTTTTCTCTGCCTAAAAACCATTCTTGTGTCTCAGTTTCATTCTTTAAAATGCTTAGCCTGCTTCAGTCTTGCAGAGGCTCTAGGATCTAGTGATATCTCAGATTAATCATCCATTCATATAAGGGATGGTGGTTCTTATCTTTTTTTAAGTATCAGTGTAACAATGGACACAGCATCCCTGACAATTGCTGAGCACCTGAGTACCCCTTGCTATCTGTAAATCTGGCTACACCTGATTATGTTTAGAACACCATGGCTCCTAAGGAGGCAACTATATCAAGATTTGACTGAGATTATTCTCATTTGATTTCCAGCTGAATCATCTGGCTCAGCTGTATAGCAATGCAAGATGCCAACTGTGATTGCAGTTAAGAACCAGCATTACTTCTGCTGTGTCTCTCTTTCTAGGGGAAATAAATAAACAAAAATCCTTAACCCAAAATATCATTTTGATATAGATTTCAGATTTCAGTATTAGTGTTTAAAAAAGTAGTTGTAGTAGATTTCATTTTTAAATCATGTAAGGAAAATCATTGACTTGTGCAGGAATAAGTACAACATGCCAGATACATAGCTGAGCTCAGTCAAAAGGGTTTCTGTAGAATAAACTGGCTAACACTACCTGGCCATATGCATTTAATCAGGGAGCCTTCTGCTATAAGGTTCTTTCAGTTAAAAAAAAATTATTAATTTCCATTTTCCACACCTTATTTCCACAGAACTTTTATTAAAAAGGAGGTAAGAAAGATACTAATACAGTGGCCATTAGCCTGAGATGACGACATGCAAAAAGCGATTACTGAGCGCTGAGGTTGTTCAGTTTGTGGAAAAGGAGACTAAGGCACAATCTATTAGCAGTGTACAACTCCTCAAAGAATAGTTACAAAGATGATGGAGCCAAACTTTTCTTGGTAGCAGCAGATGGGATAAGAAAGGGCTAAAGTCATTGCTAGGAGCTTGAGAGGTTCAGATAGGACATTAAGAAAAACTTTTTCACTGAGAGGTTAGTAAAGCACTTGAAGGAGCTGTCTAGAGAGGCAGTGGAAACTCTGTCCTTAGAGGTTTTCAAGACTTGGTTAGAAAGGACATCGGGAGATCAACCTGCCACTCAGGTAGAAGGATCACCAACATTAGAACATATTGGCCATGGATTTCTCTAGCCAACACTTCTATGATTCTGCAGCAATCCCTATTTATAAAGGACTCAGTGGAGTTACTCCTGATATATCTCAATGTAACTGAGTTTAGAGTCAAATAAAATGTACGTATCCCATACTTTAGACAGTATAATGTCTAATATAGGGCACAATGATGAGGTATATGGACCCCAGACAGAACTAGTTCAGAAAGTGTTAACAGAAGGTTTAATTGACTTCCCTATTTGTGACTAAGGAACGGGAAAGTAGCAGCTGGTCTTCATCCCAAAACAGGGATCAAGCTTCAGGACATACAGATGAACTGTACCAGGATGGATATGATAAACAGGTAGGGCAGAAGCAGCAGGTCCATGTACTAGAAACTAAAACAGATGGCAGGCTCTCCTAAGTGGGAAATGAAGGTCTGCAACAGAAATAAGTTTGGACTGGTGGGCTAGTGATGGAAGACTTTAACTTGGTCACACATTCCTCTGGGCTCTGAGACTAGATTTGAGCTTTCTGTTGCTATTAGAAACAATGAAACATAAGCTATATGGGCAGAAAAGGGCAAGAGGGACAGAAGAACTGCTAGGACATATATGGTCCAAGTGTATACTGTGGGCACTGATGGAACACTTTGATACCATCCCTTGGAGAATACCACTGCTTCTCGACCAGTATATGCTTACTTTCATGACACTGTTACCACAGAGGGAAATGCTACTGTCTCTTTTAAAACGGGGAGTGGGAACTGTGACAGAATGATTCAGATACACCTGGAACCCTGGACAGGACAAGGAGAGCACTAGGCACTTAAGAGTATGGTCCAGACCTGGACAGCATGCTAAGTATGAAGCCTCCAACTGCAGTACGATGAAGAGCTTGCCTTTAGGAAAAGCTGAGGAGGACAGTGGTATAAAATAATGTCTTAGTAAACACATATCTTCACAGTTCCTCTCCCAAATTTTGGTATACCATCCCTTCTTAGAAAAGATATCATAGGGAACTCCTTTCCTCTGAGTAACAGCTAGAAAAGATGGTGATGCCCCTTCCTAACAGTCCACTCTGGAAAGAAAGGCCAATGAGAAATACAGTCCTCAACATAACAAAGCTTCCAAGAGCATGTCTTAACTGCAGGACAGGATATTTTAAGTGAGGGAGAAGCGTATTCTCCCTACCTTCTTTATTGTATCTCTGTTTAAAATTTTAGCTAAGCATTTTATTCTCTCCATGATTTCCTTGTAAGGAAATGTTGTTACTGAAATTTTCTCTTCATTCTGGAAACTGAAGACATTAAGATCTTATTTATGACCATCTTACACTTCAGACTGAGAACATAAAGAAAAATTATCTTTCATTTTTGCACTTAGCAGAATTTTCAGAAAAACAAATATGGCAATAAATGCCTGCTTGGATCTACCTTATTTCCAGTTCTGGTATCTAAATCTGCAAATTGTTGAGGCAATTAAACCAAAATACATCCATTTTATATTCCAGATTTTCAAACTGATTTTACGTTTTTATATATGCACAGATTATGGAAAAGACAGAATTTTAGAATTTTTTTAAATTTTGAGGTTTTTCACATAAAAAGATTTTTCACAACTGGGCCCTGAAAAACCTAGTGTATAAACCATCACCCTCCATCTGGATATTCCTCTTAAATCTCAGTTTAGAGCTGAAATACTGAACTGAAATACTGTGAGAGGTGCCCATCCTCCTACAGTTACTGTGAAGTAGGAAAGTTGTCTCAGTTCCCACACAACAGCTTGGCAATAACATGCTGAGGGACTCCTTGCAGTCAGTCAGAGCCTGTTTATGAACAAAAAAGCCAGGCATGGCTGTGATTAGTCAATGATTGTTCCATTCCTGCATGGTGAGGACATCCTTGCAGTCGCCTCAACTCACCCACTTAGTGGAGAATCTCATCTTTGCTTCCTTGAGATGAGTGCATCTTGTCTATTTTGTTTAGGGCTTATTTCCAAAGAAGAAAGAAAATTAATGAAAGGACAATCCCATCCTACCCCTTAAAGTCTAGCTCAAAGTAAAGCTGTCATTAAAGCTAGTGAGCAGGACAGCATGCAGCAGGATGCTCTGTGAAATCACAGGCAAGAGCAACTGCTTTTGCCATTCACCCCCTCTGACTGCTGATCACCTCAGCTGTCAATGGACTGAACTTTCCTGCAGATTCAGAAAGACTGAGGCAAAATGTTATGAACAAATTAAGTTCAGTGCTTTTTCACCTTTCTGCATTTGCCTCTGCTCTCTCTGCCTCACCCAGAACCTCTTAAGGCACAGGTGTTTATCTTTCACAGTCAGGCTGGATGGGAAGACCTGGAAAGGCAGGTGAGTCAGACTTCTTAACCCCACTTCATCTGCGCATGCAGCTAGAACAATCAAAAAGGTGGCCACCTACAGAATTTCTTGCATTCTTCTTTGAAGAATTTAGTGCTTTTCACAGAGAGAGGCTGGACAAAAAGTTATCATGACAAGTCCTGTACAGACAGCTCACTAGCTCCACTGATTCTTAAAGCACAGTCTTCCCTGGATCTCTCTTTTAGCAGGGGTTGCATTGCCACAATGCCACAATATAACCTGGCCCATGATGCCATGAAGATGAACCATGCCTTTTATAAAAAAATACCAGTCTGGTAGGGGAGGTGGACAATCCAAGCTGAGACATTTATCATGAGACTCATGATCCGAGTGATTGCTGTTATTTTTTATTTAAGCATAAGCATTTGGGGCTTTTCTTTTTATTATTAACGCAAACCGTAAGTTCCCTCTGCAATGGAGCCAAAAGAATATTGTAGGACAATGTCTTGAATTTTTGGTATTAAATTTGAGTAAGGAATGGAATGCATTTAACTACACTGGGAAGATCTTCTGCTGAGCTAAATTTATGTTTTGCACAGCTGAAGTGGGTAGGAGAAGATGGCTCAGAGTCATATTTCTGTTCCCTTACTCCTGAACTGGCTAGAAACCAAAACAGCCCCCATGACTACATTAGAACTGCCTTGTTTCTAGCCTAAGTATAGGCTACAGAAGTCCTATCAGAAGCACTGCACAGGATCAGTGCATAGTGAAGTGCTATGCACCCTTCTTTGACTCAGAGCTGACTCTATAGCACTTGGAGATTTGACTGTACACAGTGACACCATTCTTCACTGACATGATGGGTCAGTTTCCTGACTGCTTTGTCAGCAGTGCAAAACATCTAGAGCTTGAACCACAGGTCTGGTCTCTATAGCTCAGCTATAGTACTTGCATACCAACAGCTGCCACAACCTTTTGCTGTTTAAAGATATGAGATGCTGACATGTGGAACACCACTCAGTGAAGTTGAAGGGCATGTCATAAGCCACTTCTTCAGCTGGCTATCTGGCACCATGCCAGATATGTCATGACTTCCACTAGCCTGAGAAGCACACTACATGCCAGAGCTCCTTGTCTCTTGGGTAAACAACACCCACTCAGCATTGTTCATTCATCTGTGGTGTTCTTAGCAATTTAATAACACTAAGTAATAATTTCTTACAGGACCTTTTACTAAGAGATCCCAGAATTCTACAGTATGGATGGAAAAGCTCAGATACAGGGGGATTAAATTACATGCCTAAGATCATCCATTCACACAACTGGGAACAGAACTTAAAAATTTACTGAATAAAATAAGTCCACTATTCTCTGTTAGGCACACTGCCTTTCTCTTGCTCTGCTTCTGTTAAGTTATATTTTGATAACTTACTAAGTGGAAAACCATTTTCCTACTCATGAATCACAAACAGGAGCTCATGATTTCAACATATTTTATGACCTCTTCTCCCCTCAGTAGTGGTATGGCTGGCTTTCCTGCAGTCAGGACACCGTAATCTTCCCATTTCCGATGACAGTGCAATTACTTTCACAGACCTGGGTTCTGTGAGGAGGTTACATTCATTTGTATGGGGAAGAACTACAGCTCTTCTATTAAACCCAATATCCCAAACCTTCAAAAGGAAAAATGGACATTTTTCTATCTAGAAAAGAAGGCTTATATAATAGGACATTCGGGTAGGACTCTAGATGAAAATCTAAGTTTATTTCGTTACCATTCATAAATTGTCTAATTTCTCTATTCTCTGCTGTGCAACAGGCATCCTTTCTCCCTATAGACTTTGCAAAATCTTCAGCATAAGACTTGCCCTTTATTATGTCATTGTGAAAGTGCATTGTACAAAAAGAGCCCATTTTCAGGTCCTAGAATCTAGTTTTTTTCCATATGGTGGTTTCCAGCAGAGACTAACCTGTTACATGCATATTTCTCTTGGATGTGTATACAAACTGCGGAGTTTTGTGCTATTCGCTTCACCTGGTTCCCAAGCCACACTCATGTACACTACTGCTTCTGAAATCTCACTTCTTTCAATTTGTTTCCCATGACTGATATCAGGCCTACTATTAATATGGCTTGCCTACCTGCCCAGCTACATTAAAAATAAGAAAAAAAAAACATAAATTGAAATCCATAGCAGATCAGCATTATGAATTTTGGGGAATCTTTGTGCATATGTTCTACAAAAAGAAATTTCTCTTTTACTTTGTCTTCTGTCTGAGTGTCTTTGTTTACTCCCAGAGGACTTGATTCTGAATCTGTTATTTATGCAGATAGTCCTGTTTTATGTAGTCAAGGCTTCTTTCATGACTAAAGATAGAGAAGATCAATTTTATATTTTGAGGAGAGATTCTACAGCTTTTGTTCCAATGGAACTCCCCTTGAAGTTCATGGGATGATCTGGAGGAACAAAGATTTTCAGAATCTTTTTCTTTTACACTGTGCACTGTTCTAAGAAGGATATGAAACCATTCTTGCAAGTTTGCCATTAGTGGGACTTCTAAAGACTTCAGTGAGACTCTAAACAGAAAAAAACTTATGGCTTTATTCCCCTTGACTTTACTTTTTCCACAAAGCACTGTTGCCAGGCTGCTAAAATCACAAACAAAAAAAAAAAACCACTGAAACTTAGGGTCCTGACTGAAATGCTTGCAGACACTGACTAATATACTTGCTGAACAAAATTGCAAAACCATTCCGAGCCTATTTCAAGGCCCAGCAGAACTAACGGCTAGATTTTCATTCACTTAATGAGGCTTAGGATCAAGATATAAGACTATGAGTATATTGATAATATAAATGTCTGTACAATCTCAGAGCATGGAAGCACGCTCCTGTAGGTTCCCTGCTAACATTAAGTGTCGTCCTTGACTGGGAAGTAATGCTAATGAATTATTGCTTTCCTGTTCGTTCATATCCTTGTTTGTAGGACACAGTGAGTATTTTCTTACAGTGTCTGGTTTTCCCTTGTCTGTAATTGTTGCTACCTTTTCTTTGAGATCTTTGGGCTAATAACCTCACACTATGGTCAACAGAGGAGCTAGTCAAGTGAGCAAAAAGTTTCTGATGCAGGATCCATATTCTCTGTCTTAATATATTTTTGTGAACTATTGAAACAGAATACGTGCCATATTTGACTTGAAAAGCTTGGTTAATGCTCTTTTAATTGTGCTGGATTTCAATAAACTGATATATTTTTATTGTGAAGCTTACTTAATTGTCTCATTTGGAACTTGAAATCAATCTGAGTAAGATCCAGAAGGTTTTGCAATGATTTGGCAGTGGAGAATTTTGACCATTTGTTAAATGTTTTAATGGTTCATCTGTCTGTGTAGCTGACCTTTTTCAAATCATACCTATCACCATGGCATCAAAGTACTTTAGAAATTTAGTAAGTATCAGATCATGTGTATCAGTGAAACCCCATTGATTTCAAATGAACCCAGTTTATACCATTTCCTAATTTCCTCCTACACAGTCCTCACTGTGATAAATCCAAAAGTGAGATGTTTTGTCCCACATTCCTTGTGTCACACAACATTTGTTATCTTCAGGAGAAAGTTAGGGAAATACAGATCTGAGGGTCAAATTGGTATCATATGATTCTGCTAAATAGAGATGCTTGACGAGTGAAAGAGCTGCAAAGGTCTTGGCATATTTTCTCTGGTACATTTCTAATTATTCAGACTAAATCTCTCAATAGAAGAACAAAACTTAACATCAATTAGCTGAAAATTAATAAACTAGAAAACATTCTGTCAGGTGTTATTGAGCATATTGACTCTGCCTTTCTAAATGTAGAAGCACAGCAGAAGATGCCTAATCTGAAATATTTTCATCCTCATTTCATGAATCTGTCACTGATGAATACTCTAAGGAGAAGCAGCACAGCATTTGCATATTCTCCTGACTGGTATACAGCCTTGGAATGAAACTGCTGTTGTTAAGAAAACCTTCTCTGTAAAAAAGCATATTGCAGTGTGTACAGCATTGCACAAACAGAAAGACAAATGGTATGTACAAATATTGAGCTGAAATAGAAGAGGAAAATTTAAAGAGCTCCTCTCACCTGTTCCCCTGTTGCTGTCTAAGGACAATTTCCATTGAAGAAGGGCTTTGAAAACAACTGTCTGTGCTTCTACATTTCTACTTGCAATACTGCCTGCGATCCTGGGACCCTTAATACAATATGTGCTGTCAGTACTACAACAGTTTACAGATGTGCAGCCTGACTCCTTGCTATTTATAGATGCCTCTTCTGCAGACAGTACTTGAGAGGGTTGTAATGTGGTAACAAGCATGTTCTTTCTTGCTTGCTTGCTTTATTTATTTATCTATTTTTATTCATTTATTTATTTATTGCTTACATTACATTAATTCTGCTCTACACCTGGCATGGCAAAGGAGGCATATTTATGAAGGTGAAGTATGTCTTCCTTTACAGAGATAGTAGTATTAGGAGGTGAAATGTGGGATTCAAAAGGGAGCAGGGTATCCACTGTGAGGACTATGTGACAGGAAGAGGCATTTGGCAGAGACTCAGTACATTGGAAGAAGAAAGAATGGAATAGTTGAGTGCTCAGTCACACAGGAGTGGTACTTCTGCTCTTTAATACCTCTGCAGAGCAACTGGGGAGGGCGGTCAGTGTCTCTTATGCATGTGAGGAGAAAGCTATTGAAACTGGTTGGTGTGCAATGTCCTTGGGAGTCTGTACATGACCATGCTGCCTATCTGGTAACCGTATGTTAAATGTTCAGGCAGAATGATAGGCACAGCCTATTAATAGAAACAGGGAGTTTGGCATGCACTCACGCTTTCGCCTGTCTCCCTCTCGTATGCTCCCAGAGGCTGGGACTGCATCCTGCCTCCTTCCACATTCCCAGAGCCAAGAGGCTTTGCAAACTGACCTGTCCCTTGAGAAGCCTCGGTGAAGTCAAGGAAGCCCCAGGAAAGGCTGTTCAACTCCCCTGCTGTTGAGATGGGAAAGGCTGAGGGAACTGAAGGTAATGCGAGAGGGGAATTATGCAACTTCTCTCTTTTCTTGCAGAAAACTGGAGAGCTCTCAGGGCACCCTCTCAGTCCTAGTGCAACGCAAAGCACTCCTCTGCACTGCTCGGGCCGATCGGGCGCAAGGGGGGAAGTTCCTGTGCCCTTCCCCCGCCTCAGGCAGCTCTGCTTTGTGATATCCAAGGTGCTGCAGAGACACAGATTCTCCGCAACACCCTCAAACGGTCCTGCCAAAAAGCCTCCACGGCTTTCTTCCAGGCGAAAAACACTGGGAGCTGGCCAAGGTGCTGCAGAAATAAACCTTTTTCACTCAGCCCCTCAAAATAACCGTCCCCCTTTCTTACCGCCTGCACCACCACCCCACCCAGGGCCCTGTACGCCACACAGAGCATCACCTCTGCCCAGACTGCGATGGCCCACCCAGAGCTTCCCAGGGAACCGAGCGAGCAGAGGGTCCACCGGGTGCAAAGTTCTCTGTCAGGAAGTAACTAGAGGGAGTAAGGGGGGCACATGCAGGAAATCACAGCAGTATCGGAGGCAGGGGAAAGCGGAAGGAGCTGGGAAAGTTTATCTGCACTTACTGCAGCTTCTGCTGAGGGATCTATGCCCAGGGCTGGGGAAGCTGGGGTGCAGGGCTCTGCTCACGTCCTTACCTCGATGCTCTCGGCGGCGTTCTCCGCCATTTTCCTCCTCAGGAGCAGGCAGCGGGAGGAGTGTTTCATTCCCATAAGAGCTAGCCAAGGGGTTGGGGCTTCGGGGTTGGTGTTCTGCTTTGTATTGTGTTTTCAAAAATCTCCAAAAGGACAGGGAGAAAAAAATGATGGAAACAGCAATTAAATCAGTCTGCTCTGTCCTTTCTGCTTCGTCCACGGGAATGTTTGTCTCCTCCTGGCATCCAGCGTTCCTCAGGCACTTTCGAGTTCTCCTCTTTCCCTCTCTCCTCCACCTCCAGCAAGCTTTTAGGATGGGCAGAGAGGCGGCACACGCTCTTCAGGTTAAACTAAAGGGCTGTCGGGCTGAGAGTCCTCCCCTTCAGAGAAAGCAGTTGGGCTAAATAGGAGAGAAACACCAGCTAAACTGAACTTGGGCATACAGTGACCAGCTGGGCATCTTTGTGTCCTGTGGCTAATCTTCCAGAGCCAGAGGGAGCCAGAGACAAAGCAACAGGACAGGGAAATCATAGCCCCTTTCTTTCCTTCTTTGGGCTTCTCTCTCTCTTTCTCTCTAGATCTCCAGGAAGCTTCCTTTAAAGATTCTCACAGCATTTGCCACCCTCTTTCCATGAAAGTCTTTAGAAACAGCAGCCCCCTCCCCCCTCCCCCCCTCCTTTTCCTCCCCCCTTCTGCTCTTGGGCTGAGCTCGATGCCCTTCTCCAGGAATTGCATTCACGTGTCTTTCCTAGAAAAAAAAATTATACCAAGCCCTCCCCCGCCCCCCGCCATTGCTACACATTTTCACACATGCATGCACCCATGCATCTACACGGACACACACATTGTCTCTCTTTCGCATAGACATTCACAGTTTTTTTCATTCCCATCTCTCCCTCCCTTCCCCCTTCTGAATCAGCACCAGTTTTCTTTGCAAAGACTCTCAGCAAGGATCTTATGGGGCAGTGGAAGAAATCTGCTTCAGCTTCTTTTCTCCGAGTTAAAGAGCAAACCTTCTTTTTTCTTTTTTCTTCTTGTGTATGTAAGTGCGCATTTCCAGCTTCTGTTTCACTTGAATTTTTCAGCAGGAGCCACACTCCG
>NW_020447591.1:16140-23423 GCF_003343035.1 Apteryx rowi
GGAGGGGGAGAGGGAGGGAGGGAGGGAGAGAAGGGAAGAGGTTTTGCTGGGGAGGAAAGGGGGTAAAGGCGGTAAAGGTGTTTTGGAGTTCTTTTTAGCCTTTCCCTAATGACATCTTTCCCCTTGGGCATGCACTGCCACCTTCCAAGAATGTTTGTCTTGCTCTTGCTCCCCCAGCACTTTCTGGTTCTGAGTTGTCAGCTGGGAGGGCTAGGTTTACCTCACTTGTTTTGCTGTGGGTAAGGGAGGGAGAGGGGGTGTATTACATAATTAATCCTTCCACCTTCACTTTCTCCAGCTCAGTCTTCAGCCTACTGTTCTCACTTTTTTTGTTGTTGTTGTTCTTATATGGAGGAGGTGAGAAAATAATGCTAGGGGTGTGTGTGTATGTGTTGCACTCAAGATTTCAAGGCCCAGAACAGGATTGCTGCTCTCTGAACCATTCAAAATCATTTCCTCTGGGAGTGCTGATGCAAACCCAAAGAAGAAATCTGAAAGATTACTTTCAATGCATATTTTAAGCACATATCCAGTGCAGATGCTATATCAATCTCCGATTATGATAGATTTGGATTTTTGATTTTTCGGTCCCCTATCTCCTATTTAAAAATTTTTTTAAAAAGAATTTATCCTCAGCTGACCTCTAGAATACTGGCATCCCATGAAGAACTGCCAGAGGAACAGGAGGTTCCTGCACACATAGGAGGCTGAACTGTTCCTGGGGTTTCAGGAATGGGGACAGGGAACGTGAATTAAGGAGCAGAGAGCAAAATTATCCTCCCACCCTGAACCAATGAAGGAGCAGGGCCAAAGAAATCAAATGAGCAAATTTCTCCTTTGGGCTTGAGAATGACCTTCAGATACTTGTGTCTGGAGGCACACAGTCTTTCAGTGGAATCAGTAGGTATAAAAATAAGTTTCAGGGATGTGTGATAAATCACATAAAAGTAAGCAACCCAGGGAAGCATAAGGGGATGTGATACACTAAAATGGCAAATGGCAGATGACAATATGCCACTCAGAGAGTGATGGTATCATATAAAAACATCTCAGAATATGAGAGTATGTTTTAGAGACACATGCCATATGACCGGAGACTGGACCTCCATGAGATATCTTGCAGAGTCATTTGATCATTCAAAAGTCTGATTTCCTGCTATTACTTTCATCTCACATTTATTCTAACATCTCAAAACCTTTCATTAGCTTCACCTTAGCTAATTTTTTCAGTGATCATCTTCTGGACCTCCTTCATTTATATGTAGAGTAATTTTTGCAACTTTTGTGCATGAGGTTCAAACCACCACAGAAGAGGAGGCAGAGGATTCTCTCTTTTCTTTGGGACATTCACAGAGCTCTTAAAGGTCTCAAAACCTACAAGCCATGAAAAATCCTCCAGCTGCTGTCCATAGAAAATATTTTAGAGTATTCCAAAAGCACCCTCACAGTCTTGGACTATGAAACTATTTGTTATGAGGTGCTTTGATTTCTAGGTGGAGGGATAAGGAAAAAAATCTAATGAATAAAAATTAAGTCTCTGCAATCTTTATCACATGTTTTTTTCTGCCATATTGTGAATATCTGGTGGTGAGTGTATGAAGTTTTAGTCAGCATGAATTTAGGTTGACCTACATGTTTTACTGTAGCTTCTCTATTTTCAGGTAATACACATAGCCAAACTTAGCCTGATTATACCATTTACAGTAAAACATTACTCTGTACAGAGAACAAGAAGCAGATTTTTTCAAAAGAACTCCAGGACAGATTTTCCAGTGTTCTTTGACAACTGGGTCGGTATTTCTAGTACAGCTCAATCACTCTTTAGTCAGTTAAATGAGGCATCAGATTTTCAAAAGCACTCAGCAACTGGCAGGCAGAGATTTGATATGGATCCTTCCTGCTTCCCCCTCAAATCCTGTGTGACATACCCTGGCACCTAACTTACCCTTGTCCTTCTCCACCTCTGTGGCAAAATACATGATGCCTGACTGCTCAACCCTGAACCGGCTGCAGGTGCTTGTCAGATACCAGGAAAGCCTTCCAGTCTCCTAGTTTCTAGCATAGGGAAGAAAGAGTGTTTTGGTCCTCAGCTCTTTTGAAAATCTGACAAATGGTTGGTGCCCTCACTCCCCCAGTCCTCCTTTTACCTTGTAGATTTGATTGAGGAAACTGCTTTCAAAACACATGTCATTCCAAAGAGAAAATGATATGTCCTTCAGGACAAATACACAGGAACACTGAACCTGAGCAATATGAACTTTCATACTGTTTAGGGGACAAATTCTGCCCTCAGACATGTGAATACCATTTATACAAATCTGTCCTTATCTAAGGATGATAGCTGACCATTGGAACTGAGCTGGGGAACATATTTTTGCCCCCTGATTTGTTTTAAAAGTCAAGTAAAACAGTACTCTTATAAGGAAAATTTCGCCATAGTCATAGTGCATGACTATATTTGTAACACAGCCAGAAGATGTCAAAAGCATTCTAAATTTAAATACATCATATGCAAAGTGCATATGAAGGCCACAAAGCATTACAAATGGAGGTGGGGTGATGCTGAAGAGAAAATAAAAAGAGAAGCTTTATTACTTCAGAATTCTGATAACAGCAGCTGTAGTTGTGGATGCTCTGCTGCTTGCTGAGTGTGACAGTAATACTGTGCTGGTCCTCAGGAAACCCAGACTCATTCCTAGTTTTGTCATTAGCTTGGATGAAGTGCAAAGTTCTGTGTCTGAGGTGTAATAATTCCATGCATCAGTACTGGCTGAGATGCATAGCAGTCCTGACGGAAAGTACGTAGGGGTTACAGGGTGGTAGAGGTGCCAGGCTGAATATGACCCATCATGATCTCTCACTGCAAAAAAAAGTAAACTACATACTTAGTTACATTAGGTGGAATGTGGCCAGCAGATCAAGAGAAGTTATGATTCCCTTGCTACTTGACACTAGTGAGACCACGCCTTTGATTCTGTATCCAGTTCTGGGTCCCCTAGTTCAGGATAGAGGTGGATACATTGGACATGGTTCAGTGGAGGGCTACAAAGATCATCATGCCATACAGGCACATGACCTCTGAGTAAAGTTGTGCTTGCTGAGTACAGTGAAGAAGAGGATAAGGGGCACTCTTAATAGTGGCCTATAACTATCTTTAAGGATAGTTACCAAGATGACAGAGCCAAACTCTTATTGGTAGTGTCAGATGATATAAAAAGTGGCAACAACTACAAGCTGTGGCTTGGGAAGTTCAGATTGAATATTAGCAAAAGAAATGTCACTTCAGTTTAAAAAAATAACCCTTCTTCGGGCTTTAAACCTCAAGGACAGTTTTTTTTTCAGTTGCACTTGTGTGCCTGAGGATGATGTCACTAGAGTATGTGAACTGCTAAAGATGAAGCTAAAAACATATGTGAATAGGAGATCACCTTTTTCCTCTGATAAAAGCTTTCTTCCCAAAATAACTATTTGGGAAGAAGGTTGCTGCTGTCATGTGCTCTGCTGGAGTATGTACAAAGTACTTCATACACATACAATTTGGTATCATTTCAAGTAGGAGCTAATGCCAGTGCTCCCATTAAAACATAAATAGGAAATACAAAGATGAATAAGTAGAGCAAAAGAAAATGGGAATAAAGAAGCGGGTTAGGTGGAGGATTGGCAGAGGAGGATTGGCAGAAAAGGTGAAAAAAAATCTGTGAAGATGTGCATAGAGAAGCACAGGGTAGCCATGGCAGGCAAATAAAGGCAGTGATAGAAAGGCTGAAGACAAAAGAAGATAGAATAAGAAAGCACTTTAAGGTCACAGAGAGTGTTCACATGGCCTGGATCAGTATTAAATTGTTATGTTTTTAGCAGTGGAATGTTCAGTCAATAAGACAGATTCCTTCCATTGGGTCTTAAGCGCTCCTGCCTCCCCTGACTCTGCAACTCTGTCTGTCTCTTTCCCAATCATTTCTGCACATGTCACAGAAAGATTAGACCAGGCAATTTCACTATTCTCAATACTTTGCATCTTGATAAAAGGAAGAAGACAGAAGAAAATCAGTCTGGAAAAGACTTCTCCCTCTTCTGTTTGACCTCAGACTTAAGCAGAAAGACTGTGCATCAGCTGCCTTTCTTCCATGTTGTATTTGGAAAAGAGAAGAAGGGGATAACACTAAGATTGGGAGCAATCACTGTGCTCTAACTCATCTTTCTAAGTGGAAGATAAAATACTGTAGCACTGACTTCTTCCTGCTCCAAAATCCCCCCAAAATTTTGCTTGTTATCTGATCAAAGGAAGACAGGGGGCAGGTCCTCATCTAGTCTTATTTTGTATTGTTCTTTCCAGTTAGTAGCCCTGCATTAACTGATGCCAGCTGAAGATTCTGCCCTTCAAGTGAAAAACTGCCATAACTGATGAGTCAAGGCTGACTAGTTCTCATCAACTTTTTTTTTTCTTTATGGAATCTTCAGAAAGTGACTGTTTTTCAGTGATTTTAGTTCTTTACCTGTTATTGAAATTAATATTACTGGTCAGAAAGTCACAGTGATTTCTTTTGCCTCAAAATACACACAATATTTGGCAAACCTTCCAATCTCCTGATGCCTCTTCTAAACAAATTGTGTCTCACAGAAATGCCAGTAGTCCAGATAGATTTCTTAGATCCTGCAAATCACCCATATTCATCCTGAAGATTCTGAGGTGAATTTTAATAAACACTGGATGTAAATATCTTTTATGTTGTAAATATTTTTTATGTTGTTTCCTCTTGGGCCTTCAGCTTTCCTCGTTACTCTTAGTACTTTTTAAAATATCATCTTCTTTTCCTTATTTATGAATAGTAACACATTCTAACCTGCTCTGGGCATTACTGCTTCTCAGAGTTGTATCAAACTACTCTTTCCATGGCTATATCCTCCACTGCAAATTTCAAAATTCTCCCTTTTCTTCTTACAGTTCTTTACAGTACATATTTATTTTGTTCTTTTTCAGCCAAATTTTATTCTCCCAGCATTTTCTTCTGCTAATAGGCATTTTCAGTTTATCCTAGGTATATTTTCAGGTCTTTGAAAAGATTGTGCTGCAGACTTTGAGAAATATAAAATTCAGCACTTAAGGGGACCCAGCCATTTCCCACTGTTCCATAATCCTTCATCACTTGCCATCTTCCCATTCAATTTTCTGCTTCCATTCAAAATTATTATTGTCTGTTTGTCCTTGCTGGATTTGTTTAGCTTTACCTTAATTGTAGTAATTAACACTGGGGATTTTTTTGGTAATAAGCAATGTTAGTCCCTATTAAGTGGTGTTACACATTACACAGATTCCTTAAATACTATTGCATGATCTTCAACATCTCTAATAGTTTGGTTGAAATATTTGTAACTATGTTGTTAGTTTTTAACCACTGATGTTAAATTTGAGTGAGGAAAGGTCTATCAAAAGCTAAGCTGATCTGAGCTACCTCACCATTGCCACAAGCCTAGAGTATACACACAGACACTTACTATTGCTCTGTTAATTCAGTGTAACTTGTTAAACTATGGAAACCTAGTCATGAACTGAACCCATAGCTATGCATACAGGGATGAAACACCTTGTCCCTTGCAGACTCATTTCCAGAATTTTTATATTTTTTCTAAAGTTGTAGGCTTCATTTTATTTAGGGAGAGAAACTGTATTTTGCATTCAAAAAAAGGAAAATTAATCTAAATTTAACCAAAATATTCCTTTCATTATTTTGTTCATAATGAGTGCTAAAGCAATAAAAAGTTGTAATTGGGTCAGCTTAAAGATTCTGCTGAAAGAAAGTTCTATTCTGAAAACTCTTATATAGGCCACCAAAGTGGGTCTCCGATCCTCAGTGGGTTAGGATGCTTAGAGGAGCTGGATGGCTATTGAGAATTGAAATTACCTCCAATGGCAGAGATAAATGGGCATAATATCCTGAAATGTAAAATGCTGACCTGCATAATATGACCTTGTTCAATTCCTGTCTAACCATTCTGAAACACATACACTCAGAATGAACAACAAAATATCTCTGAAGGTTGATACGAAAGTTGTCCTCAAGTTACAGAGATGAGACTAGTTATGAGATAAGATATATTATGAAAAATACTTTTCCACATAATACAGTTGGTTTCCTATCTTCTCAAAGTTCTCAGATTACCTTTCTTCTGGGATGTGATGCAGAATTTTCAGTTTCTGGGATATCAGTTTACTTCTGTTGAAATTCATGGGTGGATATTGAAAATCAGTTTTATAAGGCATATCCAAATTCCACATGAGATAATTTGAATGGCTCTAAATGATCTCCTTAACATAGGGATCAGGTCCTTGATGTGAAGCTTCTCATAAATCTCATGACTGGGCTGTTGATTCTTCATGTTTCTTTTACCTTCCAGACATCTTGCTTTTCTTTTCTTGTCTATTATTTTCACAGAATCACAGAATCACAGAATGGTTGAGATTGGAAGGGACCCCTGGAGATCATCTAGTCCAACCACCACTGCTCAAGAAGGGTCACCTAGAACACATTGCACAGGATCATGTCCAGGCAGGTTTTGAATATCTCCAGAGAAGGAGACTCCACAACCTCTCTGGGCAACCTCTTCCAGTGCTCTGTCACCCTCACAGTAAAGAAGTTTTTCCTCATATCCAGATAGAGCTTCCTGGGTTTCAGTTTGTGCCTGTTGCCTCTTCTCCTATTGCTGGGCTCCACTGAAAAGAGTCTGGCTCTGTCTTCTCAACACCCTCCCTTTAGATATTTATATACATTACTAAGATCCCCTCTCAGTCTTCTCTTCACCAGGCAGAACAGGCCCAGCTCTCGCAGCCTTTCCTCATAAGAAAGATGCTCCAGTGCCCTCATCATCTCTGTAGCCCTTTGCTGGACTTGCTCCAGTAGTGCCACATCCGTCTTGTACTGGGGAGCCCAGAACTGGACACACTACTCCACATGTGGCCTCAGCAGGGCTGAGTCGAGGGGGAGAATCACCTCCCTCCACCTGCTGACAACACTCTTCCTGATGCACCCCACCCCTCCCCCACTCCCCCCCCAGGATACCATTGGCCTTCTTGGCCACAAGGGCACATTGCTGCCTCGTGCTTAACTTGGTGTCCAGCAGCACTCCCAGGTCCTTCTCTGCAGAGCTGCTTTCCAGCAGCTCAGCCCCCAGCCTGTCCTGCTGCAGGGCCTTATTTCCCCCCACCCTCCTCGGTGCAGGACCCTGCAATTGCCTTTGTTGAACTTCAGGAGGTTCCTGCCTGCTCATCTCGCCAGCCCCCTCTGACC
>NW_020447591.1:24613-63781 GCF_003343035.1 Apteryx rowi
TTCCTCCAAGTAGGTCCCTGAAGAGGCCAAAGTTTGCTCTGCTGAAGTCCAGGGCTGCGATCCTGCTTATTGCCCTGCCTCCTCCTCGCAGCATCCTGAACTCCACCATCTCGCGGTCACTGCCCCCAAGGCTGCCCCTGACCTTCGCATCTTCGGCCAGTCCTYCTCTGTTTGTTAGTACGAGGTGCAGCAGCAGCACACCTCTCCTCGTTGGCTCCTCCACCACCTGTGTCCAAAAGTTATCACCAATGCTCTGCAGGAACTTCCTGGAGTGTTTGTGCCTAGCTGTGTTGTGTCTCCAGCAGCTATCAGGCTGGTTGAAGTCCCCCATGAGAACCGGCGCCCGTGATCGTGAGGCTACTTCCAGCCGTCTGTAGAAGGCCTCCGCCACTTCCTCTTCCCGATCAGGTGGCCTGTAGTAAACACCCACCACAGTGTCCCCCATGCTAGCCTGCCCTTTAATCCTTCCCCATAAGCTCTCGACTCGCTCTTCAGCCACCCCGAGGCAGAGCTCGATACATTCCAGTTGCTCTCTCACCTAAAGAGCAACTCCACCACCTCGCTTTCCTGGCCTGGCCTTCCTAAAAAGCAGGTAGCCATCTAGGACAGCACGCCAGTCATGTGAACGATCCCACCATGTCTCTGTAATTGCAATGAGATCATGGCCCTGTGACTGCGCAGAGATCTCTAGTTCTTCCTTTTTATTCCCCATACTGTGTGCATTTGGTGTTTAGTAAAGTAAAGCTAAAATAACAAGATGAAATTATCAGAATCAAGTCTTTCTGTCCCTGAGAACTGGAAACATACTTAAACTTCTCAGCACAGCTTCATTGTCTATGATTTTTCAAAAGTGACTATCCCTGAGACAGAAATTTTACCAACTACTTTTTTTCATTTTCCAGGGTGCTTATTGAGGCCTGATGATTCATGAATATTTGCAGTTTCCTATGTGATCATTATCTGGATTTGGCTCTGCAAGTTCCTCTTCCTTATTTGTTCAACCTTCAAACTTTCCGTGTGATTTTCTCTCTCTCTCTCTTTTTTTTTTTTTTTGGTGTGTGTGTTGAATTTCACTTTTGAAGAATGCTTACTGTCTTAGCCATTTCCAAATCTTCGCTAATTTACTGTAGTATCTGAGCCTCCCTTTTACTTCTATGTTCCCTGACATATAAATAAAATTTCCTTGCAGCCTTACTAATGTCCTTAGCTATAGCTTTAAGTCACTTTTCTTATGAATCCTTTCTCCTACTAACTTTAACGGGTTGAACAATGCCCTTCACTTCCCTCTCCCTTTTTCATTTCTGCTGCAGCCTGCAATTTAAACTTCAGAGTTCAGAGCATCATCTTAGGAAGACACACTGGCTCTTAGCTCTTGTACTGAGGATTCATGGCAGTTTTAGGTCTGTTTGTTCTTGGTTTTTCATTTTTAAATCCTTACCCAAACAACTCCTTCACAACAGTCTTAATGATAGTATTATGTCTTCTTCCTATCATTAGCACATTGAATATGTAGACTCATGCATATTCTCTCCTTTTCTTTCTCTATCATCTCATATGCAGATCAGCAATTCCCCAACTTTTGACCCTGAAAATTTCACACATGATTCTTGACAAGCTTTGAACTGTAACAGTATAAAATCTAAAATGGTATTGATTACTGTGATGCTGTGGAGCACTCAGTATATTTCTGCACACTGTGGAGTAAGGTTGTAACTTACATCAGTTAAACAGAGTTCGATGGGCATTTCTGGAACAAATGTTGCTGTCCTACTTTTCACTGGGGATCAGCCTTTAAGGAAGGTGAACTCCGGGGAATATATTTTGAAATTAAGAGGGAATATAACTTCTTTTTTTAAAACCCAGAGACACTTCAAAAAAGTCCTATCGGCAGCATCTATCATCACTGATAGATCCAAGACAGAGGCTTTCAAAGAAGGAAGGTAGAAATTGAGCTTCATTCATGTCAGTCTTGTACTCAAATCATAAGAAACTGCCAGCCTGGTGATAGCCAAAAACTTCTGAGTGAGCTGAGAAGGAATGGAAGGAACTGGGAATTGGCTCCCCAGCACAGGAAAGATACAGATATACAGGAGCGAGTCCAGTGAAGGGCTACTATGATAATTAAGGGATTGGAGCATCTCTTATGAGAAGAGACTGAGAGAGCTGGGATTATTTAGCCTCAAGAAGAGAAGGCTTTGGGGGGAGAGGGTCTTGCCAATGTGGATAAATACCTGACAAGGGTGGGGAGTAAAGAAAATGAACCCTGACTCTTCTCAGTCATATCCAGTGAAAGGACAAGAGGTGATGGGCACAAACTGAAATACAGGAAATTCTATTTAAACATACGAAAAAACTTGTCCTGATTTAATTCAAGCAAGATGATTTGTTGCCTTGTAAATATAAAATCTTAGTAGATTTTTTTCTTCTTAGGCTACTCTCTATGGTTAATCTTTTTAATTGCTGTGTCACACAGGGTTAAAGGAATTTAACTAGATCACAGATGAAGTTACAACAGTTGAGATTACTCCTTTCTTTCTTTGCCCAATTTTTGGCACTTTCGTATATCGTATCAGTTTCTGTCACCTTCTGTTTTTCACCCATTCTCAAGTTTCTGTTCTTTTTCTCTCACTTTTGTTGGGAAATAGAATACAGACTTCTTGATAGGTTGAAAAATGACAGATTTATATATTTGCCTCTTTCAGTGATATGCATAAGGCTTAGACAACACTCTTGGAGAGCATTTTAAACAGAAGATGTACAAGAATCAGAGGGCTCTGTCAGGCCCAGCAAACTGCAGTCTGTCTTCTCCATTCTTCCTTTTGTATAACTGTCTTATATACTAACTCATTCTGCTATGTGTCTCACTTTTTGATGTTACAAACAGTTTCCTTCCAACACATACAAGTTCAGCCATCACTATTGACAAGCCAGTGAGTGAGGCAGTGATAGTGGGTTGGAATTTTTTTCTTTCCAGTTCATTTTTCCCTTCCTCTTCCACTAAGAAAAACTGAAAATTCTGTTGCATCTCATTAAAGCACAAAAAATAAGAAACTCTGATCAGTACTACGGGAGTTTCATGGGCTGGGAATGATGTAACTTATTTTCTAGAACCAGTATAAAACTCAGCAAAAGCTAGGTCATACAGTACTGCCTGATGAAGGTCGCAATATATTAAATCCAATCAGGCTTTGGCCAGGTTATAGTGTGTAGTCAGCACTTTGAGATGCCTAAGATGATGATCTTTCTAGCTGCAAACAGAGCTCAGCCTTCCAGGTTAATTGATCATGTTGTGGACTTTGGCAATATTGATCTGGAGATTCTGCTAGTTCATCTGTGGTCCCTGCCAGAAGGAAGATAGATTTATTTACACCGAACTCTGTCTTTTCTTTCGCCTTTCAAAACACCAGGGTGATATGGCTCCAGTCTTCTGAATGCCCTATTGGGAATCAGATGATTAACAGATCAGTTAAGGGCTGTCTGTTCAATAAAAGAAACCAGTAAACAACAACCTTTACTAATGGTGTACATTGGCATAATACAGGAATATCATAGTGATCTTTGTGTTAATGGTGCCCATCTCTCCTTCTTCAAACCAAATAAAATAGAAGCTGGTAGCAGCAAGGTTAAAAAAGCCACACTTGAGGAGGGCATGAACTTTATATGTAGTATTCCTGTATCTTCTTTCAGGGAGAAAACACTTCATGAGCAGTGCATTATGGTTTTGCTAGGAATGTTCAGAGACCTGCTGGATATAATAAAGAATCTCTGGGAATACAGATGTATAGAGTATCATTTGCGGAAATTAGAGTATAGCCAGTGAGTATAGTAGTTAGTCACAGTTTGCATGATTGTGAAAGCTTTCTTCTGAGAAGGGAAGGAGAAGTGGAGCAAGATCATAGCTAGTACTACTAAAGGCAAGGCAAAGCTTCTTTAAAGGGAGAGCTTTTGATAGCAGCTACTTTTGTAACAGTAGCAGCTCAGAGAAGCTCATCATGGTCAGGACCCCAGTGGTCTGAATATTTCCCTTCAGGTTCTGCTTCAGGTAGTTTGCTATCTAAGTAGATGAGAGTGATAAGGAATAGCATTCTTTCCCTGTTTCTTGTTTTATGCTAGTGTCACAGAACTCATGAGAATTATATATAATGTACAACAAATTCCAGGAGAGCTGGACCAAAGCCAGTAACTGTTGCTAGGTCTATTTTGGTAGTAGACAGGATCTGCCTGGACTGGCATGACTTTCCTAGCAAGCTGGAAAAACTGGGAACAAAATTCAGACTGCTAGATGAAAATGGCACATAATCAAAATTGGAGGATTTGGAAATATTGTGCTACTGCAGAGAAATCTTCTTGCCACTAAGCTAGTTTGTGTGATCCATTCTTTTTCTTTAGGAACACTGCCTACTTCAGTGCGCAAAAGGGAAGAACAGAATGGCTGGGGTTAAAAAGATGGCTAAACCAACAAAACTCTAAATAAAAATATTCTTATCTTCACTGAAATCCTGGGGTTTGTGAGGGGTTTGATAACAAACAAAATCTCTTCAAAAAACTATAGCTTTTCAAAAACTATAAGAAAATGGCACAAACTTTCCTTTGCACCTAATTTGTCCTGGAAAAAAATAAAAATGATTATTCAGTAAATCCATATGTGTACCAGCTTCCAAAGAAATACTTACTTGGTGAGGAGGAGAAAGGAAACCTAGGGGATTCTAAAACACAGAAGATTCATGTTACAAGTCAATTTAAGGCAAGGTTTTGAAATGGCATCTGAAAGGTCATGTTCATTCAGTGAGAGTATAAGCTCAGGAGAAATTTGGGACATACTGTTGTCAAAAATAATATGCTAATCTTCATCTTTTGCTGTCAGGATGACTAAAAAAAACAAACTTAAGTCACATTGATCCTAAAATGTTCTCTGTAAAGTATGGTCAAACAAAAGAATGAACCTTGAAGGCCATTTTTAATAGAAAAAGTTATTGAACTTTCTAACATATATGGGTGAAACACATACATGGTTAGAAGCGTTATATTCTCATCCTGTCTCTGCCCCTGATTAGTGATGATTTCCTCCCTGTTCCAGTTTTTTAATGTATAATATTAGACTATTTATTCACCTGTGTGAATAAATCCTCCCGTGGAAAGGATTAATTAATTGTGTCTGTACATGCTTTGTATTATACACAATTCTCTCTAAATGCAAAGTATTATTTAAAATCTTCCTTATATGGAACAGAAGGAGGGGATAAACCACCTGGATTATCATATTAGGTACTCTAATAGGACATCATCATATATTATAATGATTTACCAAATACTTATTCCATACAAACACCCATACACTGCAAATCAAAAATGCTTCATTGCCCGGTATGATCTTACAACTTGCAGTACTGAAAACCAAACAAAAGTTCTCAAACTGTAATTTACAAGAGAAAAAGAGCAGAAGAGATGTAAGGCATGGTCAAGTAGAGGGCACTTTCAAATAGAGTAGCCTCATCTTGTTTACTCCCTTGGGCTGAATGTGTTTTATATGATTTTAGATTAGATTTTTTAATTATGTTGCCTCTCTGAGTGATACTCTACTGTACCTAAAAGGTGCTTTATCTTCAGCACAAGTATAGAGGCAAGCAAAGAGAAAAAAAACTCTCACATCTAAAAATAAAGCAATCCCATTATGGAATTTAAAGATTGAATTGTGATATAATAATGAAATTCAAGTTTGTGGCCAATGTAGAGCCTGTGAAACCTATAAATTATAGATGTACTAATCAAGATATTCCAACTTTATGAGCTCCCAAACCCGGTCATCTTGACCTCTCTAAGAACTATTTATGACCATTACCATCAGTGCTAACTATACAGCACCAGCTCTGTGGTATTGTATGCTCACAGCTAATTTTGTGTATGTGGTGATCATGATTAGTATTGTATAAGAACTGACCATTAGCAAGTGTGTTGCTGATGACTGAATTTAGTAAAAGTTTAGTTTTACAGTTTAAAACTGACCTGATCTGTCAGTTTTCTAAATACTCCCATCACAGCAATTTGTAATGCCTTAACTGATACATATTTATATATATATTCGTGAGATACACTCATTTGAAATGAGTTACAGTCATGGTATAGCTAGGTAACAGGCCTGCGACAGTGTGCATACCCAGCATAGTCCTTAATTCCCTGGGTTTCCCTGTGGAACTTCAGAGCTAGTCTCTACCTGGATGAGACAATGGACTGATCTGACATAATGGACTAACTGGAGACAAGGAGATTGACTGAACTCCTAGTTGCCTTCCAATGAAGTATTGAACTGTTACAGAAGCTCTCCATGTGGGAATTTCAGACAGTCCTGGAGGTTCCACCAGGCAGTTCCTGCACTGCACAGGCCAACTGATAGACATTATTAGCATGTTGTTGTCCCAGAGACTACCCCAGTTAGTTCCTGGCCTTATATGTTGCTATGTAGTTGTTAGGGTTGCAACTTCTATTAGATAGATGTTATGAAAAACGCATGTATTTGGTAGAAATAGCAGAACTAAACTTATACAAGAATGTTTGCCCAGCGAGTCGCTACACCAGTCAATCAGCAATAGCTCAGAACAGTCCACTGACTAAAGATCAAACAATCTGGAAGGGCTCTCCAACTCATAAAACTCATCCTCCTCAGTCTGAAGGGGAGAGGCATGACCTTCCCCCCACCTTCAGGGACACATGACCATGGAGGACTTCCAGGGATGCCTGGGACCAAGCTTGCACGACCAGAACTGACATACTTAACACCCTACTCCTCCTGACCACTGACAACTGCTGCTCTTGGCAGCAAAGGGGAAGTGGGGATAACCACTTTTCTGTAATTTTTTAGAGTTCTATGTATCAGTAACCATTCTTTCACAGAGACAATAAATATCCAAACTCCTTCACACACATCCAAATATTGCATAACAATTAAAGAGTGCTTTAGTCTGCCCTGACCTTAACCACAACAAAATCCTGTGCACTCTGTTCTGGAGAAAGTGGCAAGTTGTTTTGTAATTTTGTTTTTTGTACAGGTGTATTGTATTAATCCCATGCAGACTTTTGAGGGGATCTGTGCTGGCTTAAAGGAAAGGCCTCTTTCCCAGACAGACATTTGCAATTATTTCCATTGTGCATCCTCCTGCCTTAGCATCACAAGGGCTGATTTGAGTGTGCATGCCAGAGTGGAACAGAAGGCTCAAGAGATTATCAAAAGAATACTGTCTTTTTAATCCCTACATCACAGAATCAGATTTAGTTGAAGTCGTTTGTTGTAGAATTGTTGTCCTCTAATGGGCATTTATCTGAGTCAGCATGTGAAAAGAACTAATGAGCTCAAAATGCAGCTCCACCAGGCAATTTTCTCAACAGCAAGGTTGGTTGTCCACTGTTAACTTTTTTGTTTGCTAGCATACTTGTTTGTCTGGCTGCAGGCTGATCCAGCCAGGGGAACTGATTATAATTACAAATACTCTTTCATTTGTTTTTTTCACAGGGAGGGACATTTTGCTCTTGTAGAGGTTATTTATACTCTATTTTAGTTTGCTAAATCAATTCACTGTTTGGCTGCACAAAGAGTAGAACTAGCACAAACCAGCTGGAGGGATAGATCCAAAGGGCAAGGCACAGGGTCATCCAACAAATAGCGGAGGAGGAGAAGGCTCATATGCCTTCTTCTTACCTCTATAGAACCTGAGTCATATAGTCAGAGTCGGAATCTCTGTGTGGAGGATGGGAGATCCTGGTGACAGAGATCTCCAAGCATACCCCCCATGCCTTCATCCTATCCTCAGGTTTATGGTGTTTGAGGAAAACTCAAACTGTTTGAAGACATGCTGTCTTTTCTTCAGTCCCCTTGTATAACTTAAGGGACTACCTATGGCCTTAGAGACTATATTTAAAGCTCCTCTAACTTTCCTCAGGTACTCAGTTAGAGGTTAGAACGTTACAAGCATGTTCTAAATGATATTACATGTTGATGTTTCCCAAGAGACCTTGAGCCTGCTGAAGATTCTCTGTACAGGAACTTACCTGAGTCAGAATTTATGGCTGCTTAAGCAGCACCAAGTGGAGCGGGAATAATATTATGCCCCATTGAATAGTGTTAGAGCAGTTTCTTTTTGAACTACATTTCTGAAGTAGAAATGTTGCTGGAATTTTTTTTCAAAGTAATAAAACCATTCATACATTTCTTGAATAGAAAGCATTTTATTTAAAGTGTTTCTTCACTGGCTGAGAACTGAAGCATAGAATAAATTCTGGGAGCCTACTGATCTGAAAGCAAGCCATATATTTCTAAGTAGACATGCACAACTAAACTGAGGACTAAACGTTCAGTTGGCAGACAGAAAAGTAAAGGTCACTTTTTTATTCAGAAACAGAACCTGAATATTATGCTTCTAAATCACAGTGAAGACATCTGCCAGATCTTTGAAACTGCTGAGCACTAAACTTGAATCTTATGCCTGAAAAATCCTGGTAACAAATATTAGCACACTCTCAGGTGTCAAATATGCAATTGTGTCAAGCAACAATGCAAACATTCCTGGGGATAAGAAGTGAATGTGGAATTTAGACAGGAGAGAAAGAGAGGGTCGATATCCTCAAGGACATGGCATCTATTACAAAGCCATGTAGAGACCAGTATTCATTATTGCACAAAAGGAGACTGAAAGAGTTCAGCTTGTTTAGCACAGCAAAACAGAGGCTGAGAGGGAAAACAATTACTCTATAAATACATTAAGAATAAACAGAAGAGCAGGAAGGAGCTAGCTCAGACAAAGGACAATGTTGTCACAAGAACAAAAAGGTATAAACTTGTCATGGCTAAATTTAGGTTAATAATTAGTAGTTATCTTCTAACCCTCTGAGCAGGGAGTCTGGAACAATGGGCTACTGGGGACAGTGGGGCAAACAATCTACCTGGTTTTGAGACAGCACTCTACATTATGATAATGGTTATAAAATGTGGAACCTGTGATTCAGGTCACTGAGCTTAATAATCCAGCAAGCTCTTTATGTCCTACCTCCTCATAGTATTTGTGTCTCTACAGCCACTTATATTTCTAATGACCCATAATGTCTCCATGTTTCAATAATCTTCCCCAACCTATCTTTAATGACATGTCATTGTATGCTCAAACTAGGCAGGAGTCATCTTGGGACTGCATCAAACACATCAAAGACTTGATTCTCAGTTGCAGATTCTGCAACAGCAAAATTTGTGAGCTTTTCCTCAAGCTGTATCTCTTAAACCTTCATTAATTATGAAAGTACAGCTATAGATACTATTTTTGATATGAAGGAGTTACTGGAAAGATTGATAGCACTGTCTGCTTTCTGTGCCATTTGGTGGGGAGGCTGTTTAAGTTGAATCACAGCATGCTCTTGCAATACTCTTTGGTGAACCCTGACTGAAGGTTTTCAGGCTAATAAGCAGGCAAGGGTTTGGCTTGTAGAAGCAACATTAAGAGGGCAGAGCGTTTGCTGAGATAATATAAATGGACATGTAATATTTTGACTTGCCATACTCAGCACTGACAAGATAATATTGGCACAGAAGAGATCAATATCAAATTAGAGGCTAGAGAATTTTTTACACATTTTTTTCCTATTTTATTTTGAGTAATGTAAAACACAGTGCTACAATCAGCCAGCGAATGTTGTCATTTCTGCAAAGAAAAAACATTCTCAATTCAGAGTACTTGCAGGTGGTTAGCTCTAGGTGCTTCTTTAAGATTACTCACAGTGTCAGAAGACTTTTTTGCCATCTCTGAAAGAAATAGATGCTGGTGAAGTAATGTGGCTTGCCCCAGAAAAGTAACAGCTGGATAGAAGCTTACCAGGTTTACAATGTTTAGCATTTGGGGAAAAAAAGGATTTGTATCATGCTGCCCAGCAACACCAGCACCAGGATTTTCCCACAAAACACCATCTTAAATTTTACCATACAGCTTATGAAGCCCCTGGAGCTCTCTGGCAAGTGAGAAGGAGGGCTGGCAGAAATACAATACACAGCTTGAATAACATCAACAAAGACATCGCCCTTGAAATATGGCAGCTGGCTAAGACATGGCACTATACTTTGCAGAGAGGTCATTCTCTGTCCCTCTCCACGTTGATGGAATGTATGAAGCTTCAGCTGTTATCTCTCCATTCCTATACGATGGTCTACGAGCCTCTGTCCAGGAAAACAAAGCTTAAAATAGATCAAAATTCCTACATTTTTTGTACAGTGGGGGAGTTAGCACATATTTTTGAGGCTTGTCTGTGGGTTGCCACTAAGAAATTTCCATATGCAGCAGACCTCACATCTCTACCTCTACATGGATCTTGTGGAGCACTGGCTGACTTTTTGGTTCCATTATTGCACTGTGTCCCAACTGCCAGCAAAAACAAGATCATTACAGTGATGTATGACAAGTCATTCTACGTGCCAGAGAACTGACAGCACACAAACTTGATAAACATTAAATTAAATACCCACCAGAACAAGAAGATCTCGTTTCAGGCTGAGAGGACCTCACAGGATTGGTCCCCAGCCCCATAAACATGTTCAGACTTCATGGCCCTCACATCATTGTTGCAGCCCATTTCCCTAAAACTAACCCAGGACCAAACTTGTTAGAATTTGATCAACAGACTTTTAAAGTGGGGCTCCTGAACCTGTATTTCCTTTTTAATTAATTTTCTCCTAGTCACATTTAAACTTGAATTACTAATTTCATTATCTTTCATTAAACAAGCATTTAATAAGAGACAAGCCCAGAGGCCAGGCAGGCTCGAGGGAAAGGAAAGCTCTAAGCTGTCCTGCTGGGCCCTGAAAGCTAGGTGGGCTGGAAGGGAGCAAGGCTCCAAGCCACCCCAATGGACCCTAGAGGTTGGACGGTCTCAAGAACAGTGAGGATCGAAGGTGGCCTGCTGGGTCCTGGAGATAGGGTTGGCTTGAGGGGAGTGAGGCTCAAAGCTATCCTGACAGGCTCAAGAGGAGCGAGGCTCTAAGGCACCCTGCTGGGCCCCGGAGGCCAGGTCGGCTCAAGGGGAGGGAGGCTCCGAACTGGCTGACTGGGTCCCAGAAACTGAGTGTTCTCTGAGGGAGGGAAGCTCACACAAAAGAACCAGGAGGAAGTGGCAAGTATTAGTAGCAGGAGATTCCCTGCTGTGGGAGACGGAGGCTGCCATCTGCTGAACTGACTTGTTATGTAAGGAGGTTTGCTGCTTGCTGAGGGCTCTGATCTGTGATGTTGTGGAGAGGCTGCTGGCACTTCTCCAGCCCACCAGCCTATTAATTCCTGGTGCTCTTCCATGTGGGAAAGAACAGTACTGCCAGGGGAAACCTGGAGCACATCAAGAGTGACTACAGGGCTCGGGGTGATGGTGCAGGGTAACGGGTCCGAGGTGTTTTTTTCCTCAATCTTAACAGGGAAACAGAAGGGTTTGAGGAGAATTAAAAAGTTCCTGTGGGTCAATAACAGGTTGCGCAGCTGGTGTCAATGACAAGGATTGATGAGGTGTGATCGACCCGATGAAGCAGGGCAAAAGAATATCTGCTGGAAGGGCAACATATCAGGCCAGAAGAAATCCAGAAGGTTTCTGGAGAGCACTGATGACAACTTCCTGACACAGGTGAGCGAGGAGCCGATGAGGAGAGGTGCTCTGCTGGACCTCATACTTACAAACAGGGAAGGGCTGGTTGTGGATGTGAAGGTTGTGGGGGGGCAACCTTGGCTGCAGTGACCATGAGATGGTGTAGTTCAGGATCCTGTGAGGAGGGAGCAGGCCAAAAAGCAGGATCACGACCCTGGACTTCAGGAGAGCAGACCTGGGGCTGTTCAGGGACCTGCTTGGAGGAATCCCATGGGATGGGGGCCTGGAGAGAAGAGGGATCCAAGAGAGCTGGTTGATTTTCAAGGATCACCTCCTCCAAGCTCAAGAACAGTCCCTCCTGATTAGCAGGAAAACCTGCAAAGGTGGCAGGAGACCTGCATGAACAAGGACCTCCTGACTAAACTCAGACATAAAAATGAAGCGAACAAGAGGTGGAAGCAGGGACAGGTGACCCAGTAGGAATAGAAAACTCTGTCTGAGCATGCAGGGATGGGATTAGGAGAGCTAAAGCCCACCTGGAGTGGATACTGGGAAGCAATGTGAAAGGCAACAGAATGGCTTCTGTAAGTACATAAGCAGCAAAAGGAAGGCATGGGGAAAATGTGGGCTGGCTACCAAATTTGGGCAGGGGCCCTGGTGACAAAGCACACAGAAAAGGCTGAAGCACTGAATGCCTTCTTCACCTCAGTCTTTACTGGTCAGACCAGCCTTCAGGAATCCCTATCCCTTGAGACCAGAGGGCAAGGAGCAAGAAAGACTTTCCTTTGGTGGATGAGGATCAGGTTAGGGAATACTTAAACAAACTGGACATACACAAGTCCATGGAACCTGACGGGATGCACCCACAAGTGCTGAGGGAGCTGGCTGATGTCATTGCAAAGCCACTCTCAATCACCTTTGAAAGGTCATGGTGAATGGGACAGGCGCCTGAGGACTGGAAGAAAGCAAATGTCATTCCAGTCTTCAAAAAGGGCAAGAAGGAGGACCCAGGGAACTACAGGCCGGTCAGCCCTGACTTCAGTCCTGGAAAGGTAATGGAGCAACTAATCCTGGACACCATTTCCAGGCACGTGAAGAATAAGAAGGTGATTGGGAGTGGTCAGCATGGATTCACCAAGGGGAAATCATGTTTAACCGTGACCCGAGAGCCCTCTGTGGTGGAATGACTGGCTGGGTTGATGAGGGGAGAGCAGTGGATGTTGTCTCCCTTCACTTCAGCAAGGCTTTCGACACCGTCTCCCATAAAAACCTCGTAGGCAAGCTGATGAAGTACGGGCTAGATGAGCGGACAGTAAGGCGGATTGAAAGCTGGCTGAATGGCTGAGCTCAGAGGGTTGTGATCAGTTGTACGAAGTCTAGTTGGACGCTGATCATTAAGGGTGTCTCCCAGGGGTCAATACTGGGCCCAGTAGTGTTCAACTTATTCGTTAATGATCTGGACGATAGGGCAGAGTGCACCCTCAGCAAGTTTGCAGGTGATATGGACCTGGGAGGAGTGGCTGGTGCACCAGAGGATTGTGCTGCCATTCCGAGGGACCTCAACAGGCAGGAGAAATGGGCAGAGAGGAACCTCCTGAAGTTCAACAAAGGCAAGTGCAGAGTCCTGCACCGAGGGAGGAATAGCCCCATGCACCAGTACAGGCTGGGGGCCGACCTGCTGGGAAGCAGCTCTGCGGAGAAGGACCTGGGGGTCCTAGTGGACAGCAAGTTGAACGTGGGCCAGCAACGTGCCCTTGCAGCAAAGGCAGCCAAAGGTATCCTGGGCTGCATTAGGCAGAGAGTTGCCAGCAGGTTGAGGGAGGTGATCCTTCCCCTCTGCTCAGCAGTGGTGAGGCCACACTGGGAGTGCTGTGGCCAGTTCTGGGCTCCCCAGTACAAGAGGGATGTGGATTTACCGAGTCAAGTGCCACAAAGGGCTACTAAGATGATCAAGGGACTGGAGCCTCCGTCATATGAGGAAAAGCTGAGAGCTGGGATTGTTTAGCCCAGGGATGAGGAGGCTCGGGTGGGATCTTATCAACGTGTATAAATATCTGGGGGGGGCGGGGGTGTAGAGAAGACAGGGCCAGACTCTCCTCAGTGGTGCCCAGTGACAGGGCAAGAGGTAATGGGCGCAAACTGAAAGACAGGAAGTTCTGTCTGAATCTAAGGAAAAACTTCATTGCTGTGAGGGTGACAGGGCACTGGAACAGTTGCCCAGAGCGGCTGTGGAGTCTCCATCCCTGGAGATATTCAAAAGCCATCTGGACAGGGTCCTGGGCAACCTAGTCTAGCTTATCCCATTTGAGTCTCTAAGGCAGTGTGCTGGACTCCAGAGGCTTGACAGAAGTTGGATGCGGATTCACTTAGGAGCCTTGGGCTGGGCGGGGTGGGTGGCGCTCTTGAGATATCAGAGTCCTGGACCTGGCTGGTCTCTCAGGACCAGTTACAGGGGCATGGCCCTGCACAACGACAGGCCAGGCTTCATGGTGTTCAGCTGCTTTCTCAGGATGGCCCAAGCTAACTGTCAGGGAGCACTGAGGGCAGGCTGCTTCTTATGGGATGAGGAGTCAGGAGTTGAGCATGATAACAAGGCTGGCAGGGCCAGGGCTCCATGAGTCAGGGCCCAGCCCCACAGTACCTGAATGAGATGAGTCAGACAGACCTAGAGATAGTAGCCAGGTTCAATCACGAAGTCACATGCATCAGGCAATTTTGTGCTGACGAGGCAGGTCTGAGGTCAATATGGGAAGGCAATCCACGTGTCAGGATCAGGCCTGGTGATGATCTCCAGGGTCAAACACAGTCAGTGATTACCAGGCAAATCCATAATGATGAGATAGATACAAGATCAAGGCTGGAAGTCAGTCTGCAGTCAGTGTCCAGGTCACTGGGGTCCACAGCCAGGCACAGCTGTGGCTGAGCTGGAGACCAATATTCCTATGACGTAGTCAAGCAGGGACTGAATGCCCAAGAACTGAGGTTAAATGGAGCTCCTGGGCCCATGGGCAGGGTGTGTGAGTGGAGTCCCCAGGTTAGGCTGATCAGGGCCATGAAGGTTTATTTGTGCACTCAGGGCCCTGACACAGGAAAGGATTCTGCACTTTCTGGTTTGGTTTAGGAAAGAGAGAGGCAGAAGGAGAGGTGCAGGAACGATACGGTGGGTTCTACTTAAGTCAGTTGTATGGCACCAGGGGGCCGTTATGGGAGTCATCCAATGCTCCTGGAAGAACTGGCAATGTGACTTCAAGGCTTCTGTCTGTCAACTATGCAACATCATGGTAGTCAGTTTCCATCTCTTGCTGATAGATGGAAAAAAAAAGCTAACGCTACGTCCTTTTTTAAAAAGAGGGAGAAAGACAACATTGGGAACTATAGGCTGGTCAGTCGCACCTCAGTCCCTGGAATGTTCATGGAGTGCATTCTCTTGTAATCCATTTCCAAACTCATGAAGGACAAGAAGGTGTCAGGAATAGGCAGTGCAAACTTACCCAGGCCAAATCATGCTTGACCAGCCTGATTGCCTTCTAGGATGAAAATGTGGTTACATGAAAGAAGACTTCAGTAAGACTTTGGACCCACTCTCCCGCAGCACTCTTATTTGGAAGCTGAGGAAATATGGGCTAGCTGAACAAACCCCCAGATATGTTGAATATTGGCAGGACCACCAGGCTCAATGGGTAGTCATCAATGGCTTGATGTCTAGCTAGGGGTCTATAAGAAATGGGATGTGCCTGACTCAATATTGGAGCCCATACTCTTCAATTTTTTCATCAATGCCATGGGTGCTGTCACAAACTTCAGCCTCTGCAAATATGTGAATGACATTAAAAAAGGGAGACAGTCTACGTAATGAATTCAGGGCTTCAGTTTGCAGGACCTTGGGAAATTCGAGGAGCAGGCCAACAGAAACTTCATGAAGTTCCACAAGAAGTACAAAATTCTGCACCTGAGGTGGAATTGTGATAGTTAATTCCAGGTATCACTACAGGCTGGGGATCCCTGCTGAGAAGACCTTAAGGTTACAGTGGACACCAAGTTGCATGTGAGCCTGCACTCATTGCACTATCATTGCAAGTAAGACAAGTTGCATACTGTGCTACATTAGAAGGAGAGCGATCAACCAGATCAAGGGAAATTACCATCCCTCTCCACTAAATGGTGAGGTTGCACCTGGAATGCTGTATTCAGTTTTGTCCCACTCTCCCTGGTCCAAGAAGGATGCAGAGAAACTAGAAGGGTCCAGTGGAGGGTTAGTACAATCTCTAGGGAAGTAGAGAACATCTTATTAAGAGAGGTTGAGGGAGTTGGGTTTGTTTATTCTGTTTATAATTACCTGAAGGGTAGTTACAAGGGTGACAGAAAAACTCTCCTTGGTTGGAGTAGATGATACAACAAGGACCAATGAGCTACAAATTGCAGCTTGGAAAATTCTGGTTGGACCTTAGAGGGAAAAAATAACAAATACAGCTCTGGAATGCATCACCTAGAAAGGTTGTGGAATCTCCATCCTTGACCATTTTCAAGACTCGGGTAGACAAAGCCACAGTGACCCGATACAGTGTTGGCAATAGTCCCACTCTACGCATGAGATTGGGGTAGAGACCTCCAGAGATTCATTCCAACTACCAGTTCTGTGCTTCTATGATTAATGTATCTCTAGCAGTCACAAGAGCTCTGGAATCTAAGTGCTTGTTTATTACACTGAATCTTCTTCTTGTATTACATATAATGGTAGTGGCTTGGAGCTTAAAATTTTCTTACTTGCATCACAAATTCATAACAGAACATCAGTCTATTGGGCTCAGTGTGATGCCATAACTCATAATAGGTACAAAATAAAATGGATAAATGGTGTTTATGAAACTGGGAAGAAATGAAAATGGTTCATTTTTAAGTATGCTTATGAAAGTGTTACGAAAATTTCCACTATACTCCAGTTTTTGCAGAGGAAGAACATGCAAGGTCATGGCGCCCTGCAGGCAGAACATCTTATCTGACATTGCCTTAGCCCTGTTTGTCATACAAAGTTGAATATCTGCAAAGAAACCAGTTTAATCCAGCCAGCAGTACAAAAGTTGTTCAAAGGTAACACCAGAAAAGGTGAAAATCAGCTAATGAATAATTATAAGACGGACCATATAAGGCTGGCATGGAACTATCTCGTACCGTAATACGGCAAGGGGACTGGTAGAGCATAGATAGATCTGGTTGGTTATGTAAGCTAAAGTATTGAATATGTAACAGCTTACTATTGCTTAAAAGTTGTAACAAAAAGCTGCTCGGGGTCCCTTCTTGTGCTCTCAGCCAAGAGGCACCTTATTACTAGCAATAAAACTTTAAAAAATTAGAAATCTGACTCCTGCTGCTCATTACTGATGCTCGCAAATGAACAAAAGAGAAAAGATGATTTTAACAAATGAATTTTGAAATACCTTTGAACATTAAGAATATTCGAGACCCAAAAACCTATTGATTAAGTACAAACTTTAATATCAGGCTTTGGTCCCATTTAGTTCATGTGCCAAAGCACTCTTTCTGACCAGGATATTCTAAACGGAGACTTAGAAAAGTAGGTTAAGGAGATGGACTTAATTTTCTCCTAGCTCACCATGATGTAAGAATGGAAAGGTTTGATAGTGAGACACTAATAAACACCAGATCCACTGACCACAAGGAAAATGAAACAGATCAGCTAGCTTTATCTCATTGTCCATGTAGAGTGAATTGCAAAATGTAGGCTAAAATAAAAAAAAAGAAAGCATGAACAGTGGAGTGGTATATATTTCAAACTAATGTGTTCATCTAACACATTGTTATAGAATACCATAAAGGATATCTGTTATAATATGCCTAAATAAGAGAGAGACCACAATATGACTCTTAGCTATCTTCTTTAGCTCCCTGACACAAAATATTTTAAAATTCAGCTTTTTATTGTAGAATATTTCAGTTTCAAAAGTTTCCAAGTGAAAATGAGAAAGGAACTCCTATGACAGAATATAAAACCTGCCAATATTTCTATTTTAGATTTAGGAATATTCTTTGACAGGTTGCAATCAATATTCCAGACTGATGCAGTCTTAAAACTCAGGATTTGCAATTTTACTATTAAGCTCACTCTGTTGCCAATGTATGTTAAGTATTGTCACTATATATTCTCTCCATGAGAAAATATCAGATCACTATAGCTGGATTCAATCACAGAAGTGCTGACAAGTCACTTTGCACCTTAACAGGAGAACATCATATTCCCAAAAGCAATGGAAAAATGCAAGTCAGGCCATGAGCACTGCTAAGTAGAACTGTACTGTGTCAAATTTTATTTGTAATTGTCAGGGTTAATATGATGCTTTTCTTGGTTAAATTTAATCTAGTAGGATATGATTTTAATTACTAAAGGTTGACACACCTCAATTTTTATTTCCATCAGCCCACAAGGCTGTTCCTTTTCTTGAGGACCTGGTAGATGTAATCTTCTGCTCAGTTTTGGTATCTGTTCCCTTCCCTTCTCCAAGCTTTCCTTGTCCCATGCAAAACCTCTATCATTTTTACAGTCAAAAAATATAACTAGAGATGAACAGCTTCATTCAAAAATAAGGGTTGATTTTAACTGACAATTGTAAATAAAGAAGAATGACAAATGCAGCAATCCTAATTAGACATGCAAGCCCTCATTCTCAAATCCTTTGAGCTAAAGGTACAAAGCACTGGTTCAAGAGCATGAAAATGTTTCCTCAGGGACATAAATTCCAGTTGGAGGTCAGTCATTAGGGGTGTCTCCCAGGGGTCAATACTGGGCCCAATACTGTTCAACTTATTTGTTAATGGTCTGGACGATAGGGCAGAGTGCACCCTCAGCAAGTTTGCAGGTGATATGAACCTGGGAGGAGTGGCTGGTACACCAGAGGATTGTGCTGCCTTTCTGAGGAACCTCAACAGGCAGGAGAAATGGGCAGAGAGGAACCTCCTGAAGTTCAACAAAGGCAAGTGCAGAGTCCTGCACCAAGGGAGGAATAGCCCCATGCACCAGTACAGGCTGGGGGCCGACCCGCTGGAAAGCTTCTTTGCAGAGAAGGAGACCTGCTCTAGGTCATCCTGCTTGAACAGAGGGATTGGACTAGACCGTCTCCAGAGGTCCCCTCCAACCTAAACCATTTTGTGATTCTGTGATCGTGTGATACCATGCTTTCCAACATCATATCCTATTAAAATATTTAACTAAGTGGTTCTGCTTACAAACTCTTTAAAATGTGATAGAGATCTTTAAAAAAGATTTCCTCAGCCTCATAAAATCCCTCAAAGTCAGTGATCATCAGATTCTGTATAGAATACGTCAGCTGGCAGTGCACTGTTCTTGTATTGCACTCTCTTCTATTCAGGTTTTTCATGTTCCCATTGATCTAGCAGTTGTCTTTGGCAACTTGTTCATCCTCTAGGTACAGAAAGAACTGTCACTTCATTTGCGTTGACCACCCAAAATAAAGCTAGGTTTTTTTCTCTTCCGGTTTAGGTATAAACACGAGGTGCAAATACATTTGTTTTCAAATTCTGAAAGGCACGCTGATGAAAATCACTGTATTTCTACAGATAACTACAGACAATATTCATCTTTCTTACTAAAAATTCACTTTCAGTGCGAATAATATGATAAACTGCTTTATTCTTATATAGCCAATGTCTTTACAGCAGCTTTATTCTAACATAAACATAATTAAAATCCTTTCTTTGAATTTTGAGTTGAATTCCAATTTTTTTCAAAATGCTGCTTAACATAAATGACGAATAAGAAAATTTCTCATCTACCAAATAGGAAATTCACCACTTTTAAGATGCTAAGATTGTCAAAAATGAAAATCTGATCTGAATACAGGCATGACTGTTGTAACAAATTTACACAGAGACAATGTGTCTTCTTGGTTAGCAAAAGAAAGGACTGTATTATACAAACCAACTCAGAAGCCCTCTTTATAAAAGAAAGTATCTAAAATGTACAAAATGCAAAATCAGATTATGTGAATCAACATTTCAGATTTTTTTTAGACTCAAAATAAGTTGTTTCATTTGGCTAGATTTATTTTACTCTACTCTGCAAAATGAGACAACACAACTTTCTCTTGCAGATTTCACTAATGTAATTCCAAATGTGACTTACGTAAGCCTATTTATGCTGGTGTTGTAATTCGTACATAAAGTGGATTTAACTATTTGTAGCTGTGACTCAGCAGGAATGCTAGATAGCAAAATCATGTTATAACCAGTTCCAAACTGTTTAAAATTAAGAGTGACTTTTAGGCTTAGTCTGGGAAGGGGAAAGAGGCCCATGAATTTCCATGTGCTGGCCCTTGATAAAAATCTTCCATTTGTGGGAATACAAAGTATGAGCAGGAATCCAGGGTTTGCACAGGAGCACAGGCTGCATTTCCCTAAATTTAAGACATCATTCTTGTCTAAGTTTCAAACAGAATTACTCACAGGGTAAGAGCAGATGAAAATCCATTTTCATGGTTTCAGAAAGGGCATATTGCTTGATTTGCAAGAATGCAATGTATTATCTCAACAACAAATTTGGCACTCCCCACTCCATGCTAAGTGCAGTGTGACCCTGTGTAGTGGCAGGATTAAACACTATTTATCAGAAAGGTTTTGGATTAAACAGAATTAGAGAGTGAATTGAAGAATAGTATATTGAGACAGCTCTTTCAGAATAGAAACATGACACATTAGCAGGAGTAAGGTGGGAAATTCTGTGCAGCTGCTTCCTGATCTACTGTTGAATGATTTCAGCCTCCTGGGCTGTCAAATAGGTCAATGCTTGACACAAGCCCTAAAAATCACTTAAAACAGACAGATGATTTTGATATACGCATGCTTTTGCTTGACTTGCCAAGAGATCTAAGGGAGTTTCATAGCTTAGAAGCACAATTAATCTGATAGGCAAAGCTTCCTATGTTTTTTTGACATCTGCTTTGTGAAATCTCTCTTGCTATTGAAAATCCAGCAGATGCATTTTGTTTTCTGGTTCATTGTGGATTTCACTTTAACAGTTATTCAGTATTGCCTTGCAGTATACTGAAAAGTAATTTTTCTCAATGGAAGCATGTATCCTTCTCTTCCCTTCCCCTCCATTCTCCCCACTTATAGGGATAATCGTTGGTTCTGTGTGACAGTATTTTTATATACTGCATTACACACAGTAGCTAAAGATTTTATTCAACATTCCTACATAGTTGTCTGTCAGTTCTTTTTCTTTTGTACACAGACATGTTTGTAATGGGCATGTGGACAGAAAAGAAAATGAGTCTAAAGGCCACAGCTTCTCTGCCAATAGCTCCAAGGTTTTCTTAGGATTGTGCAAGTGTCATCAAGAGGTCAACAACTGTTTAACCGTATAACGCCCTCTACTGTGAGGAGCCTCTGTTCTTACCAGTTGAGTCTCTCCCACGTGTTTGGGGATTTGCTTTTTATTATTGTTTTTTTTTTTAACTTTTGCAACAGATGCAATTTGATCCGTTTAGGAATTTTGAAGCCATTATCTTCATTGTCTGAGATGCACCAAAGTATCGCCTCCAGGAGTAATAACATGTTGGACTGAGTCAAGAATCTTCTGTAATGATGCACTTCATTATCTACAAGTACAAAGTGCTATAGAGATGATAACAAACCAACATCTAGAAATAAAAGTCTGATCAAAGTGCTGTGCCAATGATCCCAGTTAGAAATATATCTGCTCTAAATCTTTCCTTAAGTGCTTCTATCAATTTATCAGGCAAAAAAAAATAGATCTAGAAACTTCTGGGCATTTGTGAGCAACCACTTTAGAAATTCTTAGGTCTTTGGTCTTATAAAGCATTATTAATTAACACAGTCATATGTAATCATACATGACTAATGGTCTTAAATAGTCACAGACTCATTATCAGGCTTTTCTAAAGGGATAGAGAGAACAGTTATGTTAAGGGGAGGCTCGACAGAGGCAAGACTGATGCAGCTCCATGCCCGCAGATCCAAACAGTAGTGAGGCTGAGCATGTACTCCCAGTACACACAGACACACATGTACAACACATATATATATATATATATACTGCCAGCCATGCAGCTCAACACAGGCAGACACGTGTAGCACTCAGACAAACACAAACAGCACCAATTGCCTCATCCTTTTCCTCTCTGGCTGATCAGAATGAAGGTCCATTAGTGGGAAATATATACAAATACACAAAGTGGATCTCTCCAGTAGCTGGGCTGAGACACTCAGCCTATCCCGTAGCTTGTCCTGGATCCTTGCTCTTTCCAGGTGCCTCACTCCTAGAGATGCACACACACACACACACAAATGGATCTCATTCAACCCCTAACCTTATGGTCTCTTTGGCAGCTGGTCTGGACCTCTTGGTCTCTCCGGTAGCCAACTCCTCCTGTGGTCGCACCCTTAGAGAGACAAGCACAGTGGTCTCAGTTGATCCCCCTCTCTGGCAGTTGGCCAGGACTCCCCTGGTCCCTGTAGCATGCAATTCTTTCTGTGATATCTCTTAGATGTGTGTCTCTTAGAGACACACATGCATACCTGGCTCCCAAGCCACTTAACCTACTCACTGGATAGTCAGCTTGATAATTTGCTACCAATCACACACTGACTTGCATATCTTTGCTCGCTCCAGTTGCTGGCAACACAGACACAGGGGCCCTATGACCTGTGGTCCAACTCCAGTTGCTGGCACTTAATTTCACTCACTCTGGTCTCTGCAGTTGCTGGCAGCACAGATACACAGGCCTTATAACCCATGATCTGACTCCAGTTGCTGGCACTTAAACCTGAATACACACATTCACAAAGAAGAGAGAGTCCCTCACCCAGCAAAATAGTTAGAAGATAGGACAGACTGCACTATTCAGTTGCAGAGCATGGCCAGACAAGCATATTGACCACCATTTACATGCAGCTGGGCCTTCTTACCCCCCTATCCCTCTGTTTTCCCACATTTGTTCTTCCTCAAACCACCTTGATCCCTCCCTTTCCCTGGCTTTGATTCCTCCCTAACATACCATGAGTCTTGCACAATCCCAAGATCGCTTCTCATGCATCCCATAACATATCCCATACCCCCAGGCCGAAAGGTAATCTGGAGAGCTGTTCCTGTTGACTCATCTGATGGGTTTCACACCTGGACAATGCGGCTGATGACTCTTCTGGGACAGCCCTGGGGCTTGGGCTTGCGCTTGCCCATTTGTCTCACTGGGTTATTTGGTTTCCTCTACCTGCCACGGTCTCTCTGTGCTCCTTCACATCATCTGCTCCTTCACACCATCATCTGTGTGAGATGTGTTGACCACTCTCCTGTGATGGTCCTGGGAGTAGCCAGGTTCCCCATCTGCCGTTGTTCCTCAGTGCTCCTTCATGTTTCTTCAGACAAGCTTTTTATCACATAACCTAGGGTCTCAGACCATTTGAATGAAGCTATTTTGTGGGCTAGCTTGAAAGTTGCTCGAAAGTTTCTGAGCTTAGGCTTATGCCTGAAGTCAAGGAATCAAGCCCAGAAGTCTTCTATCTTTCTTTAATCCCACACAACTGGAGCAGATCAGTATTTTTGGAAAAGAACTTTCTCCAAACGTTTTTTTTTTTTTCTTCAGCAATTTCTTCACTTTTTTCCTTAAATTGTGTCTCAAATATTGAGATGGTTGTTGACATTCAGCTTGCCTTAAATCATGCTTCTGGTAAGCAAAAAATAAACCCAATCCCTCATTTCAATATAATTCCTATCATTTTTCAATTACTTATTGTCTTTTTCTTCTCCTTTTGAACAGGAATCATGATTCATTTATTTAAATGATAAAACCCAGACTAATAAAACGAAGTAATATTTACAATCTTTTTTGACAATGGATTCTGTCTTTTCAGGGCACCTATATCTGAATGATTAGAGCGGGATTTGGCTAATGGGAACTGATGACTGCTCTGTTCTTCCAAAAGTAGAATCACAGCACTGGTAGTAATTGATTTCAGAGGAGATTTTTGCCAAGGATATGGAAGTAAAAATCTATTGTCACTGACAGAATTTAGACTGGACCTATTTAGAGTAAAGTCAAGTTTCACAAAGAGAACAGTGTAGGCTCCCTACAGAAGGAAAATACTTCCTGTTTTGCATATCTCCTTGGACTGACAAGCTGAGAGAGGTACCGGAAGCAAAAGTTTAAACTGTAGCCCATGAGAGACAGCACACCTATGTATGTAGTGAGATTTTAAGTAAATAGCATACAACAGGTCTATCAAATTATCCCACAGTGTCTGAGTAGCAATCATATTTTTTATTTCTTTATCTTTACTCTGTATTTCCAAAGTTTTCTATAAACAACTAGAATTGGATTGCTGATGTTATTTAATGTGGACCATGCTGGTAGACATTCCAGTGAGAAAGTGATCTCAGAAGGACAAAGGTAATAAATGTTAGAAGGTTCCCCAAAATTTTAAGAGTGTAAATTTGCAGGTTGTTTCTGCAAATCCCTGCTACTCTCAGACATTCATGACTGATCCAGGTTATTTTCACTCTCCCTGTACGTCTCACAGATTTCTACTGTGCTTACAAAACATCTGAAACATGCTAGGTTAAAATAAATGTTGGTCACTACCCTTAAATAGTGATACAAAAAGACAACAAAACTCTGGTCTGAGAGGAAAAGGACCGGAAGATACTGAAAAATTATATAAAAGCTGCTAGCACCTTGTGAAAACCTTTTAAAATCTAATGATTTTTTAGAAGTGTTTTTTTATTAATAATACATGATAAGCATGGCAGGTAAATACAGTTTATTTTCTGAAACATATATAAATATGGATGATTACAGATATGTATACATGAGATTAACTGCTACATAAATTTATGATTCTGCAATTGTGGATACATTTTGGATGGCTGAAATGAACATAATCACATTTTACTTGGATTTCCTTCCTGTTCTTTATTATTCATAACACTTCATGAATATGTGACCTTTCATTCTTAAAATTACCTCTATTCTAACCTCTGATTGCTAACCAAAGTCAAGCACTAGTCATAACATAAGCAGTTATACTTGGAAAAGAGAAATTTGTTCCTTCTTCAAAAGTTAATGTTCTCTTCTCAGAGATAAATGGTCTAATCTGGATTTATATTGTTTCCTTTACAAAGCTCTGATGCTGAAAGAGTCTGTAAAACAACTGTAGTTATAAGGGAATTTTTTTTTACACTGCAAAAATGTGCAAAATTAATAGGAATCAAAATCAAGAGGGTTATCATGCCTCAGGGGTAAGAAGAAAAATGAAAAGAAAGGGGGAAAAAAGAAGAAGAGAATGACCTACTCCAGGTCCAAATGGTAAAGCTGTGAAAGAGAAGCTCTATGAACTGCGACAGGGAAAAGCTTCTGATGAGGTCTCTGTGAACAGGCCCCTGAGAGAGATGGTAGCCCAGGCTGACAAGAGCTGTGAATGGCCTCTGTGGCTGAGGCCGGAGAGTCCTCCCACTTGTGGTGACTATAGCACAGCCCTCCCATCTTTTCTCCCATAATAAATTTCAGCCTATACACGCCATGATCTATTCATGCTGACTTGCCTCTTGGCTTTAATCACCTGTACAAGGTGCTAGTCTCTGGTACTTCCTATCTGAGACTAGCTGTTAAGTATGATTTGTTTAGAAAACAGACTGTGAAAATGGTGTCTAGGGGATCCCTGTGTATTATTTCTCCATAATTCCATGCTAAATGTGCTTCTAAACTGCTTTTTCCCTAAAACTCTCATCCTCCAACTCAAGCAATAGTCARGCTTCCTGGTTTCTGTCCCATGCATTCTGTTCCATCTGCAGCAACGGCTATAGAAGACATACTCTGTCTTTAATGAGTTATGCAGTTATACTTTGCAAAATGCAAGCTCAGCTACAACTGACTGATAACATGTAAGAAATTGCTGAAGCACAAATCCAAACAAATCCAGGCTCCTGAGCTTTGTTGGCTCCACAAGGAAAGCAAAAAGCAACTGTTTTTGTCACTCCCCTTTTGAATAAAAAAAATAGTGCAAATCAAACAACTCAGAAGGGGCAGTCTCATACTGTCACTTTTCTTTAGGTTTATAACACAGCAGTCAATACTTTTAGCGCCCTTTCTGTCCATTTCAATGAGGAACTTTGAACCTTTTAGAAATCCAATCATGATTTTTAAAAAAATCACTAAAAGACAATTTAGCTAACTTTATCCTAAGGGTTTCCAGCAGTATCTGCTTTTGAAAGCTTCTCCATTGCATCTCAAATAAAAAAGAAAATATCAGCACATTTGGAAGCAGCCCTGAAAAGATGCTATGTTTTTGCTGAAGGACATTCTTTGTTATGGTCTTGTATTCCTTCTACAGCATAAGTAAAGGCACACGTAGAATGCAGTATCTCCGCTCTTTTAGGCAGAGAAGCCATTTACACATGTTCTCATTAGCAGTCTGCTTTCATTAAAGATATAATCCACTTAACTCACTGTGGAAAGACAGTTCCTTTCCCTTCTGATGACTGCACAGAATCCCAGAAAAGCCAGTCACCTCAGGACCTCCTTCAAAGATTAGGATATAAGCAGAAACAACAAATGTACCAGACACCAGGATATTCATATAATCACTTTTCCCAACAAGGGTCCATATGCCGGTTGCCATCACTGCATATTCCCCAACCTGTGACACACAAGCAAAAAGAAAATGACCCAACAAATTGCTATAATCAGGCAATCAGGCAAAACACACATATTGTTTTTAGCTTTGCGGTCTACTTCATTAGCTATTGAGTTAACAGATCTCATCTAGTGGTACTTTCGATCACAGTCTCCCAAATTCTTAATGTGCAAGAAAGTTTTGACTTTTATAAAGATATGCTATGCTGTTTATGTTGGGCCATACAAGGCTTTTTGTACTAGCAATTTGGTAACAGGTGGCACTGCATGAATAAGACTGTGTTTTCTGTCTTTGGTTCTGCATAGAATGAAGCAGGATTGCTTTCTGAGAGAAGGACAATGGTGTTAGGCAGAGATTCCTGGATAAAAGTTGCTTTATATGATCTCAGTCATCCAGCTTCAGCAAAAGATACTCGCGTGACTAAAGAAAGTTACTCTTTGAGTACATTCAAGCTCCCTATTACTGATTTGTCCTCCCATGAATAGCTGCCCTGCAAAGGTTGGGTAGAAGCTACCAGTGCCACAAAAATGGACACACAGCAAGCACAGTGTAACATCACCAGAGGCCATCTGTTATGCCGACTCTTCCTTTGCTGGTTACAGCAGTACAGGAACCGACAAAATGGGCCAGGAACAATGATTAAAACAGGCCCACCACTGATTGTTTCTTTCTAATCCAATTTTGGTGCCTGCTACTACACTATACAAATTCCTTGCTACAGAACATTTATGAACGAATGGGCTGATTCGGTTGCACTATGACGCTTTAAGTCCTGTTTCTTTGTAGCAAGAATCCAAATGACAACCTCTCTGTTACGAATGACAATTTGTTTTGTCACATAGGTTTGTTTTTCCCAGTCTAATTCTTCTTTCTCCTCTCCCCCCTGCCCCTGAAGCTTCTTTCTAAACTTACACAGCTTATTTATGAGTGTTCTAAAATATAAGAAGTTTGTTTCCCAAAGTATTTTTACATAGGTATGACAAGCAAACATCTAAGTCTTCCAGGCAGTGTTTGCCATGAAGTGTACATGGATGCAGTCAGGAGAAAGTTATAACCAGGAGAAAAATATTCTGTGCAAACTTAACACTTAAGGATACTGGAGGGTACCACAGGACAAACTCAGAGATATGGCTGAGCAGTACAACCTATATGTTCTGAGTTTCAGATTTCAAGTACTCTAGCCATTCACCATAATCCCTTCACAATTCTGTCTCTTACCTATGAGCAGTGTTTTTAATTCACGAATGTCAGTGGATTTTGTCTACAGTCCTTCTCACCACTACCCTGTCTTCAGTGTTTAGATAATATATAGAGAAACATGGTATAAAATCCAAAATTGCAATTTTCAAAAGAACATTAGAGGCTCCCGGGCCTGAGAGATATCCAGAATGGAGCTGGATGTTTAATGTTAAAAAGCAAAGACCAACATATTTAACTGATGAGGCTGGTCTGAATACAGACTGATGCTGGATAACATGTCACCTGAGTTTTACGACCTGCCTCTCTGCCTCTGGTGTTGTGTCATGGCCCTGTGTGCATCAACAGGCTGCCCCACTTACTTTCCACAGCCTACTTAGTGAACTAGTCTGTGTAGTTATGGGCCAACTGGCTCTCAGCCAGAGCTCCAGCAAGACAGTCATGGCCACATGGTTGCAGTTCCCAAAGAACTGCAGAGCACTGAATAACATTTTAGGGCCATGGGTCATTGTGCTTAACATAGGGAGTGACTCAAGCTAGGGCCATCCCTGAAAGGCAGGAGATTATTACTGCTGTGTCTAATGTCTGTCAGGTAACCCCCAGAGAAGTGGCAAAGATTAGCCACATCTGACATAAATCCCCATACCCTCATCCAATCCCCAGTGGAGGGTTTGGGGAGGTAGGATACAGGGGGTCACTGTAGCTGAAGGGGCTGTTACAAAAGCCTGTGTGGCTGTGACCTGCCTAGGTATGTTTGCCAGAGCCTCCTGCAGGGTTTGGAGGTCAGTTCAGAGCTGTGGGGGAGCCTTAGGCTCCTGTCCAGCCTGGGGGCCAGACTCCAGGGTGCTCATCTTAGGGCTCAGGATGGCCTGAGCTAACATGTGGGGGGAAATAGTTGCTGAGGAAGATTAGAGATAAATATAGTTCAAGATGGTAAGGGCAAATAGAGCCTGGTGATATGCTCAGGCATGTAGTAATACTGCAGTTTCTTTGCCTGCTGCAGTAAACTCATTTTTCTCTTTCATCTGGAATTTCTGAACCCATAACCTACTGTCATTGAAACAGATGTCTACAAGAGTGGACCAATAAGGAGAAAATTAAATAGATGCAACACTTCTTTCCTCTCAAGACATGGCCTTTTGTTATTACCAAATTAATGTGAAACATATGCTGGATTCGTTTTCAGGAGGCATGGTGAGAAGACAAGAGAAAAGAGAAGGGCTTGAAACCATGCTATGAATATAGACTAAAAGTCGTGCACAACATAGAGGCAACAAAGGGCCTGTCAAGTGGGCACTCACTCTGTTCAGGCAGAGAGCAAGACAGGCAGGTAAAAGGCACAAATTCTGCATAATGCAGAAGTCTTCCATATGCTAATCAGAATACTGTGCAGAAACAGTATCATACAATAATTTAAATTGGATAGGACCTCTAGAAGTCAGCTGGTACAAACCTCGGTTCAAATAAAGGTCAACTTCGAAGTTAGATCCAACTATGAAGTTAAACCAGCTTGCTCAGGGTCATATCCACATAAATTTTTAGCATTTCCAGGGATTCCAAAACTTCTCCGGGCAACATCTACCAGTATTTGACTACCCTCACTGTGGAAAAGATTTCCTGATATCTAATTCGAATATCTCACGTTTCAACAAATTTTGTCTCCATCTTCACTATATCCCCCTATTAAGTCACTGAAGACAGCAAAAATATGTCCCCTGAGTCTTCTGTTCTTAAGACTGAACAAACCTACCTCTCAGCCATACTCTCCCTGTGTGCCGTATGCTCCAGCAACCTTACCATCTCAATGGCTCGCCGCTGTACTTGCTCCGGTATGTCAATGTCCTTCTTGCAATGCAGAGCCCAAAACTGAACACAATACTCCAGATGTGGTCTCTCAAGCAGGGAGTAGAGGAGAATAAACACTTGACCTCCCGGCTACATTGTTGGTAATGCTGATCTTGGTCGTGTTCTCTCCAAGGGCACACTGCTGAATCATGAGGATCCCCAGGTCATTTTCTGCAAAGCCAGTCAGCTCCCAGCCTGTATTCCTGAATGAGATTCTTCAGCCTCAACTGCAGGACTCTGCATTTGCCTTAATGAGGTCCTGTCAGCTAATTTCTCCAGTCTGTTGAGGTGTTTCTGAATGGTCACACTACCCTCCATCACAAGGCTCTATTTAATCTGTATCTAGAGTACAGAAAGCAACAGAAGTTTCTCCCAATCCTTTCTGCTCTTCCTCTTTCAGTCAGATGAATTAGCTGTTCCACTAAAGAAATCGGGGTTGGCTTCTAGCAGCACAAATTGATTAGTACATAGAACAATCAGAAAAAAAAAAAGTTGTTAAAACTGAAAAGCCTGCTAAAATAAGGAACTCTAGATCCTGGGGGATACCCTAAGTCATCAGAATATGGTAGCTTTGAGTCTTTTTTTTGCTGCATGTGTTGAAAACTTACTTGGGCTGGGAGATTTCCCATGAACCTCCTTGTCTTTCAAAGGGACTACTTTCCCTATAACAACTCTCCTAACAAAGTTTTAGAAATGAGTAAGTTCATCCTTAGAGCAGCTAGAGAAACTGAGCATTTAATGTATAATTGATTAAAGATTGTTTATCCCTCACAGTCCACTTCCTTCATTTGGAAATAATAAAATAAAACTTCTCAATAGCCAAAATACATTGGAGTAGCACAGGAATGAATTTTTGCTTCAAAGTTCATTCCCAAGATGGAAAGGTCATGTCAATCAGTGGAAGTTCCTGAGGACCTGAAGAAAGCAAATGTCACGCCTTTCTTCAAGAAAGGCAAGAAGGAGGATTCCGGGAACTGCAGGCTGGTCAGTAATAATTTAGGAATTGTCCCTAATAACTGAATATTACAGATATGCTAGGCTAATAATTTTATGACTAAGGAAACCTTTGGTTGATCCTTCTAAATTTGTCTTATTTAAAAATACAATTGAAAAGCAGCATCACCAGGTTATTAGGGAGATATACATATAAACAATACCTGTAAACCTATAAATTCAGATCCATGCATCAGTCAGCACAGAATTATAGCAAGTTCAGAGGGAATGAAGAAGACTAGCCAGTCTACATTTGAAAGAAATTTGGAATACAGTAACTCTACAAGAAAAGAAATGTTGCTCATTTTCTTCATAAGGGTCTGTGTTATTACCGATTGCATGCCCATTGTTGTCGTAGTGGCAAGAATGTTGCACAATCAGAAAAGGTAGAGGAAATGTAAATGTTGGGGGATGCTCCCAGCCTCCCCCCCCATCTTGTGCCAGTTACAAGCAGTCTGCATTCCTGTGCCTCACACTCCAAAAGGGAGGATGTCAAGACCTTGAGATAAGGCCTGCTTGGATGTCAGGACCTTGGGAAATGAAGCCTACTCTCACTGCTGGGGCAGTGTTAATTACTGTGGCCTGGAATTAACTCCTCCTTGTCGGGACCTTGAGAGACAACACTTGCTCTCACCGCTGGGGCAGTGTTAATCATTGCAGTCTGGAATTAACTCCTCCTTATCCCAGCTATGGGATCTCTCCTTGGGACCACCACTGCAAGAGTAAAGCAGTCATTCGCAGTCACTCAAACTCCTTTCTTCAGTGCTGAAGAGTGCTCAAGGCAGCTAGCCTGCCGTTGGGGGTGTTCGGCCACCCCCCACACACCCCATGACTGTGGGTGAGATCATCATAACAATCACGGAGGAGAGTTGAACCCAGCAGCAGCCAAAAGCTAGGGACTGCGCCTGCATGAAGAGAACTGCAACTTGCCTAGCGACTCCACCTCCTCCTTTCCCTGAAGGGTATAAATAGGTTGGCCCCGGAGGCCATCTTTGGCTCTTCATGGGTGACAGTGGGTCTGCCAACTTGCAGAACCCCTCAGGATGGGGATGTCCTCCCGCAGTTACTTCCCTGGGATTGAGTGTACATTGGCTGCTGAGGCAACATGTGGGTAAGACCAATCAGAATTGGTTTGCCCAGATCATTCATTTGGGTAGTTACAGTTAGTATAAAATAGCTAGCTTTGTCTGTTTACTAAGTAGTTGCCATTAGCATAACTTTTAGTGTAATTAGAAAGTAAGTATTCTAGTTGAGCTAAGTTTCTGTTGATAAGAATTGTTGCTTTGCACCATTGTAACTTGTGCAGTAAATTTTGATCGTTGAAACAAGTTGTGGAGTCGTGCAGTAAATCTCCTTCTCCCCCTCTTCCCCTCCCTTGCGCCACACGAAACCCACACGATCTGGGACTGTAAGGTAGTCTGTCATCCTGCGACAGTAAATGATCAAAATTTGAGTAAAATGATGTCTGCTAGATAATCTCTCTCTTAAACAGAACATACAGAACATGTGAATCAACTTTAAAAACAGGATAAGAACAAGGGGAGATCATAGCAATAGTCTTTCCCAACATCTAAAAAATGCATTTTCATAATGCTGACAAAGACACTAAGCTGAGTTCTACATAATCTACTTGCACTACTGTCTTCCACGTGTATGTTTGGATGCAATATCACTGCCCATTATTCTATACATAAGTATTTGATGCATTTCAGTCAGAACCTAGGCAGTAAGTTTAACAGAGTTCAACTACACTACTACACTGGTTGTTTACAAAATATTATCTTACATGAAAGGAAGGATGGAGAAAGGAAGCCTTCCCGTTGGTTGAGGAGGATGGGGTTAGAGATCATTTAGTGAAACCTGACACCCACAAATCCATGAGCCCCGCTGGGATGCACCCACGAGTGCTGAGGGAGCTGGCGGATGTTATTGCTAGGCCACTCTCCATCATCTTTGCAAGGTCCTGGAGAACAGGAGAGGTGCCTGAGGACCGGAAGAAAGCCAGCGTCACCCCACTCTTTGAAAAGGGCAAGAAGGAGCACCCAGGGAACTACAGGCCAGTCAGGCTCACCTCCATCCCTCAAAAGGTGATGGAGCAGCTCGTCCTGGGGGCCATCTCTAAGGCTGTGGCGGACCAGAAGGCGAGCAGGAGTGGTCAGCGTGCCTTCCCCGAGGGGAAATGATGCTTAACCGATCTGACAGCCTTCTATGCTGGAATGACTGCCTGGGTAGATGAGGCGAGAGCAGTGGATGTTGTCGACCTTGACTTCAGGAAGGCTTTCCACACTGTCTCCTGTRACATCCTCATAGGTAAGCTCAGGAAGCGTGGGTTAGATGAGTGGCCGGTGAGGTGGCTTGAGAACTGGCTGGCTGGCAGAGCTCAGAGGGTTGTGCTCCACTGATGTGGAGAGTCTAGGTGGAGGCCTGTAGCTAGCGTCGCCGCGCCAGGGGTCAGTCCTGGGTCCAGTCTTGCTCAACTTCTTCATCAGCGACCTGGCTGAAGGGACAGAGTGCCTCCTCGGCAAGTTTGCTGATGATACAAACCGGGGAGSAGTGGCTGATGCAGCAGAGGGCCGTGCTGCCGGTCAGAGGGGGCTGGCGAGATGAGCAGGCAGGAACCTCCTGAAGTTCAVCAAAGGCAATTGCAGGGTCCTGCACCGAGGAGGGGGGGGGTGGAATAAGGCCCTGCAGCAGGACAGGCTGGGGGCTGAGCTGCTGGAAAGCAGCTCTGCAGAGAAGGACCTGGGAGTGCTGCTGGACACCAAGTTAAGCACGAGGCAGCAATGTGCCCTTGTGGCCAAGAAGGCCAATGGTATCCTGGGGGTGGGGGAGCGGAGGGGGGAGGGGTGTGCATCAGGAAGAGTGTTGTCAGCAGGTGGAGGGAGGTGAGCCCCCACCCCCCGCCCCGACTCAGCCCTGCTGAGGCCACATGTGGAGTAGTGTGTCCAGTTCTGGGCTCCCCAGTACARRAGGGATGTGGCACTACTGGAGCGAGTCCAGCGAAGGGCTACAGAGATGATGAGGGCACTGGAGCAGCTCTCTCTTATGAGGAAAGGCTGCGAGAGCTGGGCCTGTTCTGCCTGGTGAAGAGAAGGCTGAGAGGAGATCTTATTAACGTGTACAAGTATGTGAAGGGAGGGTGTAAAGAGGATGGGACCAGACTCTTTTCAGTGGTGCCCAGCGACAGGATGCGAGGCAGCGGGCACAAACTGAAACACAGACAGTTCCATCTGAACATGAGGGAAAACTTCTTTACTGTGAGGGTGACAGAGCACTGGAAGAGGTTGCCCAGAGAGGTTGTGGAGTCTCCTTCTCTGGAGATATTCAAAACCTGCCTGGACGCAATCCTGTGCAATGTGCTCTAGGTGACCCTGCTTGAGCAAGGGGGGTTGGACTACATGATCTCCAGAGGTCCCTTCCAATCTCAATCATTCTGTGATTCTGTGAAGCAGCAACAGCCATTACAGCCTTACTTGACAGCATGCTTTGACTAAGCACATTAGAACAAAAGAGCAGTCATCAAAGTAATGAAATATTTTTGAAAGTACCCTGTGACCTTACAGTGAAACAGAAATGATTTGCAATGACTTGAGTACCAGAAAAGGAGAACCAATGGAATACAAAACCACAAATGGACCAGAAATTTCCCATTGTGTCATACTGCATAAAAACTGAAGATCAAAATGACCGAATGTTTAGAACCACAAGCACTTAAATTACTTTTGCAAACTGTATGTTCAAATAAATACCCAGACAACTATGCCTATGACACATATATGTGTTGGTGTAAACTATATAAGCACGAGTTTTAGTTTTCCATACAAAATTACATGTTAAAATGTGAAAGATCAAGTATCTTCCTAGTAGAACTGTCTTGCAGGTACTAAAATTTCAGAATGTTGCCCTAATTATTCATAGATGTTTCTGAAATCAGAAATACTGCACAGAAGAAATAAATCTAAATAAGAAGCAAATAATTGCATTTGCAAGTTTTATTTTTGTGTGTTTGCCAGTGCTTCTATTACTCCTGGACTACACAGAACAATTTTAGCATGTGTGAATCATTTAAATGAAGACAGTATTTCAGGTGTGGCCTCACCAGTGTCAAGTGAAAGGGTTTAGTAATTTCCCTCACTCTACTGGTATTGTCCTCCTAATGTAGCCCAGTACTCAGTTTGTTCTACTGGCAATGAGAGCACACAGTTGGCTCATATTCTATTTACCATCCACTGTAACTCTCCATTCCTTACCAGCTGGACTGCTACTCAGCCAGACCATTCCCAGTCTGTACTAATGCATGGAAATGACTTATTTCACCTCAGGTTTCTTGAGGTAGTTCATGAGGTTTGTGTTGGCCCAGTCCTAAATTTCTTAAGGTCCCTCTGCGTTGAAGCTTTGCCATCCACTGTGTCAGCCACTGCCTGTAGTTTAGTGTCATCAGCATATTTGTGGAGGGTGAAGTCTGTGCCATCATCCAGGCCACTGATGACAATGTTGAATGACGTCCCCAGCGTCAACACCTAGGATGTTCATTACTAGCCACCAACTGAAAGCTGAGACATTAACCTCCTGAGAAACTGCAAGAACACTTAAGCAACGTAGTTGAACACAAGAGGTTGTGGAATACCTAATATCTGAAAGTTATTATTAGAACAAATTTCAGTCATGTGAAGGGCTCTAAGATCCTCAGGAAACAGAGTAGTGGCAGTGAGCTTTAAGAGCAATTCATCTGGAATCAGCATACTCCTTCCCATGTTTAAAGACCCACAAAAGAAGGGGCAGCAGGAAATGGATCCAGTCCATGGCCTGGAGAGTACTCACTCTTCATGTATATCTTATAACTTCCTCCTCTTCTCCACAACAGGAAATCAATGACCATCTTTTTCATGATGATGCACAGATGATTCATAGTGTCTCCAAACTAAAATTTAGGCCTCTCTCGCTGACATTTAGATTAAGATGTCTAGCCATCATCTCAGTCTTGGAGTTATCTTACTCTTTCTCTCAAGCCTTTCCTGCTTCCTCTTTCCTTGATCGTACATTCCTCCTATCTCACAGACCTGTAGCATAGGCATTGCATTCAACTCAGGTCTCTTTTTAGGTGCTCAATTCCAAACTACACGTTAGTCTTGCTGTCAGAGGGGCAAAAGGAACACAACAACAACAACAACAACAACATGACACTGCTAGACTCAATGTATTAAGAGAGGGATAGACTGTCAGGGAAAGGTTTTCACTCACTCTCACATCCATTCACACATGCATACCATTTGCTGAAACCCAGCTCTATAACCACTCCAGTGAGTACAGCCAGGAGAGAATGCAACACTCCCTCCCACCAGTGTCAGCGTCCAGCTCTTGAGCAGGAGCTTGGCTCCAACACGCAACAGCTCCAACTCAGGCACTCTGCTTCCATGTTGTCTCAGACATTCACATAAAAACGTGCCCCCCCACCCCCACACACATACACACAGTCTCTATCACAAGGATGATAGACAGATATCAGTTCAGACCACCAATCAAATCAGTCCATCATGATGTGACAGTACACCTTTCCAGCAATTTCAGGCATTGTTATCCTGTCAGTTTTTGATCCATGGTCCACGCCAACACTCAGTGCTTGTTTGCATTGTCCTGATGGCTGTGGCTTACCACACTTAGCCCCTATTTGCATTGTAACCAGCTCTTGGTCAAGGTGATGCCATGATACTCTTGTACAGGTGCCTTTTCTATAAGATCTTTATGATGCCAGCTGTCCTGTCCATCCAAACATATAAAACGCTCACACTGGCTCTTCTCACCATATATTTGATCACAATCACATCTTCCTTGCTGAACCTGACACAAAGTCTTGACAATCTTGTATCTATTCTGAACATTATTGAAAAGATCATTTTCCTAGCTTATTGTTTTAACTACGTTACCCTCCTATTTACATCTATTTGCTGAATCTTTATTCTCTGTTGAATCCAAAAAAAGCTACTTGTCTTCATTTTCAAGGCCTTTCAAAGCATGTCTCCTGCTATCTATCCTCTCACTGAGCATCAAGAAGTTAACTCAAGCCTCTAATGCCAAACTCCATCTCACACTTCTTAGATTTTTTCAAACATACTTTAATGTTTTCTTCCATCATATGTGAGAACAACACCATTCAGTCACCATAATTCATTGCTCCACTTCAGTTCCTTTCTGGAATCTGTCCTTTGCTATATCTCCAAGTATGCTTCACAAAGGCTAGGCTACTGAGAAACACAGACCAATACATGAACATGAAGACCAATTCTGCATGACTGTTTCCTTGCACTTCATCATCTAACTTCTCCCACGGTTCGATAGTGTCTTGGAAGCTTTTGGGGGCCTAACGTTTAGGATAATGGCATCTTGATCTATAACAGTGTCTCCTACTTGCAATATGGCAATATAACAGTAACAAAAACAGCAATAGAAAAATGCCCCAAATTGATGTCAATGTGAACTACTTATAGATGGCCGGTCTCTCTTCTTTATGCACAGTTATCTTGTCCATGTTCCTAGATGCTATTACTCCCTTAAGCATTAAGAGCAAAGGAAGTAGTGCTGTGACAGTGTGTATTATATTTCTGTTTTCTTTATATTTGACTTTCAATTTCTGTCCTGCTTTCTTTAGAGAATGTTTGTTTAAGCAGTGCACTTAATGAGAGACAAAGATAGTTAGATAAGGATTTTAAGCAAAGAAGTGCTCTCACTCATGACTGTGGGGTTTTCATGAAAATGTGAAACCATACTATTCTAGAACTTTTTTTTTCTTTTGCGGAAGACATACTTTCATATAGCCTCAAGTCAATTATTCTGTTGAAGAAAAAAAGTCCCCTTCATTCCTTCTTTCTATCTGATAGGTCTGTTCCTTTCTCAACAGCGAACCCATAATGCCCTCAGTGCCCGTAAAATATGTCTTTAAGTTGTGACCTTATGAAGCGGAAGACAGAAGTATTTTTGCTTGCAAGATCTGTTTCCAAAAGGTGCAACTGATTATTCTAGCTGTGCCTGCTGGAAACAAAGGCATTCTGATCTCAAGGCAGGTTTACCCTCGTGTAAATGCATCAATTTCAGCAGAATTATCTGTGATTTATACAGATTCAAAATCAGCTCACATGTTTATGTAATGAGTGTGTTAAAAAGGACGAATCAGCAGTGTTTTTGTTAAAGAATTCATTTTTCTGCATTCTGTTTCATGATTGTATAAAAGTGTTTGCAGCATAATTTCTTGTATCCCTATCTTAGGTGTGTTAAAAGATGGGTCTGAAATAGAAAAATCTTGTTCTCTTATTAACACAGAGCTATAAAAGCCTTACAGGCATACCTCGGAGATATTGTGGGTTTGGTTCCAGACCACTGCCATAAAGCGAATATCGCAATAAAGCAAGTCACACAAACCTTTTTTGGTTTCCCAGTGCATATAAAAGTTATGTTTATACTATACTGTAGTCTATTAAGTGTGCAATAGCATTATGTCTAAAAAGACAATGTACGAAATGTGACACAGAGACCTGAAGTGAGCACATGCTGTTGGAAAAATGGCGCCGATAGACTTGCTCGACGCAGGGTTGCCACAAACCTTCAATTTGTAAAAAAAGCAATATCTGCAAAGCGCAATAAAGCAAAACGCAATAAAACRAGGTATGCCTGTATTTATGTTGTTATCAACAACTGCTTTTGAAATGCAATAAGCAGATACCTTTTAATGGATGCAGTTCAGAACCTACTGGAGTTAACATAGATTGCCGAGGATTTTTGAGCACTTCACTACTAATGCAAGAAATGCTGAGCACACTGGGTTGCTCATGTGTGCCAGTAGCATTCAGTATGATTATTTATTGTAGAATCTAGTCCTAGACTGGCAGGATATCCTCATCCCTCTGTACAATTTACAGAAAAAATGATTTCACTGGAACCAGTGGGATTACCCGTGTTAAAGTTAAGCATATATCTATGTTGCTCGACAAACTAGGGCAAAGCACTAAATAATTGCTGAAAACCCATTAAAGTCAACTGTGGTCTTGAAGCATTCTTATTGTGCTTTGGAACTAGCATTAAGTCCCTGGTAAGAAGGGATTATGCCTACATTAAATGTTAAAAGAAATTACACATAAGAGTTGAGAATAAATATACCATCCAGGCCTGGAGTTGATGGTCTGTCAATCTCAGTCTCTTACAAGGAAATTTCTACTTAGCATAAAAGCTAAACTATTAATGTCCTGCAAAGAACTTCTCATATATATACTTTCAGACCAGGTAAACCAGAACCAAATATTTAATAGCCAAGTATGAGTAAGCCTATTTCACCAAGCTTTATTATGCACAGTGCTCAAGGAGATTCCTTACTACTGAATGAATAGTAGTCTCAGACGTATACATGATTGCCTTAACGCCCTGAAGAAAGGCTAATATTTCTTTCTCCTGTACGGAGGAGAAAAGAAATACTTTCTTTCTCAGAGTTATGAGAAGCTTTCATTTAACAGGACTTTTTAAACTCGATATTTAAGTTAAATTAGCTCCTTCAATGCAATTGCAAGAAACCCATCACAGTAGAGAGAGCAGTCATATCCAGTTTAGTTTCAGACTCTGACTCTTAATGAATTACCAACAAGATACCCAGTCACACTGACACATCAGTTTCTACTCTTTTTTAAATCAAGAATCTCAGAATCACAGAATGGTTGAGGTTGGAAGGGACCTCTGGGGATCATCTAGTCCAACTCCCCTGCTAAAGCGGGGCCATGCAAAGTAGGTTGCCCAGGACCCTGTCCAGATGGCTTTTGAATATCTCCAGGGATGGAGACTCCACAGCCGCTCTGGGCAACTGTTCCAGTGCCCTGTCAC
>NW_020447592.1:0-63967 GCF_003343035.1 Apteryx rowi
GTAGGAGGCCCTCAGGTTGGTTAAGTGTGATTTGCCCTTTGTAAATCCATGCTGACTGCTTCCAATCGCCTTGCAGTCCTTCATGGGTCTGGAAATGGTTTCCAGGGTTAGTTGCTCCACCACCTTCACAGGGATCAGGGATGTTCAGCTAACTTGCCCTTAAAAGCCAACAGTGATGGGTACTGTGCACTCTTCCAAGTCACTTTAATCTTCCCTACTGTGAGTAAGTGCTCTCTAATCTAAGCCTGCATAAATCTTACATTTATTTATTTATTTATTTTACAGAACAAGGCATACAAAGGCTTTCATGGATTCTGCAGTTATTTGTGCAGAAAAAGACCAACTGAGCAGGCTGAAGAATTGTCCCAAAATATAGTATAAAGTGAAGATGCAGAACTCCTGCTGAAGGATGAGGATGCTTCTCTCTTCTTCCCCCACAACAAGGGGTAGCAGCTGACTGTGCAGCCCAGCTCCTCTGTGAAGCTTTGAGTACTAGTAAGGTAAAGAGGGAGACCTGGATCCTTGACTGCTGTAAACTGAAGAAGATCAATGCTGTTTTACCAGCTGTGACTCCAACTTTGTCTCTTTGGCATTACTAATTTATATAGGACTCTGTTCTTAAATAAGTCTTGGCTTCCACTAAATTTTTCACCTGGCTGATTCAGAGAAAAAGTCCATTGGTCCGTCTGGTGCTCTTAGTGTGTGGGAGTCTGGCTAATAAACTGCAAAATTCACATATCTACACCATCCTGCAGGAACATCACAACTGATTTCTACTCCAATAAGTACTCCAGCACAGGAACCTTTTGTCTCCTTTCCTTACTAGAAGAACATGGCTAGACTGAATCTCATCTTCACAGAATGAATCAATCCCTGTGTTCATGTTTATGGAGAAGGAGAGAGGTTTCCCTGTTTCATGAAGAAGTCATAAGTTAAATGATCTCTCCTGGCTCTAGGGGATGGACTGAGCTCTGAGTGAGGAAGGGAGCAGCCAGGAGCTGGGTGATGAGGTGAGGCTACAGGATGTGCCTTCATTGTGTCTTTTTTGTCTTTACCCCAAAGGATGATTATTCAAGGCTTGAAATACCAGGCCATGTACTACCCTTTTCACGGTGCTTCTGCTTTGTGGAAGCACCAGACTGGTGAGCATTTGCTGCTCTCTATTCTGGGTAAGCAGCCCATTAGTATTAGCCCAAGCTTAAGGAAGGGAGATGATACAGGTGAAGAGAAATCACTATAACCTGAAGAACAGGGAGCCCCCAACACCTCTGATGTGGAGAGGGGGGGCTGCAGACGCAGAGAGCTCACATTGGCTCGGGACTGCCACTGGAGCAGGGAACTGCAGGCTGTGGCTGCAAGCTGGCTCTGGTTCCTGTGGCATTAGACAGATGGAAATTAAGAATAAATTAATGTTGCTGTTGAGTTCAAGGGCTCCCTGCTTTGATGAGGAGAATGATACCCCAGGGAATGGGGAAGAGATTTATGTCTTAGCAAAGCAAGCAGGAAGAAAATAATTCTACCAGCCACAGATCCTTTCTTCTATGTATTATCATTGCTGCAAGACACCTAGAAGTATAGGTTCCCCCCGAAGAAATTCAGGTATTCCTGAATGGAGTAGGACTCCTTTCTACTACCAGCACTTTTTTAGCAGCAGGCAGAATTTCCTCCTTTGCAGCAATTATTTTCTCAGGTTATTTTCCTCCACATCCCTAAAGGCCACACTAATGTTTCTTTTTATGCTCAGCTAAGCAGTTGATTGATTCTTCCTGGAGCTTTTCCTGTATCAGCACAGACACGGGGCTGAACAACACCCAGTAACACAGTGAAAGTTGATCATCATTAGGAGGCACTCAGTTGCCTACAGCCAGAAAATTTCCATTCCCAGCTACTCTACTCCTTCTGGTTGCCTCCAAATTAGGAGTCTCTAAATCCTAGTTTGCTTTTAAATTAGGAGTCCTGGAAAGAGGAGAAAGATTGAGAGCCTAGATCCAGAATCTCTTCTTCAATGTTCTTGATCTTGCATCTGTGCTCTGTGCAGCCTCAGAAAAATGTACCTCATCCTGTAGCTCCCAGTGGTTGATGGGATGGTTTAGGGAGCCCTCATTTCAATGCTAACACATGTTCATACATTAGAAAACATTTCCTGACCAATTACAGCAAAAGATACACAACATTTATGTATACATTGCTGCATTCATGGAGAAGTGTATAGTTATGAAAGCAGCCAGTTTGGCTAAAAAAAACCCAACAACTATCACTCATATAATCAAGAAGTGACTTGAAAGCACTACCAAACAGCCAGTAAGAATGCACTACCAAATAGCCAGTAAGAGTTTTAAAAAGGTATTATTCATGGGACAAAACAGAGCTACACTACTTTGGCCAAGACAGCCTTAATAGCCCTCAGTGGGATTTTCAGAAGTGCTTCAGGTTTGTTAGAAAAACATTTCTTATCTTTAATGACTTGTGCTCCTAAATTATTTAGGTACCTTTGACAATCTCCCCACTTTAACCCTAGTGCAGACTGAGCCAGGCTCTTTAATAACTACAATGCTGAAGTCCAAAGCACTTGTGTCTCCCCCTGAGTAGTAGGGCTGATTAGGTGATGGGAGCTGATTAAATCTGCATAATTTACACATCCAGAGATAACCATCCTGAATTTTCCCATTTTTCTTCCTGTCGAAAGATGTAAAACACAATACCCAACAATGTGTGAATACTCAACAATGAAGGACGAAAATTGCGCACCTGGACAGGCACAGGCAAATCTCATAACAAATCTCACAAGTTTAGGAACACTTTGTAGCAACATGAGTTGGTGTTGATATTTATTTGTGTATGCTCTGGCACTGCAGGTATAGCATCTCAATACACATCCCTTAATGCACACTATTCTTCCTTAAGGCCCAACAGCCCCCTGCATTGTCCACAGTAAAGGACTGAACCTGCAGCACTGGCACCTGGAAGCATCTCTCTTCACAGTGGGAACAAATTTAGCTGGAAAAAAAATGCAAATGCAAATCTTTGGATTGAGCACAAGGGGGAATTAAATATGCTATGAACAGTGAAGTGTGTACATTTTTTGTAATACTTCTGCCCCTTATGTCTGAGTAGAGAATTTCCCAGAGAAAAGTAGCATGCACTCGATTATCCCTTCCTGTGAAATGTTGACTCTGATCTTATTGTTATCAGGCCCATTAAACTACTCAGCAGTGTTGACTGTATTATCACATGCATCTTTTACTATTCTTGAATGAATAGCTGCCCCCCACACACACACACTTTGCAAAATCAATAAAAAGGTCATCCTAGGAAGCAGTGTGAAGTAACAGGGTAGTACCTCCTAAATGATTCCATGGGTATTGAAAAAGGACAGACACAACTCAGCATGTCTGGTTGCCTAGTGCTTGCTATTTCTACAGTAGAAATGGAGCAAATACCAGGTTATTTTCTGTCATTACTTCCAGAGCACAGTATTTCAGTTACAGTGAAATAGGAAGCTTTCCAAAAAGCAGCTTTTTCCATCAGAAAAATGCCATTTTTTTGGAAAGCAAATGGTTCTGTGAGAAAATGTTGATTTTGATTATATTTTTAATGGGGAAAAAGTTGCAGTGAGTCATTCTGAGTTTTCTATTTTTCCTTAAATAGTGCTAGCATGTTCATTCTGAAATGTTTGGCCTTGACTTCTCAACAGATGTTAAAATGAAAAAAGCACATTTATATTTGGAAGGTTGTGCAGGATGAAAATACACCACTATGAAAGAGAAATCTTTCCTCCTCATGCCAAAACAAATATCATTTATTAATCAGTTTAAAGCAGAACTGTATTCAGAATTTTCCATGCCATGAAAGAAATATTCAGAATTTCACTCCAACTTGGAATGAAAACAAATTTCTGAGGACCTGGACTTTCTTCCTGTCAGGGAATTCCCATTTTCCAATTGGCAGCACCACCTGAGGCAAGGGCTGTGCATGTTGCACTCTTCAAGCACTGGAATCTACTCATTCTTGTGTCTCAGATCACCTTTTAATACCCAGTGGGACTAGGCACCAGGGGCACTGCCTGCAATAACTATTTCAAATTTGCATAGATGGACAGGGGCGTTGAAGGCATTGGGCTCCAAACATGCAAAGGTGACACTTTTTGCACTGTAACACTGTGAAGCCTCTTGCTGCTTGGTGTGGTCGCTCATAGATGTGTGCTTGGGTTCAAAAAGTGCTTAGACAAATTGATGGAAGAAAAGTTAATTGTGGGCTATTAAACAGAGAGTCTCTGTTTAATAATCTTTCTGCTTTAAGCTGTTTAAAACAGTCTGGTTCAGGAGCCAAAACCACTGGCAGTCAGGAGAGTGCTTGGGGGACAGGGCATGTGAATAAGTTTGTCCTGGTCTTGTGATCATCCCATCTGTCTGCAGGTCATTGGGCTACCTCAGGTTTTAGCTACTTTTTTTGCTCTCGATGTCCAGGGCTGGAGCAGGGGGAAGGTGGTGCACAAAATTGCCCTTGTCAGCTCAGGTTTGGAAGCAGTATGTCTTATTTACGTAAGCTTCCAGTGCTGAGCTTGTAAACTTGTAGGGGATGGAGCTTAGGGCATCTACACAGTGCTTTAGTGTGCTTTTGACATGCTCTTCTGAGCATCTTGAAACTAAGCTCTGTGCTGTTTTCCACCTAGAGGGTCCTGTCTGCTTTTCGTGCTGCCAATCTGGCTTGCAAGGGGGTCAGGCATTACTGCGGGGGGTGGGGGGGGAGTGACTGGGGGAACCTCAATTTCGGGTATCTCAGCAGGATGTGTCTTGGTCTGAAAGTCTCACAAGCCCCTGAGAAATATTCTCCTAGGAAGAGAAGAATTCAATCACTTCTGAAAACTGGGTGGAAGAGAATTGGTGGGAGACAAGAAGTGTCTGAAGAGGATCCTGCTGGCTTAATTTTCCTCCTTAAAATTCCAGTCATTCTCTTGCTGATACTTCTGTCCATCATCAAAGTGGAACAGGATCAGGGTCACCTATCTTGTGGTACAGCAGGCCCAAGCCAGCTTTGCAGCCCCATCTTACTAATGGCAGCAAGCGGTAAGAGTCCCAGGGAGGCTTCAGCAACAGAGAACTAGAGGACTAAGCATGCCCAAAACTCCCTCCAAAAAGTATCAGACTTAATAGCTTATGTGTGTTCTGTGTCAGTATTTGCCACACTCAAACCAGCAGTGGAGTAACATTGCCTCTGGAGTACGTGTCTGCTGATCTAATGGCACTTTTGATTGAGTTGAAACTCAAACATGAGAACTTTTCCTCCTCCACCCCACAAGGTTCTGCTTTTTGCCAGTCATCCCAGTGGCTGTTTTTCATATTTAGCAACCTGGCACATCGCTTGAATTATTGAAAACCAAATTATTTCAGGTCTCCTACCTCTCCAGCAGGAGCATGATGACTATTGACAATGGGCCATCAATCAAGTTTTAAAAAGAGCCATCACTATTAGGCAGGAGAAAGAATGATTTAAGGATTTTCAGCAAAAGCTGAAAATGTCACTAATGAAAGGCCAAATGAAATCTTTTCCTAATGAAAGCCCCAAGTTGTAACCAGAAGCAGCGTGCTTTCAGAATGCCTTATCCTGGCATTGTTCTGATTGCATGTCCGACATAAATCATTTTCTTTTAGCTGCAGACAATGCAATTTAATTGGTGCCCAGATCATTTTGTGCACAGTGTCGTAGAGGCTACATTTGAATAAGTGTTTTCCTTTTCCCTGAAAGTGTTTTAGATAAAGTACAAATGCAACGCATAAAAATGGCATGGGCTTCTGATCACTCTATGCCACGTAAACTCATAATTTAAGCATTCAATTAAGGTCAGAAGCAATGAATGGAGCAAAATGTTGGTATGGGTCCCTCTGAGAGATAGTCATTTTTAGGTGCTAAAAGTTATTTAAAAATCCTCCATTATTTTTTTCTGATTTTCATGGAGTAATGAGGTAATTTTCAAGGCAAGAAAAGTAGCCAGCATGGGAAGAAGATTCAAGACTTGGCCCTGGCAAAAATGTACACATACAAAACCTGGAGATGCAAAAAAAAAAAAAAGCTTTCTGGGAGTAGATTAGGCCCATAAGAATTAATGTATTGAAATATGTTGCAGATTCTGTTTTCAATTTTTCCCCTTTCTGCTGCTTTGGCAGGTGGAGGCATCTGCAGGATGCTTTGCCAAGACACTGAGCTTCTGTTAAATCTTGTACCAGGGAGACTGTAATGATTTACATGTCTCTCTTCCTTGCTTGCAATTAACTGTGGAGTGTGCTCAAAACAGGTGCCTATTTGGTATGCTTACATGGTTTGGGTAAAACAACTTAGGCAGCAGAGCCCGGGAAGGTCATGAAATATTCATGACAATTTGCTTTTGCTACCTCCAGTATATAATGCCTATCATTAAGCATGGAGCGACTCTGGATGATGAGAACTCTCTGATTAATGAATTGGAGGGTGGAAAAATGAAGATGGCAAGAAAGATGTTCTCACTCTGACAGAGGCCAAGTGCTTCAGACTTGACTTCGTGCAGCTCCATTATGCATGTATGGTTTCCTAATCGAAACCCGCCAGCAGCTCAATTCTCCTCTGGTGAGCTCATGGTCAGCTGAAGCCACCCTACTGAAAGCAGTGGAGGTAGAGTGGGCTAAAATCCAACTGAAGTAAAAAGCCAAGTCCTTTGAATCTGAAAGGAGACAGCTCAAAACAGCACCTGCTCCTCATGGGAACCTAGCTCTGAGGAATCTGGGGCTCCAGTGGACTGGAAATAGAGAAACCAGTGATGCTTGTTTAGGAAAGAAGTGCTTGTTTCAGGGAAAATCCATTTTTTGCTCATCAAGTAAAAAAAAAAAAAAATCCTCCATATGGATATACTTGGATGCTTATAAGCTGCATCTTTCCAACAGCCCTGTGGGCTGGGGGGGGACACCCATTGTGGAGTCACCGGCTCCCCTCACAGCCTGAGGGGGGGGGGTCACTGCCTGGGGGTGTGGGACATACTGTGTGATGCAGGGGAAGAGCATTTGGGGATTGCACAGAACTTATGGGATGTTTAGGGAAGGACTCAATGGTGGGGAAAGGGAGTGGTCGAGGTGGTTTGGAGAGGAACAAGGGCTGGTCACCTGTAAACAGGTCGGTCAGTACATATGTCTGGCCATGCCCTGCACCTGATCAGCTTTATTGCTAGTGAGATTTTTGTTCATCAGTTTAGTGAGAGCAGAACCGGGCATTCCTGGCCTGTATGTGGATGATGCTGTCATCTGCTGCAGAAATCTAGCTCAGCACTGTTAGACTTTGGCAAAGCTCTTGAGAGTCCCCCATAATACTAGGAAACTGCATCTGGCGTGAGTAGTATTGCACTGCACAGTGTGAAAGCCAGGCTTGATGTGTGTTATGGGAACTGATTTCATAAATCTCCCAAGGGTTCCCCTGGCTTTAAGGAAAGCCATAAATCTTGTTTTGATATATGGCCCCTTCATTAGAAAGATATGCCAACTAGTACAGACGGCTCCCACCTCAAAATCATCTCTGGAGATGCATCTGTGTCTTATCTTAAAAAAAAAAATAAATTGTCCAGCCAGTTTTATTTTGTTCCTTTCAATTCCATATTGTCATGACTGTCTGACTGAAAAACAGTTTCTCATTTCTGCTGTTGAAAAGAAGCAGAGAAGTACATCAGAACAAGGGTAATATCAAAAAACAGCTGGTAAATGCTGGAGCAGCAAATAGAGAATTAGCACCTGTGCCAAGCAAATACATAAGATAACATTTACATATCTCCAGGGATTTGTTACAGATAAAGTGCTGAGAAAAAAGTCCCACAGACTGTTAGAGGGCTCCTAGAATGGTTGGACAACAAAATGAATGTCAGGACTACAAAGAATAAAATATGGAACAAACTTGCAATCAGGTTGGGAACTTTTTATGCAAGAGTGGTCTTAATAAATTGGAGGTTTGAGAGGTTGTTTTTCAAACTGAAATTAATTAAATGACAGAAGCCCTGAGAACATAAATTGTGATGGTTTAAGAGATTTAGAAATGAAGTCTGACACAGTTTCAGTAGATAAGCTAAAATGTTCATTGGATATGCTTTGAATTTGGTTGGGTAAGATCACTCATGCTATGTAATTTAGCATGTAGAGGCCTCGGTGTGCTGTTTCAAACTCAGTGGTATGGAAGTGGCACAGAGCTGGACTGCAAGCTCTGCAGGAGTGCCCCTGTCTTTGTTAGGAGCTCCTAGGTATTTTATTTTGTAAGTATCATCTCCTCTATAAGCCTGACTGTGGTTTTCTCTAACAGCACTACATTCACCCCTTGCTTTTTCCATCAACCATAATTTCTCTGCCAGCAGTAGATGAATACCTGCACTCTTGGCTGGGACCAGTGGCTCATTAAATTGAGTTCAGCCCCTTGGCACTTCACCTGAAGTGCTGTGACTTTGAAAAGCATCCACATGTGATTTTCGGGCTTAGTTGGGCTTGTGTGGGTCCTCAGATGACAGGTGAGGATCTCCATTACTAAAGAAGCTGCTGGGAGGAGGGTAGGCCAGTCTCTCCTTGATGTCCTTGGCAGAGTAGAGCTTTGCCCTGGTTTCTGAAGGCAGCACAACTTGCTGTGGCTTCCTCGGTCCCTCTGAGGGGTGATCCTGGGTCAGGAAGCATTCTCGGGCAGACTTCCCATGAGGGTTCAAGCAGTCCCCGAGATCTCAAGGGTTTCTTCACATTCTCTGACTCATGTTGGCTACCTCATTTGTTTTTAACCTTCATGACAAGAACACAAATTGTCAGTTATTACATGCAGATTGAGTTTGCCCAGTCTAAAGCCCAGAAAGTCAGATTCTTTATCCCGTCTCCAACCTGGCTGTGCACATGGCATGAAGGCATATATACCGGCGTCTCCTGGTGCAGAGGAAAATCTCTGCCTCCGATTGTAGAAAAGCAAGGGAGACAGCCGTAATGGAAGAAGTGAAAACACAGGAAGCTTCAGAGAGAGACATGACTTGGGCTTTGAAAATTTCCAGAGGGGCAGAGGTGGGGTTCAGCTCTGGTTCCCATCCTGTCCCATAGAACAAGGAATGGAGAGAAAGAGAGAGAGAGAGAGAGAGAGAGAGAGAGGAAAATCAGGAGATGGCAGATTTCATATTAATAATACTTTTTTTCTCCATAAAAAGCACAGCCCATTCGTTGCTATAAAATCTGAGCAAAAACACCTATTTTCCTTGCTCCTGCTGATTTTTTGAACGTGCTTAAGAGGCAAGGATAGGTAGCTGGGAAGCCTGGGTCTTGAGAAGGGCATAAATCCACCTGCTCCAGGGCTGGAGCTGTGTCAGGAAGAAACTTTCTCTGGAAACAGATTATCATCAGCTGCTTGCTAGAGATTGTTGTTGTAGGTTTTCTTTTTCTGCAAAGCACTGAGGATAGCCCCTATTTGAGGTTCACTTGGCAAAATGCACACATGCGAAAATATGCATATGAGAGCACCATGTCTCCTTGCTCCTCAGTAATTCTTTGCATCTACAATTGCTGGGCTGAAGCATCAGCTAATTACCCATCCTTCTTCCCAGAGCATGGCTGATGGCTGCATTTGGACAAGGCTCATTGAAATAGAGCCAGGCTGAATTGCAGTCAATTGGCGTGCAGGGGAAAAGTCTTGGTTCACTGATCCAGGCAGGATGACTTCAGCAGAGACATTCATTTTACTTTCCTGTCTCTCTGGGGAAAGGATGAATGACAGAAGCTGTAAAGAACTTGTACGCAATGAATTTTTAAAATGTGCGGTCTTTTACCTCAGTACTGCCAAGCTTGTGAGCTCAAGGACCAGAGGATAAGGCCCCAAATTTATAAGACAGGTACGAAACTCATTCTCTTTTAAAAAGACGATAAATCAGGAGTTATTCTTATTTACCCTCTGGGTTTTGAGGCTTAAAATACAGTATAACCAGCTCACCACCAAGCACAGATTTTGCACAGCTCGGTTGACATGAGCAGAACAAAGGTCATTGCTGCAAAATGAATCAATGCTCAATAAGGATTTTGAACATATGGAGGTATGATTTATGTCTACCTTGGTCTATGAGTACTGTCTTGCACGTCACTAGAGAGCAAATGCTGTCTAACAGTGAAAACGTTTCATGGGGACCAAGGGAAAGCTCTTATCATGTCTCATTATAATGTCTAGTCCAGCATGGGATGAGGTAATCAGGTATTTTTCAACCACTAGTCCCTGAAACATGTTCCTCCTCTCACCTGTCTATGGCTGCAGATCAAAGCATAATGATATCTGTCACCAGAAGACAAAGACTGGAGAAAGACCTGAGTCAATGAATCAGGGAGGGACAGCAGATACTGGAGCAGGCAGCTATCACTAGAAGAGCCTTGGCTGTGAGTAGAAACAGGGACAGGTGGCCCAGGAGGAGTATAGAGACACTGTCTGAGCATACAGGAATGGGGCCAGAGGAGTTAAAGCCTGTCTGGAGTTGAATCTGGTGAGGGATGTTAAGGGCAACAAGAAAGGCTTCTATAAGTACGTTAGTAGCAAAAGAAAAATGTGGGTCTGCTGCTGAATGGGGCAGGGGCCCTGAGGACAAAGGACACAAAAAGGCAGAGGTACCGAATGCCTTATTCACATCAGTCTTCACAGGTAAGACCTGCCCTCCATAATTCCAGGCAGGGGAAGCCTGGAGCAGTGAAGACATGCACTCAGTGGAGGAAGTTCAAGTTAGGGAATACTTAAAAAAACGAGACATAGACAAGTCCATGGGCCCTGATGGGATGCACCCATGAGTATGGGTGTAACCAGCCAATGTAATAGCAAAGGCACTCTCGGTAATCTTTTGAAAGTCATGGCAATAGGGAGAGGTTTCAGAGGACTGGAAGAGAGTGTATATCACTCCCATGTTCAAGAAGAAGAATTCAGGAAAATACACGCTGGTCAGCCTCAGCTTGATCCCTGTGAAGGTGGTGGAGCAACTAATCCTGGAAACCGTTTCCAGACCCATGAAGGACTGCAAGGCGATTGGAAGCAGTCAGCATGGATTTACAAAGGGCAAATCACACTTAACCAACCTGAGGGCCTCCTACAGTGAGATGACTGCCTTGGTGGACGAGGGGAGGGCAGTGAATGTCGTCTACCTTGACTTCAGGAAGGCTTTTGACACCATCTCTCATAACGTCCTCATGGACAAACTGCTGAGGTACGGGTTAGATAAGTGGTCAGTGAGGTGGACTGAAAACTGGCTGAACTGCTGGGCTCAGAGAGCTGTGATCAGTGACACAAAGTCCATCTGGAGGCCAGTCACTCATGGAGTCCCCCAGGGGTTGACGGTGCGGCCAGTACTGTTTAATGTTTCCATTAACGGCCTGGAGGATGGGACCAAATGCTCCCTCAGCAAGTTTGCAGAGGACGCAAAACTGGGAGGAGTGACTGATACACTAGAGGGTTGCACTGCCATTCATAGGAACCTGGAGAGGCTGGAGAAATGGGCAGCGAGGAACCTCCTGGAGTTCACCAAAAGGACACGCAAAGTCCTGTGCCTGGGCAGGAATAACCCCAGGCACCAGGACAGGCTGGGGGACAACCAGCTGGAGAGCAGCTCTGCAGTTTGCACAGCAAGTGCAACATGAGGCAGCAATGCAGCCTCGTGGCAGAGATGGCCAACAGCATCCTGGGCTGCATTAGGAAAAGCACTGCCTGCAGGTCGAGGGGGTGACCCTTCCTTCCCCTCGACTCAGCACTGATGAGGCCACACCTGGAGTGCTGTGTCCAGTTCAGGGCTTCCCGGTACAAGAGAGACATGGAGCTACCGGAGCAAGTCCAGTGAAGGGCCGCAAAGACGATTAAGGGACTGCCATACGAGGAGAGGCTGAGAGAGCTGAGCCTGTTCAGCCTGGAGGAGAGAAGGCTGAGGAGGGATCTTATCAATGCCTATAAACATCTGATGGCGGGGGAGTGCCAAGAGGGTGGAGCCAGACTCTTCCCAGTGGTGCCCAGTGACACCGACCAGGACGAGAGGCAATGGGCACAAACGGAAACACAGGAAATTCTGTTGGAACTTGAGCAAAAACTTCTTTATGGTGAGGGTGATGGAGCACTAGAACAGATGCTTAGGCAGGTGTGGAGTCTCCATCTTTGGAGACATTCCAAACCCAGCTGGACGTGGTTCTGGGCAACGTGCTCTAGGTGACTCTGCTTGAGCAGGGGTGTTGAACTAGACGATCTCCAGACACCCCTTTGAACTCAACCATTCTGTGATTCTGTGAAAGAGCCAGGGACAGTGTGAGGCACTATGCGTGGAAAGGAAATGAGGGTTACTGGAGGCGGGCCTGTGGGGGGCATGGGCTACACCTAGAGAGATAACTCAGTACCTTTTACTCCTCTGCTCATGGCATAACGCCCGGGCTTTCTCCAGATAAGCCCATGCTGGTACACATTTGGGTCTGAACTACCCACACAGGCAGCACTCAGAAAATGCAGAGCAAGAAGTTAAGCTCCTCTGCCAGTCTGTGCTGCACTCTTGGCTCAACATGCATCCCCTCTCTTAGCAGTAACACGGCTAAGCACATGGTGGGAAAGGTGCAAACCCTCCAGGTGGTGCCCAGCACCTGAAACATGTTATCAGCACCCACTGCTTCACTGGAATTGCCTGGCATGTGGAAAATGGCACAAGGGCATGTACCCTGCTGATGAGGAAGGGACAGCCACTGCCTTCATGTGGGCTGCGACTAAGTCTGTACATCAGGAGTTGTCCTGGAGCAGCTGGTGTGAGCTGGGAAGGGCGAGGAGACAGATCTACAAAGCTGCCTTACTCCCAAAAATGCAATTCTCCTCCAAGCAGTCTCTGGGATTGCTTCTACCTCTTCCTCTTGAACTGGCTGGCTAGCTTCACAGCTCTCCTAATGACCCTACTGGAAGGAGACACACTTGTGTCAGCCCACATCAACAGAAGGGTAGAGGTCTCCAAGATGCTGAGTACTTACTGGTTTCATAAACCTAGGTGGCTGAGCAGAGGAGAGAGAGACCTGAATTACTGCCCCACAGATAGAAAGGCTTCTGCCTATCTTTCAACACGGAAGAGACTGCCAGGGAGAGAGACAATAGGTATGAAATCCACAGGAAATTGGTCTTCATAAGCTCCACTGTTCACAGCTCTGCTTGCTTCTTGTTCCTAGTTATAGTTTACACATGCTGCTTTTTTCCCCCATTCCTATTCTCTAGTACTTCTGAGAAACAGGCCAACAGGGGAATTTATATGTTTAAGATCCTCATGGTATCCCAGTACTGGTTCTGCCTGGCTCTGGTTCTGTTTCTATTTCTATACAGAGTAGCAGCTATTGGGAGGAAGAGAAGTAGTACGAGTGCACTGGTGTGGATATTGGTGATTGTCATACGCAGCGCAGTTGAAGCGCACATGCATACAATGACACGTCCTACTGGAGCTTTTCAAAAGGCACTGATTGGTGCATTTATTGATCACAGATCGATATGTTGCATAATGACTTTCAGCCATTATATCCACACATGCACAAACTAAATCCCCTTGTTTTTTTTCCCCAGGTCAGCTCTTAAATCTTTCATGATCAGCTGGCAACGCCATTATTATTGATCTATGGAGGTGAGAAAAGTCTTGCTGAAATTACCGGGGGGGTGGGCTTGGAAGGGCACTGCAGGAAGTTTAAATGTTTGCAGTCGGAATAAATTCAGTGGAGTTTAAGAGATGTATCCATTTCTAATAGAGTTTAAGAACTGGCAAGGAAATTTTCTTTCTTAGTCCTTAGGGAAAGCAGGAATAAATCCATTATTGACTGAGACAGCATTTTCCCATTTTTTTTTCCCTCTTAGAAAAATCTCCTTTAATAAGTGAGTCATCTGAGGTTGAGTTATGCTGAATAAGTTTTTTCCCCCCTCTAATTCAGACTTCCCCCATATGAAATCTCATTTCTTCCCAAAAGAGTTTTAAAAATCCAGAACCCAGGCTCATCACCCTGGGACTGCACCTGATTGCCTAGTCCACAGCATTATAGTACTATGCAGGGAAATGAAGGGATAGTGGATTACTTGCTAACCCTGTGCTGAACTGTCCAAAACTGTGCTGCAATTCAGCAGCAGAACCAATACAAAAGGCATGGTTGGCTGCTACTTGTTCCTTCCCACCAACACTCATCCTGTGCCCCAAAAAATCTTACTGCTGTCATTGAGACAGACGTGACAAAGGAATTCGGGACAAGCTTGGCTTGCTCAACATGGTGAAGAGATGGCTTTGGGAGGATTTAACAACGCCTCTCAATATCTACAGGGAGGCTACCAAGGAGATGGAGCCAGGCTCTTCATGCTGATGCATGGAGGGAGAAGAAGAGGCAACGGGCATAAGTTGGAATGAGAGATTCCGACTGGATATAAGGAAAAAGATTTAACTATAAGGATAATCAACCATTGGAAGAGGTTGCCCAGAGAGGTGATGGAGTCTCCACCCTTGCAGATTTTCAAGACCTGACAGGACAGAGCCCAAAGCACCTTGATCTGAATTCAGCGTTGACCCAACTTGGACTAGAGACCTCCTGATGGCCCTTCCAATCTAAATGATCCCATTAACTTGTGCAAGTATGCTAACCTCATGGCTCTCCTTGTTAGAAAGGCTTTCACCTCTTGTTTGTTTATACCTATGCTCTTCTCTCTGTCCATGGTCAGGTTCCTCCAGTTTGAGCGTTACGGGCCAATCACTGGGGTGACCTCTCCATGCAGAAAGAGGAAGAATGCTTTGCTTATTTCTGGTCTATCTAAAACCACACAGGAAACTGGTACATCTCTCATTGATAATTTAAGAAATGGGGCTTCTGCAGCTGATGAGGGCAGAGGTGGTAATTTTAGAAATCAGTGAAGAGTTTTCAAAGACTGAAGCAGTTCACAGGAGTTAATCTGAAATAGTTGTGCAGCTGTAGACAAGACTTTTTTGTCTTGTCAGTATATTGGCCAACTTTTCTTTTAAATGTTGTGTTGCCCAGAAGCTTAATCATGCCCACTCACTTGAGTGGAAATCGAGGCAAGTCTCAGTTAAATGTAACTGTGTGTTCATGCAAGTGTAAACCTTTCCCTGACACAGCCTGTCTCTTGCTTAGTACACTTAATAACCTGAGCTTAGTGGTGTCATGTTGTTTTTTATTTAACTATTCAAATTTCAAGTGTAAGAAGTGCAACTGAAGGCCAGTGAAATGCACAGCAGATATAAAAAGACATTTGCGTTACTTGAGGTTTTACCCACACCTTTACCTCCAGGTGACTTTGAACAGATTTAGTGAAATTCCATCTCACTTCACAAACTACATGTGAATCAATTTGAAAACCTGCCTGGAAAACTAATGTTCTTCATTTCTGGGGTCCCGGATTAGAATCATTCCAGCCTTTCTCTGATATTTCCACCAGGTGTATTTTCAAAGAATTCCTCTCAACTAGTTTTACTCCCATGACGTGAAACTTGCACATTTTTTAGGAGAAGAACCAAGGACAGATCATCTAGCATTGCTAAAGGAGGACTGTCGACAAATCCATCAGAAAGAGAAACCAGGGAGGGGGAAAGGACAATGTTGGTGAAAGAGCACCTGGAGACATACCAAAATTTTCATTGGAGATTACAGAAAGGCTCACAGCTGTCTATACCTTTGTGTCCTAAGGGTCTTGCAAACTGGAGTCTGGCTGCTTCCCACGTCATTTGGAGTCACCTGCTCAGATTGGCAGCTCCTGGCTTTACGCAAGAGCAGGGTAAACCAAAGGCACTTTTGGTCTCAGAGGCTAGGCTGGGATATCACAGCCCCCAGCTACATGTCCTGGCCTCCTAGGAAGCACCTTGCTTGCCTTCCAGCACAAACCTTCCATGCACCAGCATCCAGGCATCATCGCAACAGGAACAGGACAATCAGCTGCTGGTGTTATTTGGATTTTGCTGGTTTCAGGACTATTTATTGGGCTCAACAAGTATAGACTCAGCATCTTTCAAGCTCCGTTCAGTTTTGGGATGGGAAGCCACTCCCCAGAGACCCTCTCAAACCTGCAGAGTCTCTAACTCCTTTTCCCTATTCTCGTCCTCCTCTGGGTGCCCAAGGCAGAAACCCCCAACACCTCCCTGTCCCAACACCCCCTTTTTTATCTGTTTCCAGGGAGGGAGGGAGGGGTCAAGAGTGGGGATCTTCCCTGGCTGCCCCAGGCAGCATTTTCTGCCTCTTCCTCCACTGTAAGGAGGAGAGACCAGGACCATTACAGTGAATGTAAAGTACCCACCGACTTGCTCTTCTACCCGTCACACCAGCAGAACAGTGAGGTTTTCTGCATTGTGGAGAGGGGAGCAGAGTGCACAAGTTACTGTCCCAGACAGAGAATGGATACACCAGCCACTTTCTTCCACACATACTGGCTGTCCCAGTAAGGAGTAAGGACTCTGATCATGGACCAAACTTCCTGCTGTGTGTTCTCCTTGCAAAGGTCTGACACATTTGCATACAGAGAATTTCTACTTGGATCAAAGACATTGAGAGAGCTGGTGGGCTTAGGAAGAGACTATGAGTTTGGAAAGATAAAACCTGTGGGAGGAGACACCCAGAAAACTGGCTGGGCAGGAAATCATTTACCTCCCGAGAATGTCACAGGATTTGGAATAGCAAATCAATATGGAGAAAGATATTGCAAGGTTTCTGCAAAATTCATCCCATGCAGAGGAGAGTCATGGGCCACAAGGGAGAGGCAGCCCCACCGTTACCAGCAGCTGGGGCATCAGGGCAGTCCCACCACACTGCAGCTCCAACAGCCCACCACACTGCAGCTCCAACAGCCCACCACACTGCAGCTCCAACAGTACTTCTGACAGCCACACTTAGTTCTGGCAGCCTTCAGGGGGTCCGGCAGCAACCAAGAGACCTGCCAAGGGCTCTCCCATTCCTGAGGGGAGCAGCATCCATGGGAGATGCAGCAAACTCAGTAATGCTGGCTCTTCATGCTGCAGTCAGGTCCCCCTCCCCTTCCCCATGCACAGGCCAGCGTGGTGCACACAGAGGGACTGGGGTGTTTAGAAGTGCCACAATACACTTTCTCCTCTCTCAAGCTTCCTCCCAACTTCAAAGCACTGTGCAGCCCATCACTGCCAGACCACACAAACTCCCTCTGGAGAGTCCAGTCTTCCCCTTGCACAGACCCTGCCACTTCCTCCCCCATTCTCCCTGCTGCAGCCTGCTGCCATCCCCCAAGTTTCCAACCTCAGTGCCCATGGCACACTCTCAAGCCTTAGCAAGATGTCTGCCAGACACACTCACCTTCATCTCTCCAGGCAGCAGCCCCGGGAGGACAAAGGGCTGTCCAGGGAAAGCATGGAGGAGCAGCCTCCTTTCCCCAAGTGCCTGGGGAAAGGTACACCCCTGCAAGAGGGGGGCAGTGACCCCCCCCTCAGGGAGGTAGGTTCCTCGTGCCCCCATGCAGTGTTCAGCGTTCACCACCTTGACTTGAACAGGATTCAGTGAAACGTGGAAGGCATTTCTGTTTGACGAGGTTGCTTCTTTGGACATTCACATTGGACTGCTGGGAGGACATGTGAAAAACCAGCAACCCCAGCCAGATTTGGGAGAGCAACATACAGAGCTGCTCCATCTCTGTCACGGTGGCATCTGGGAGAAGGAATGGAGGATATACCAGACTGAATGACCTCATAGAGGAAGAAGAAGGGCCAGCAAAAGAAATTAGCAGACAAATTCAGTTTATTTAGTCTGGCTGGGCCAACTCCTCCCTTGCATGGGCCTTAGCTGGCTGGAGTTCCCCTGGACCTTGGCTTCATAGGCACAGAAGCAAGGCTCCCCGCAGTCACCAGCTCTGGCTGCCCATCCCTGGACACAGGCATATGCCAACTCATGGGAACATCTGGGCTGCTCTGGCACATCTAGCCTCGAAAGCAAAGCCTCAGGTGCCACCTCCTCTCCACATTCATGTGTCCCGTTCTTTTCCTCTGCACATTTCTATCCCAGGAGAACACCTCTGAGCCTCAGATCAGGCCATTCAGGGAAAGCCATCACAGTATCACACACACATGTGCTTTGGCATGCAGAGATTTCTCTGTGCAACAGATGTCTTGGCACATTCCCACAAGCTTGAGCACCTTTTCAGACCCTTCCCCATCTGAGCTCACAAAGTGATTTCTTCCCAGCAAGACATTCGGTGGGGATCACAGTGAGAAAGGGGCAGGAAGGAAAGGCCCACTGTCCACAAGGTAATGCTATTTCCTCCCTCCACCGCAGCTTTCATGTCTTCTCCAGCAGAGGCCCTCCACATCTGGACAGACAGGACCTGCGGCAAGATTCAGGGCATAGCAGTGCCACCCAGGGCCATCAGGACAGGGCTGATGCCTGCTCAACCCTGCTGAGCACCCCCACGCCATCCCTTGGGGACTCCCCATTGCCTCACACCGCCCTGCTCCCCCCAGCTGCTGCAGCCCCTGGAAGCATCCCTGCTGGGCTGTCGCCTCTGGGCAGCCCTCAGCCCCCCATGGCCCCTCTGGCCTCCTCCTTCCTCCTCTCGCAGCCACAGAAACGAGGCTTCCCAGAGCCACCGGGGTTGAATCGGATGTAGGCACATGCTCCTGCCACCCGGCTCTGCCCCGGGGGGGCCAGCACAGCCACCCTGCAAGGCAGAGACACCCCTTGTCACTTGGCCTGGTCCCCCATCCCCCAGCACTGTCCATGCTGCCTCCCCCCTGCCCCACTGCAGCGGGGCCCGCGCTGCCCCCTGGCTGGATCAGACCCCATGGGGATGGCACTCAGCCCTGGGACCCCCCACATCACCCCTGTCCCCCTTCCCTACAACCTTCTTGCAGCAACCCTATGGCCACCCCACAACCCCCACACGCACACTTACACACTCGGGGAGGGGGATGAGCCACTCACCTGCATCCACTGCCACATCCTGGCCTCATACCACAGCCCCATCCAGAAGGGGAAATAATACACAGAGCCTCCTCGCTCCTCGCTGTACTGAAATGTCTCCGCCTGTATGAACGCCTGCACAGGATGAGTAGGAAACGCACACACAGAAAATCCCCCTGGAACAGCGACCATTTGCACAGTCTGACAACCATGCACAGCACCCCTGACATCTCCTCCCCACCTCCAGCAGCCTCACATCCAGTTTTGGCAGGGATTTGCACCCTCTGCTGGAAGGATGGCCTGTCCTTATCAGCTTGTCCTTGCTCTCGGTCTTGAGCAGCCTGGCAGACCAGGAGGAGCAGAAAGTGTTACACTGGCTCTACGGCATCTTTCCATTCGAGAAGAGAAGAAGACATTCGAGAGAGAAGACTTGGCCCCATGGCTGAACCACTGTGCTGGACATGTGTCCCCTCGAATGGACACAAACATGCACACAGTGGTTGCAAATCAGACAAGTGTGCTCCCACATTGCTCCCGGTGGGGACCGGTGCTGTTAGGAGCAGAGGAATCTCACACTTTTCTTGCCAGCAGCTCCACAGAGAGCATTCCTGCATCATGGACCTGAATAAGGATACACCGCTCACTTCCAGTCCATGCCCTGAAGGCATGGTGTGCCCTGGCCTTCCCCACGGAGCCAGAAGGGTGATGTCACAAAAATCTCTCCACATCTCGGTTGGGCCCACTGAGAAGTCCTGTGCTCACAGCCTCCACTTTGGAGGGGCAGCTCATCTTTCCCACCATGCAGCCCCTTCACGCCCCAGCATGCAACAGTCCAGACCTCCATCTCAACAGTTTCCCAAGTTCAGTCTGAGCATTTTTCCCCTCCAATGAAGGTTTTTGGACTTGGCATGCTTTGAACAGCAGCTAGGTGTCAACATCTCCAGCTTTTGAAAGCTGGCTCCCCTGAGGCTCTCCTAAGCTTGTGAGAGGTGCATGAGGCTGCACAAGGAGGGGACAGAGGCAGGAGGTGGAGCAGAAAGGATCCCGTGGAAAGGGACTGGGTTACATCCATGGCAGGCCATCTTTCCTAATGGAATGGACCAAGAGGTGCAAAAGCAGGACAACCACAAGGCCTCACAGAGCTCCAGGCATCCCTGTCCTGCTTCCCTCTCAGACTGAGAACTCCTGGGGCATCAGCTTCAGGCTTGGAGTCTGTGAAACATTTGGGCAATTACCACCTAAACTGACTCCTTAGAGAGAGACAGGACAACAGTGAACTTTTCAGTGTGGGTTTTAGCAGAGCCCTGCAGACATGAATCTACCCAGCTTCCTGCACACCCCAGTCCTTCTCACCATCTTCCTCTCAGCCTCTTTCGGGCCCCTAGGAAGCTGTCATGGCCCTCTGCCCTCACCACTCATCTGGAACAGGAGAAAGAGGAGCCAAACTCTTCCAGACTGTTCAAGACCCAGGTCCATCCACCTCAGCCCCTTCCTCTCCCTGCCTGGGGCTGAAGGCAGTGCTCAGCTCATCTAGCCCAGGAGTTCTGCACCACTAGGAATACGTCATTGCAGCCTCCTTACATGGCCATTGCATATCCCCACTGGCCTTGCAGAATATTGCCCCAACTCACATCACAGCCACACTGCTCCCCAGGACTCACCACTGGAAGCCAGGAACACAGAGGTTATTGCCAAGAGCAGGCAGAGAAGCCCAAGGACTCTGGCAGATGTCTGCCAGAGCAGGGAGGTCTCTGCACAGCCTGGCAAAGAGAGGCCATCAGACCTGCTGCACATGGACTCCTCACAGCACAGCCTGGGGGCTTCAGCTGACCATGGAGGAGGCTGAGGGGGTCACTGTTTTTGGTAATGAGTTAGTCCATGAGTTAGTCAAGTGCCTGAAACTTACTGTCTGCTTAAAGATGTGTTAAGAAGAAAGTACTTTCAGTCCTAGAAATTAACATGTCCTGTGTTGGAATTGAAAAAATTGATGTCTGAAGAAGGACTTCCACAATATATCTACCTAGCCTGACTGTGAAGGTTAACGCAGTTCCCTGCATCCATCACTGTCTGCTGCCAGCATGGCTCGGTAGGAAGCCAGAAGCAGGACCGAAACAAGAGTGAGGGAGAACAGAAGACAGTGGGGGAAGGCACCAAGAAAGGATGTTTCAGCAATAAAGGACACTGACTTGTGAAGCCACTCAACTCTAGTGATACAGTGGCAGAAGTCAGCCCATAGGAAGTATTAATGCTGAAAAAGGGCCAAAAGAGGTCGGGGGGATCTGAGTATTTAAGAGGCCACTTTCTTCCAAGCGCATTTACCCCCATTTAGCTAGGAGGACTTGTGTATTATTCCTATACTGGGGTGCATGTTGTCCAACATTTCATAACCATGGTCAGTGTCCTCAGGAGTCTTGGACAGCTTTACCACTTCAGTTTGATTTTTTTACCATTGCCTTTATCACAACACTGACTCTGATATTCGTGAGCCTTCCAGGCAATTGGACCCCCCATCCCCACCCCGTCTCAGTGACTGTTTGAGCAAGCAGATGAGCAAGCTGCCATCAAATGGGCACATTCCCAAGTCTGTATCATCAGGACTCAGATCCTGCTGTTGGGGGACAAAGGGCTTTTTAAAAGTTAAAGGCATCACTCTAAACACAAGCAGCAGAAAATATGAACTTTAGGGTATTAAGGGATCTCATGGTGGACTACCACGTAAATTCAGATAGGGGTGCTCTTAAGAAGACTGTAATTTTAACAGCCTCTCCTGTGTTTTGGCATGTGCTGGAAGCACTCCTTTTCCACTATTCTGGCAGGGCCTAGTAATTATGGGAAAAGTTATTATGTAAAAAATCATTTGGAGAATGCAGGCTGCCTGCTTTCTGCTATGCCTGAGAAGATTGTGTGGTGTTAGAGTTGCTGAAAACTGTTTTATCAGGAACTGTTCTGTAAATATTCCTTTATCAAGTTTGTGGAAGATTTACATCTGAAAGTCATAGCGGTAACTGCTTATTTCCCCTTAATAAGGTGAATATGGTTGGGATTGATGATTTGATGAATTCTGCTTGTAAGAGCAGTTAAGCTGAGAAAGCTTTTACTAAATAGGTGCATCACAGTAATTTTAGCATCCTATACATTGTCCAGCGTGTTTACAACCAACAAAAAAGCTAAACTGCATACCACTGCTCTTCAAAATACTTGACTCACATGAAGGAGAGCAACCAAGAAAGAGGGAAATGAACTCTCATTCTATGGAACAAAACCAAACAGGAGTGGTAAAAATGTGGCCACTTAATGACTGGTCTGCCAGAAGGGGCTGGTCCTGGAAGAGATTCAGCATGGGCTTGGTTAAAGCTGCCACACTAAAGACATGCCTGTGCATGCTGAAGTGACAGTGACAGGACTTTGCCATTACTTTTGAACATGTCCCTTGATAAACATTGTCTCAGTGAACAATAGTGAAACAATGCTGGAGAGGCATCTTCATTCCAAATTATTTGCAAGTGTCATTGATGACTGTGGCAGCCAGCTGCTTCAGCACAGGCTGCTGTGAACATCCTCATTGTGTGCAGCTTCGAGTGCTGGCTCTGCTTGTTGATCAGTGACATGCAATTACCCAGCACAGTGTAAACTGTGAATCTTGCAATCAAATAGATCATTTGTAATTGGCTCTCTGTGAAATAGTCAAGCTGAAAATTGGCATTTTTGGAAGTATTCAGCCCAGCATGCCAGAGGCATTTGTGGAAAGTGAACAAACAACGATTGTTCATGTACTCAAATGAAATTCAGCTTTTGCATTTCTCTGAACATTTGCAGGAAGAAAGCATAGGTAGTTGAGCAGCTCAGACACTTTCTAGCACATTTGAAGCCAGTCCCTGTGGTCAAGTGTTGAAGGACCCTCACGATTAAAATTGTATCGTGGGTAGGACTAAGTGGATTTTTTTCCTTTTAGTTCTGAGACTACAGTATGAATAAATGCAGCTAGGAGAATAAACATAACAGCACAGATGAGCAATGTTTGCCCATCAACAGGAAATAAGGCCTTTAGCATCATTTAACTGTGGGGGAAAATCATCCAAAAATCAACCCTTTGCCCTGAAAAGCTGGTGGCTGCTGTAAGATTTTACCTTTGCAGACTAAAAGTAGCCTAAGGTTTCTGGCTGCAGCTCCTGGTTCCAGTGTAACAAGCAAATGTTAAATAGTGTGAAGATGGGTAATGACAAGTATATAAAGAACATGTCATGATTACATTGTACAGTTACCTAGAGGAGGTGGGTTTATGATTCAAAGAGATCCTGGATAGCTGAGGCTATAAAACACCCTGGGTTCATTTTTTTAATCTGAAGTTCCATATTTAATCTTAAATCCATTTGAGACATGCTCAATGGGACCTTTCCAAAATAATAAGAAGCTTTTCTTTATTGTTTTAAGCATCACTTGAGTTTGGAGCTGAAAGACAGAGATAAGCCATATCCCCACAGGAGAGGGTCCGCATTACCCACCATATTTCTGGTTGTGTCCATCCTTCCACTCAGTCTTGAGTCTTTGGTTTTCTTGATAAGCCCTCTGGGAGGGAAAGTTCAGTTATGAGTATTTTGTTGTTACTGCCATATTTACCCCTGGTGAGAAGATGGAAATGGACATTTTTGGCTTGCGTTTCAGATTCCTCCTTACGGCAAGCTCAAGAGAAGACACTTCTTATTATGTTTATCAGAGCCTGTAGGTGCATTATAGGAGGAAAACACAGCAGAAGCATCCAGGGCACTGAGGGATACAGAAATCCAAACTACTGTGTGGCTGGAAATGTTATATGACAAAGGAAACTCCAGTAGGGCTGGAGGATGGGAAACAAAAGATGCACAGGGCCATGGCTGGGAAGTTATTGAAAAGTGTGCTTTCCACTTCAAAGAAGGCACCTCAGAAGGTTGCCACCTCTTGATAAGCCACAGTAGAAACTGAAACCCATCCTTTAGGAGATCATTGAAAAACCCTTCACAGGGGTGCCCAAAAAGCCGAAACTGTTGCTCAAAACATGAAGCATCTACTCAGCCCAGCAGTGACCCTAGCACACCAGGTTCCCCAGTGCAACTAAAAATGTAGCCCAGAGGAACAGCACAGAGCATAGTCCTTGAAGGACTCTGTGCTGTGAAAAACTTCTTGATCTATGCTGATAAAATGTAAATATTGATACATGAATCTTGCAGAGATGATAGAGCAAAAATCTTCAGAAGGTTGAATTTTGCATGACTTTCAGAGGCAAAGCAAAATCTCATTCCCTGTTCATTAATGCAAGACTGTTTTCCAGGAGCAAATGCTGGTTCGTCTAATAATTAAAGCAAGGAGGGAGGAAATCAAAGTCGATGCATTATGGGGAGCAGAGTGCTTGGCTGCATTCAGATTCAACAGCATGGTAGGAAGGTGGAGGTGTGTTCAAAAGGCACATTCAAAACATGCTTTCTGTAGCCCAGGACTCAGGTGTGAAAGTCCGAGACCAACTTTGACAAAAGTTCTCCTATTTTATAAGCATAATTTGTAGTTAGAGCTGAAATCGAAGTTCCTTTGTGTTTGCTCCCAGAAACCCTAAACAAAGTCAGTTAATTTTCCAAGTGTGTTATCTATATGGTACCTCCACTTGCCAATTCCTATCTTCTGGATCCAAATTCCACATAACCTACTAAGTGTTGAGACATTCTTAGTGGAGCTACATGAGAAACATATTTTAGACCAGCTGTAGAAGGCTAAGTCCAGAAAACTTTGGGGTCCTGAAAGACCAATAGGCACCGTGACAACTCTACCAAGTGCTGGCCCTACCATGCTTTATCACATATTATTAGTCTACAATAGTCTTCTCCCTCCCACCACCATTTGCATTAGAAAAGCTCAAGATGGAAAAATCAAGCACTCAGGAGATTAGGGCATGTCAGGAGGAAAGTCTTCTTAGTGACCTCCTTTCAACTCTTGCATATCATGACACAATCTTTAGCTAAGTAGTCACATTCTGTCCCCCACAAACACACCCCTACCCCAAATAAGTGCATAGAGTTAAACCGAAGATCTACTTCACCTCACATATGTGCTCCCTGGTACTACTGAAGGACAGCAGGCCTCTCAATAGATAATGTACTTTTCCCTCCACTCTCCTCCTTAAAAATGGAAAAGACATTTTAAAAGGAATTTTCCCCCTCCTCAATGCTCAGCACATATAAAGCTTGAAAAAATACAGCCCAAGCCAATAACAGAAGTGAATAATTATAGTGGCTATTCTCTGAAACCCTTAACAGCAGAAGTTATCGCTTCCTCTGCCTTAAATAACTAGAACTGGCCAAAAGTGTTTTTAGTTCTTCCTGCCTCTTCCTCCCTTGCAAAGTAAAAAGGCCTATGAATTATATAATACCAGCTTGTAAGAAAAGCAGCATTTTAGGTTTGTGCTAATCTAAATCAGTATTTTGAAGAACACCATTTTCATTTTAAAATCCAATTAAACACAAAACATTTATCATTGCAAATCATTTCTTTGCAGATAAAACTTTGATTTTTTTTTTGTTTTGGTGTCTCACTTCAATTCAGAACAGAAAGCAATTGCAAACCATCTGCCTTCCTCTTCCATGCTCTGGAAATAATTCCCTGAGGTCTGAAAGGAACAATATTTCCAAACCCATCTCAGCTGATATCCTCATTACCCTCTGGATTGTGGACACTTAAGAATAGCATAATCCAAGGTCCATCAGTTTCATTTTACTGAAAATTAAATAATGTGAAATCAATATTGTACAGTCAAACTTCTGCCTGCAAGAAGATGTCTATGAAATAAAACCTATAGCTAACTGGGAATTCACAACTGACCTGTCAAATACATCTGCTCTCCACTTTACTGGGGCATTTCAAACATCAGCTATAGACAAAAACCTTCCTATAGAAGAGATACAGGAGAAAACATAGGAGTAGTGAGCTTTCCATTCACTGCACTGCAAATGCTGCTAGTTTTACACCAGCCAGAGAGAGATGGAAGCCAAGAAGATGGGCAGACAGAGGTAGTGTAATTTACAGTTCTTTCTTGCATTCTGGCTAGGTCTCTCCCTATGCTGTAATAGACAGTCAGTGACATAAAGCCCATGGGATCCATGAGGGCTATCTGGATTTACTGCGGAAAGTGGGGTGCCCGTTGCACTTTCAGATAGGCAAATGAGAAATGGTTCTTTTGCTGTATGCTGTTTTTTCTGTCAGGGAGACATCAACCTTCTCCATGAAGGTGTTCCCGCAAAAGACACACACCTTTTCTGTCTTACTCTGGTAAGATGGCACCCCAGCATGGCATGTGTCAAAGCACACCCAGGCTCTTTCCATCAAGGTCACTTTTAAGATCACTCTGTAAGCTCCCTGCCTGGGACAACCAGCACCAGAGGTTTTGCCATCTCCGTGTTGCCTACCAGCATGGGAAGAAATACACACTTCCTTCAGGGCCAAGTACTCTCCTAATCTGCCCTGGCTTCCTCCTGGGAAAAGAGGGTCCTTGCTACTAGGATGTGTTATCACAGACATCTTGAACTCTGTGGGTTCTCCTCCACAACCATCCATCCGTCGGGGATGTCCCCCTCTCCCCACAGACACTGCTCCAAGTACCTTTGCTCTTTGCTCTGGCCAGCAAGCAAGGAACCACAGCAGTGGGCAGCTAAAGTGGTCAGCGATGGTCTCAGCTGTGAGCCCTCCCAGAGGAGGGTGAGAAACTCTGTGTCTCTCCACTAGAAACCACACAGGAAGTACTCACTCACTCCATTGCTTGTGATGGCTAAGCGTAAGAGCATCAAAAACATCCCTTCTGAAGATACTCAACATACAGCCATAAAAACTAGATGGGGATGTTGTAGAAGCTGAAGATACAGGAGATTTGCTGTAGCAGATCAAGAAAAAATCTTTCCAAGTATAATTGCTTTTGATCTAGGAATATAGGTTAAGATGGTGCTCAACACAATGGAGCAACAAGGCTGCAAGTTACCCCTGAAACCACCATCAGACTCAAGAACAGAATAAAACTCACATCCTGCCAGAAGTGGTAGTGACAAGTGAAGCACCTGCAGACTGAGGACCACAGGTCACAAAAGAGCTGCAGCTGCTATTCTGAGAGCCAGAAAGGTAGAAGATAAGCTTCGTTCATCTTCTACCACTGCCTTTTCATGGGATTCTTGTGCATAAACAAAGCCCTTGAAGCAACATGAGGGAAGTAATAGGTCATCCCTATACAAAAGAGGAAACTATTTAGTAATAACAGCCACAAGCGAAACACATCACCCTTCCAGACACCTCTCAGCTAATGAAACTCTTTTATAAACCACATGCTGTTGGCTAAGTGTTAATGCTATGAAAGAATAGCCCATCTCACTTCACTCCTTTGGCCATGGTCTCGCTTATCTTACCTATAGTTCTTACTATCTAGACTCCTCACAAGAATATCTGTTACAAATGCACTCATACCTTTCCAGGGATCTCCAGAATAGGGACCTTCCTGAGCCAGCCAACTGCAGTTTTATGTCCTCAGATCACAGCCGACATCCTTACAAGACAGCACTCTGCTCTAGGATGGGATGAACATCTGCATGCATCTGGCTCTCTACCATAGCGCTCTCCTCTGAGATATGGGGCAACTTGGAGTCAGTTCTCTACCTGAGTATGGCTTCACTGAGCTTGCTTCCTGAACAATACCAGAAGGACACAGATCTAGGTTTCCCCCAAGCAAGTGATTCATGATCACATCTCCTGCTGTAGGTGCTCTCCTGCACATGAATGACATAGAGGCAAATAGGGAGCAGCAGGAAAAGCAAGAGAAGGACAGGTTGTAAGTTCCTGCTCCAATGGACTGTCCTTTATTAAACAGTTATTCATGTGTCTTTAGTGAAATGACAAGGAGCAGTTCCTGCACAGCCTTTTACTGCGAGTGCATTGTTTCACAGCTAACAGCATAACAAAAGCCAGCAGCGCTAATGGCAGAGAAAAACCTCCCCAAAGTGAACAGGTCATTATCAGGTAAGTGTGAGCAGGTGCCCATCTTTGTGGTTGGCTCTTGTGGGTGGTGGAGAAGTGAGTGGCACCAGATGGAGGAAAACATACCCAAGTCTCACCACCTTCAGTCTCCAATGCTGCCTTCAGGGTGGGTATTTTGGCAACGCGGCAGAGGTCACACAGGGCAGAACCTCCAGAATCGGCTGATCCATGCTCTCAGTAACGTTGCTGGGGACAAACAAGTCTTCAAGCCCTTAAGGGAGCCAACAGGCCCCAGCAATCCTGGGCCAAGGTACATCAGCAGAGTGCAGGGGCAGGTCTGGACAGGGACTTGCCAATTTTAGACCCATTTCTTCCAAGGGGCTGGCTTGCCAGGGTGCAGTAGTGTTTCCACATGTGGGTGCCTCCGACACAAACCCATAAACCCTCCTCCCTTTGCAGACACTCAAACAGGGAAATGCTTTCTGAACAGCATGCAAAGATGCAAGAGCATGGCTGGGCTGTGTTTTCTGGGAGCCCTGAGGAAAAAATCATTTCTCCTTGTAAGAAAGAAGCACAGCCAGTGTGCCAAGACATGTTCAGGAGAAACAAGTGAATGTCAGCGAGCAGTGAACCATGCTGCCACTTTTTAATGACTTCTCCATTTGATATTCTCAGATATCAATGAGATAAAAACATTACTGCTACGGTTCTCCTCTCTACATAGGCTCCTTCAAGATATCTGTCCACTATCAGTATGTTTGACTTGTCAAGGAAAAGCAGAAAAACTTCTAAGCAAAGAGATCAAGCAATCCAATCCCCTAAAAGCTTAAATTCCCTGATTAAACCCTTGGGGCTGAGACTCAGAAGGTTTATTTATCCTCCAGTGAAGCAGCCAATTAAACATCCGATGTTTCGGCAGGCTGTCACAGAAGTGTCACTCCCGGCATGCCTTTGTTGCTAACATTTGGTGGCAACAAAAAGAATGAGTAATGCACTCTTTGAAAAGCAAGGCAGAAAAGGAGAGTCAGCTGGGGAGGGAATGATGTGCTGGCAGCAGTAGCTTGTCCTTTCTAACTTATCTGCAGGGAGCTGTCAAAAAAATGCATAGAGTGACACCCGCTTTGTGGAAGGTGGACATTTGGGGTGTGGGCAGCCCCACAGAGCCGTGGGCAGTGAGGCAGGAGATCGCGGATCTCAGGAGCTAGGTGATCCCTGATTCTGTCTCCTGCTCTTTCATCCCTGGCCCAGCCAGGGTTGTGGTCTTTGCTGCCACCATCCCTCTTCCCTTTGCTAGGCTACAGCCCTAAATCTCTAATCCAATAATTCCCAGCCCTTTGCTGAGCTTCAGCTGTGCAGCAGAGAGCAGACCTACATCACCGTCCAACGACCGTTTCTTCTCACAACACCTGAGCCACATCCATCCTGGCATCTCCCTGCACCATCGCGCATTGCTTTGCCTTGAAATGTTTACAGTGGGACTCTTCTGTACATCTGCCATTCTCAGACACGTATATGTCCTGGGAGCTCTGGCCAGTGTATCAGAGATCAGGATGTCCCCAATACCCCTTGATAGGGCTACAAAGCATGCATGGTCCAAAACACCCATACACATAATAAAGCTAGTGTTGTCAAGCCAACATGCCTTTCTTCCTGCTCAGAAAATCCCACAGTGAAATATGGAGGCCCAACCAACATGGAACAGAGGCCAAGTATAGCAAGGGAAAAGAAAGCCAAGCAAGAGGTCGAAACACTAGCAAAAAGACAAGAATCCACCACTACCACCACCACCAAAGCTCAGCTCTCTGCTTTGCCTAGCACTCCCATTTGATCTCTCTCTGTTTCCATCTTTGATCTTTCATCCACCAGCAGCAGGAGCTAAAGAATGTGTTCACCTAAAAACTCAGCATGTTCACCGATGTTGCTCAGCTCAGTTGCAAGCCATTTGGCTTTCCTGTCCTTATAGCTCCTCCAGCAGCATCTCCTGGATGGCTAGACCCCTCAGGACTGTATTAGCATCCAAGCCAGACCAGGAGGAAGGTGAATCCTCAATAGCTCTTATTGCTTCCTAATTATTCAAACCTCTTTACAACAGGTTTTCAGAAGCACAGACCTATTTTGAATAATGAATTGCATAGTCTCATACATGCAGCAGATGCTGATAATTTGTTTGGTGCTGATAACTTGTTTGGTGCAAAACTTTGAAACAAAACAAAGCTGCAGAATGAACAAGTTTGACATTCTTGCACCAGTTCATGGAAAATTCAGATCTTGTCCCACCTGAAAGTATTCATTTCCTTTCTGGGAATGAATAAAGCCTATCTTCTAATCATTTTTTTAATTCAATGAGAATTGGAAAAGCTTGAACAGGAAAACAAGGCAAGCATCTCAGCAATTTATAGTCAAATATTCATTGAAAATTGTCCATGCACCAGCAGCACTATCTAGCAAAAATGATCCTAAAATTTCAACTCTACAGGTGGGTTTGCTTTAGGGAAATTTAATATAATTAAATTTCAATGTTTCTTTTCAGAACTTCATACATAATCATAGTATTTTGTACATCAGTGTGCAAATGCATAACCAGAGAGTTGCTGAATGCCATATAATACAATTTATTTCTCCAAGTAATAAATTGACCCGTGTGTCATGAGGGCCAGGTAGAGAGAGTCTGAAAATGTTCTCCTGCAGAAATTGAAAATTGCTTCTATTATGATGAGGCTGTTTATTCTGTAGGTGCCAGAAGAGATTAAAAATTGCTTATTGAAAAGCTTGCCCCAAAGAATAAGACCTCAGCTTCTGTGTAAACACCGCAGTGAATGCTTATATCTACCAGCAAGTCTCAAATGGGCTTGGACTTTTTGTTGTTGAGATTTGTACTACTATCACCATTTTACAGACCAGGGAACCTGAGACATGGAAAGATGAAACGACTTGCCCAAGATTGCCCAAAAGGCCAGCAGCAGAGCCAGAAAATGAAACTGGATCTCTTAAGATGTCTCAAGATCCAGTCCTGTTTTCTGATCTCTGGGACAAGCTGCCACCCTGTGAAGCAGTTTGGCTCTCTGTTGTCTGCACCACAACACAAACACTAAAAGCAATGGAGACTCTGTTCCATAATACGAGTAGCAGGATCTTTGGAAATCTATTTCAGAAATAGCGCTTCTTTCTATCTGACTGATAAACAATTGCAAGTAACATTAAGTAATAACTGCTGCCTGGAAATTGCAAGGTTTGTCAGGTGATCTTTTCCTTATAAAGAGGAGAGAGAAGAAACCAATTGTAGTGAAGCTACTTTCTATAAGGGAGCACATATGTCCAGCACTATTCAAGGTAGACACAACTGACCAGCCTGATCATTCTGCACAAGGACATGAAGCCATACAAAGGACTTTGTTTCATTCTTCAAACCGCAGGCTTCATGCATGTTACAGCCACGTTACCATCAGCTTTCTGGGCTCTCTGCCAAGCTGAGGACCACTTACAAGCCAACCTGGCTAACATGCAAACCTCAAGGCCAAAAAATAACTTTATAAAACCTGGGGTGGAGCTGCCTGTTGCATGTGTGCTGCAGCACATGGAGGTACACTGACCTGCATGCTTGCCTTTTGGCCGCGGGTGGAGAAGTCTGAAGTTAGTGACCAGAGTATCATCTTGAAGGTCAAAAACTCCAGCCTGGGGTTTCCTCTGCTATAGCTGCTGCTATAATTGGTGAAGCCCTCCTGGAACAGGAAGGATCACTGTGCAGAAGTGTTACATGCATTACTGAATCAACTGTGGATACATTTCTGAATGCCTTAGAGCCACCCATGCAATCAATCTGTACATGATGTAATCACCCAAAAGACTCCGGGGGAGCAGAAGAAATGGCAGTCACACGACAGCCTGAAGCTGTGCAACATGTACTGTATATGGACCTACTGTTACCATTCCCAAATAAGACAAAACATAACCCTTGCACTGCAAAAGGGCCAATAAAAAGCACAGCACTGAAGATCACATCCTTGAAAACATGATGCTCACAGTTAGAATCACAGAATAATTTAGGCTGGCAGGGACCTCTGGAGGTCTTTGATTCAAACCCCTGATCAAAACAGGGCCAGCTAGAGCAGGTTGCTCATGGACCTGCCTGCTCAGGTATCAAATGTCTCTAAGGATGGAGATCCCACCACCTCTGGGCAGCCTGTTCCAATGCCTGGCTGACTTCACAGGGAAATCCAGTCTGACCCTCTCTTGCCTCAATTTATGTGTGTCATCTCTCGTCCTTCTGCCACGTGCTATTGTGAAGAGACTGGCTCCACCTTCTCGATGACCTCTTTGTAGGTCCTGGGGCACTGCTTTTTGGTCTCCCTGAAGCCATGCCTTCTCCAGGCTGAACCTCAGCCTCTCCACACAGGGCTAGTGCTTCAGTCCTGACCATTTCGCTTGCATGTATGACCTGGTGACATAACATAGCACCACAGAAGTCCACAGAAGTCAAAAATCTTCCCTTATACAAACGGTTTGGACCAGGAATCATCCCACTACATAAACCTTACAATGACTGTAATGTATATTTTCTCCTCATTCATCCATAGCACCATTGCTGGGACTCTGCAGTAGCCAGATTAATATGGAACGGGTTTCCCTCTAGGAACAGTAATTAGTCTTTCCCTGGCAGGCCTTCAAGCTCCTGCTTCAAAGCATTTTGTTCAGGCCTGCAGGGCCTGGAATTTGGAGAAGGATTTTATGCCAGCTCCCAAGCAGCCCAGTAAATGTGATTTTTGCCATTACTAGTAAAAGGCCACAAGCTTCGTACTGACCTGACAGAGCAAGATCTCAGGACATGTCTTGGTCTAAGCTAATTTTGCCTTGTTTTAGATGTGACAGTGACTGTTTTACTTCAGTATACAGTAACAGCAAGTAGTTATTCTGTGCAGCTTGATCTGTGGTGACTGTAGAAGATGTGGTGTGGAAGCAGGCAGACACAGAGTGATACCTGAGCTTCAGCCCACAAACACAAACTGCAGTGGTCAATGAAAGGTCACTACTGCAGTGTGACCTTATGAATCAGGCAAACACCCTGTAGAGCTAACAAAGAACAGAAAAACTGGGTAACTGGAGAGCAGTGAAAAGGAGGAGCATGTAAGCAGACAATGTTAAGAAAATGCACAAAAATAAACCCAAGTGGACCCCAAAAACAAGAAGAAATGGACCACCACCACTAGTATCAGACTCTGCCATGCGAAGACTTCAGGATAACTCACTGTGAGCACCCCATTTCTCCACTTGTTGCATACTGAAGTCCCAAACTTTGGACCCAGAGAGACCCTGGAAGCATGAACATGACACCAAGAGAAAGCTGTAAAACCTAGGAAGTTTTTGTGTGCAGTATTAACTGTTCTATTAATGAGGCTTTTCTGTTTGAGTTAGGGCTAGGCCCATTAATACTGTTGGAAGTGCACTAATAATACTACCTTTTTGTGGTATTTGGATTACAAGGGTGCAGTCTGCATCTTCAGAGGGATGTAAAAAGTTGCTCCTCCTCTACCCCATTGATGATCTCAAGAGTACAGCATTAGCCTTGACCAAATGTCAGGCCATTCTGATCTCAAACAAAAGAAGTCACCCACGTAAGGCACAAAACAGACTCAGCTACTAAGTACAGAAACCAAAAGGTTTTCTTCAGTCTCACTTTATTGCTTTATCTTTAAATCAAAGAGTAGCTAAAATAATCATTGCTCTGTCTGCTCTTATTGAAACTTTCCTTTCACACTCAGTAACTAACTTAGACTTAAGATGTAGCTGATGACAAAACAACCCTCAGTAGAAACTTTAAGTAGCTGTTTAAATAACCAGCTATTTTGCTTCAATGGCAGTTACTAATTTAGTCTTCCACTTCCCCTGAGCAGCTGTTGAGGAGAGCAGGACCTAATGGCAGAGTTCTCGGGGGACTCAAAAAAAGCAAATATTTTCTCCATTTGATCGTGGGAGGACTCAGAGCAGACAATTCCCATCCTGGCTCCCCCAGAGACTACCCTCATAGGCCTGGAGCCAGTGCTGTGCCTTGCTATGAAGTCCCCCTTGTCCCACAATGGGTAGATCAGGAGGCCTTTGCTTCCTGAGAAAAGTCCTACTTGGGAAAATCACAGCCAAACAAAGCCACCGACAGCACTCGCACTAAAAAAGCTTAAAGAAAACAGAGTAGATGCAAGGCAAGTCCTGGGAAAACCCAATTATCTGAGGAAGAAGCCACCTCACAAAACTGACTGCTTACTCAGCAGCATCCATTTACTTATATACTGCCTCAATTAACTCACACTGGTTGTTACCTAAAAATTAGGAATTTAGCTATGTCTAACCCAGGCAGAGGTTCATGAGTTCCCAGGACTCTGAGCCGAGCATTTCCAATTAGCTTTTATACCATCACAACCCTTTCCATTCAATGCAAGACAATTATCAGTTTTCCCAGGCTAACCTCAAATAGGGGCCTATCACCTCCACAGAGAACAAATAAGCTCTTAAATGATGGCACCGAATCTCAGGGACAAGAAAGCAAGCAACAAGAAGACAAAAAATGATTCTGCTTTTGATTTTTCTCTGCACAATGATCCCATTTATACCATAAATCACATCATTTACACTGCCACAACACAGCCCTTTATATTTGCTTGAGTTTTGAGCCATTTAATTTCAACCTACCTTTAAAAAAAAAGGCCCATAGAAAAAAAAGATATTTGCTTTATGCTGATGCAATTAAGAGAGCTAATTTCAATTCTGAAGCAAACAAGATTTATGTAAGTTAATAGCCCATGGGGTCCAGGAGCCAACTAGAATAAGGGTCTTGTTCTGTTTTAATAATCCTTGGGACAATCCCAGGTATTTACATAAATTGAAATCTCCAGACCTCATCTAATTTCTAGACAATAATTTCCTAAGGGGAGGACTTTTATTGTTAATTCCAGAAGTGTTCGTAAGACTTGCAGGCTTTGCACATGGCCCTGCAATATATTTGGGGTAGCATAAAGACTGAATATTCAGAAAAGTTTCCCACTCAGCACTTATTTGCTAGAATTAAATGCCATCAGTATCATGGAAGATGGTTTCAGTGTTTGTAACATCAGTGGTTTACTTCTCCCATTGCTGATTTTGTCTGTACAAGATCTTAATATTCAGCTGCTCCAATATTTACAAGCAATGCAGTGACATGTGTCAGCAGCTGTTCTTGAGCAAATTATGCAAATTGTTACAAAAGTATGCTAGATTGCATTTAAATTAATACAGGAATCCAGAGAATTACTAAATTAATTTAATTAATCATTAATATATTTTAACTTTTGTGGTTTATTAATCATGCTGGGGAAACATCCAATCTCCAACTCTTTTCTTAAGGCAATATATTGAAAAACAGCAAATTATTTCACCAACAGAAGCGAATATCTTCTCACACAGAGCCTGGTTATCTCATGGAACTCATCAGTCAGATATCTTTGATGTAGAATTGTTAGTAGAACTAAGGAAAGTTCATACTCTTTTCCCCACAAATATTTATGTTGGTATCTGTATAAAATTTGTAACAGTTGAAGCGTAATTTGTTAATCTTCACATGTGATTGCTTCTCCAAGCACCTGCCAGGTACTAGCATAATGAAGGAATTTTTGGTAGAACAGGAGGGCTCTGTATTTGCTCCTGGGCTGTTTCTGCAGTCTTAATGTGTGTCAGGGGAGGAGTTTGCTGGCTGCATTCACATTTAACATCCCTCAGATAAATCATATCTCTGAATCAGCAATCTTGGCTGGTTGTGTCTGTCTGGAACATAAACGAAGAACTGTTTCTTCCTCACATCAATCTGAGCTAACAAGCAAGAATGTGCTCCTAACATACCATGCATTTTTGATGTCTGCTGTGTGCTAAGCCCCAAATTACAGGTGCAGAACATCTTTTGGGGCATATATAGTGCTGACTGTGAAGGACAGGCACATTCACATCAGTGTTCCTCAAAAGATGGGGAGAAAGCTCAGACAAAGCTTCAGACTCAAGAAGAGGCTTATCTTAATCTCAAAGACCATGATAAATTCCCCCTCCCACCTAGAGGCAGGTACATGCATTTTCCCTTTTGCACTGGCACAAACAGCTTAATTATCCACATGAGCATGGCAAGAAGCTGGCATGCAATTAAAATCATCTCCTTTAGTTTAAGAACCAGCTGGAAACAGGATGCTGAGAGGCAAGGAGCACTTTATCCTTTGGCAATGGAAATATCGAGGCAAATAGCTACAAAGATCGGTGCTGGCCCTGCAGGAGAGTGTCTGCTTGGGACATCCAGAATTTTTCAGGGCTTGATTCAGTCAGACTCAGGCCCTCTTACATCCATGTGTCTAGGTGAGCAAAGCAAAAGGCAGCTCCAGGCAGCCTTTATCAGACCTTCCAAGATGCACCTGGAATGAGGTGGTCTTGTACCTGCTGGGATAAGGGTCAGAGTTGCACCAGATGCCTGGCTCTTCCACGCTTTTGCTGGGTCACTGAGGGCAAGAAACCAGCCTTCCTTGTGTCCCAAGCCCAGCTCTACATCCCCTGTAAGATGGTGACCCGCTGTGGAAAGCTTTTAGGTTACATGTGCAAGGCTCTAAAAGGTGGGAGCATTAGGTCAGCATTAGGAAAAGGAAGGATTTACTTAGCCTCAGGTATCTGGGACTATCCTTCCTGACTGGAAATTCATGCATTCCCTAACTTTCCATACTGTCCTCCATGCTGATCATGCCACAGCCTCCTTAGACCCTTTCTAAAGAGTGCTGCAAGATCAGCAGAGAGGTAAGAGCTGGAAAGGACTACGGCATCACATTCCCCTCAGAGCCTACCTTAAGGGAAGAGCCACTGAACAGGTCCTGTCCCAGGATTATTGCACCCTGGCATTTTGCCACCTCAGCAACCCAACATCAAGCACACTCTAGCAATCATTAACAGGGAAAGTAATGTGGAGCCCAGACTGGCAATCTGCAGCCAAGAGCTGCCTTCAGACCGGGTCCCACTCTCCAGAAATAGAGAGCAGCGATGTCATTTCCCCAAGGGTGGGGCAAAGGGAGCCTGCATACTCCATCTTCCTGAACACATGTCCAAGCCAACTTCTTTTGGATAGACAGCTCTGTAAGCAAGACCTTGCCTCATGCCACTGTGCCTGCCATGTGAGCCTGCTCACAGGCAGCATCACACCCTGACACAGGAGGAAGAACAGAAAGACCTGCAGCTCTGAGACAAGGCAGAGCCCAGGCTGGGCCATGAAAGGGAGAGAGTGGGATTTCCGGTCCTGGGACTCACAAGTGGACTGGTCAGAAATCATGTCTTTTGGGGGGACTTTGTGAGAAGGCATATTCTGCAAGAGGACACAGTTGCCACAGGAAAATGTGGATGTTGATGATCAAACCCTGTGAAGAGCAGTGCAAATGTCAGCAGAGCAGATGTTCTGGTCACATCCGCAGCTTGCAAGCTGGTTTAGGCTCCTGTCAGACAGCACCTTCCCCAAAGGTAGATACTTCTGCAATACCTCAGTCACTTCATCTGTAAATAAAGTAAAATAAAATAGAAAACTAAAAAAAAAACTTGCTTGCTTTTGTCAGAGTTTCAGACCATGAAGGTCATGTGTATACCTCTCTGAATCTGTTGACTAAAATAAGGTTTCCACAGTGTCCTGCTTCTTTTGGAGCATATATTTGATGTCATGCAAATGTTTTGAAGGTCCTAGTTTGCATCCTTTGGGGCCTAAACCCTTTAGCAACCAAAGCCCCTAGAGACAGAGCACACCATGTGGGACGTACAGCCCCATGCACACAGTCAATGCCTGGCCCAGATGGAGCAGCAGGTGTTGACCCTTAGGGTGACAGGGAACCAAACACAAGCAGAAGAGGAAAGATTTAATGAGACAAAAATATTAAGCCTGCCATAGTTTATAACTCAGCTTCACAGGCAGGCTCATTTGCAAGGCAAGTCAGTTCAGCACGTAGTATTGCTTTAGACTGAAAATTGTCTTCCATGCCAGGCTCCACCACAAGCCATGCTCTAGAGAACATTATTGTATTTGCTATTTAATTTTTAAAAGGCTGATGCTGACAACTGTTTTACATTTGCCCATTTTCATCCCATCTTTGTCTCCAGCTACTTTTGAATAAATCCCTGACAATCAGTCAGGCCAAGGTCTGCAGAGGTAAATATATGAGGGGAAGAGGAAAAATAACAGCAAATGAAAAAATGTGTGACAGAATGATAACAACTCCCTAATACAGGAGCAGTATTAGCTATGGCTGAAAAATTAAATATGGGAGCATCACAAGAATATTACTCACTGGTTATCTCTTAATTATATTAATTTTCCCTTTAACGTTACAAGCATGTTGGACTGGGCTGGCATGTTTTTGGCCAGATGACTCAATTAAAATTTAAAATTTCAGCATCATCTCGGTGACTGGAAACCCTTCACTGTCTTCCTTTTTCTCTTCCTAGCTCCAGAAATAGCAAAGTGCTAAGCATTTTTTCCCTTCTAGGGGCAAATAAGCCAATTCCAGCACACTCAATGCAAAATGCAGTAAGTATCCAAAATGTGACCAAAAAAACGACAGTCGGGGGTCAATATTTAATTTCTCACTCAATTACTTCCCTATCAAACTGGCTCTGTTGATAGTCAAAGGGTGTTTTTGCTTTTTTCTAATTGTCAGCACTGCAAATTCAGTGGAGGGTCTGAAAACTAATCAGGGCTTTTTTTCTCCTGCCTTCCCCATCATTATCAGCAGAAAAGCCCTGCAATTAGAATTTAACTGTCAATCTTTGTGATGAGGTGGAAAAAAATGGTTTCCAGCTGGTTTTCCCATGGCAGTCGCAGCTCTGCAGCACCAACTGACCAGATCCAGAACCTGCTTGTTTCTACAGCCGCATGCTACAAACTACATGCAGAGAGGTCTTCTCTGCTATTTAACAAGCTGCAGCCGAGTCACACTCTCCAGCTGGATGTGATGTGGCAGGTGCCTGCAATACTCAGCCTGCACGCAGCATGGAGCAGCGCAGAGTTACAGAAAACACAGACCCTGGTCAACAAGGGAGGCTGAGCTGTGTGGGAAGCCGTGCATAGTTGCAGAGGGCTCTTTGACTAGGGTAAATGCTTCCTTTTCCAAAAGGTTTACAAATCTAGCAGACACCAAATTAAGGTGCTGTTCTCGCTTGTTTTTGGCATGGCTGGAGAAAGAGTTTCATACCTTCGTTCGCCCTGGCACATGCAGCCCACGCAAGCCACAGCAGCTGCCTCTACCTTCTGACTCGTTGCAAGTTTTCCTTGGCAACTGCCCTGCTTGGGAACAGCACACAAATTTGGATCTAACCCTCTGTTTGGGTGTCTTTTCCACTGACATTTAGCCAATATAGGATAGAAGCAGCAGAGAAGGGGTATCCAGACACTTTGTGGGGGCACCAAGCGTGGGAGACAAGAGGGCTGGTGAGGCTGGGAAATGCTGGAGAGTGGGCAGAAGTCATAGAAAGCCATACCAATGGAGGGAGAGGATCATGGGGAAGGGACCACCTGGTCAGTGACATCAGACCCCACACAGCACTTGCATTGGGGCTGATATTGGGCAGGAACAGGTTTTGGGGCTCTGAAGCCAGGTTCCCCTGGGCCCTTCACCAGCCAAGAGCCATGCAACCCTGCTCCCATGCCTAGTCCTTCCTGGAGCACAGCTCACACACAGGCTGCTCACCCAAAATCACAGAATCACAGAATGGTTGAGGTTGGAAGGGACCTTTAGACCTCATCTAGTCCAAACCCCACCGCTCAAGCAGGATCACCTGAAGCACATTGCCCAGGACCCTGTCCAGATGGCTTTTGAATATCTCCAAGGATGGAGACTCCACAACCTCTCTGGGAAATCTGGTCCAGTGCTCTGTCACCCCCGCAGAAAAAGTTTTTCCTTATGTTCAGACAGACCTTCCTGTGTTTCCATTTGTGCCTCTTGCTTCTTGTCCTGTCACTGGGCACCACTGGGAAGAGTCTGGCCCCATCCTCTTTACATCCTCCCTTCAGATATTTGTAAACATTGATAAGATCCCCCCTCAGCCTTTTCTCCAGGCTAAACAGTCCCAGCTTGCTCAGCCTCTCCTTGTATGAGAGGTGCTCCAGCCCCCTAATCATCTTGATAGCCCTTTGCTGGATTTGCTCCGGTAGCTCCATGTAGCTCTCTCTTATACTGGGGAGCCCAGAACTGGACACAGTACTCCAGGTGTGGCCTCATCAGGGCTGAGTAGAGGGGGAGGATCACCTCCCTCCATCTGCTGGCAAGGCTCTGCCTAATGCAGCCCAGGATACCATTGATTCCTTCTTTGCCACAAGGGCACCCTGCTGGCTCATGGTCAACTTGTTGTCCACCAGCACTCCCAGGCTCTTCTCTGCAGAGCTGCTTTCCAGCAGGTTAGCCCCCAGCCTGTGCTGGTGCATGGGGTTATTCCTCCCAAGGGGCAGGACTCTGCATTTGCCTTTATTGAACTTCCTGAGGTTCCTCGCTGCCCATCTCTCCAGCCTCTTGAGGTCCCTCTGAATGGCAGCACAACCCTCTGGTCTATCAGCCACTCCTCCCAGTTTTGGATCACCTGCAACCTTGCTGAGGATGCACTCTGTCCCTTCATCCAGCTTATTGATGAAGTTGAACAGAATTGGACCCAGTATTGACACCTGGATCAGGGGCCAAATTAGGGCCTCAGTACTATCCCCCTCCCAGCCCAGGGAGGGTATGGTCTCTGCTGAGCCCCTGCTGGCCTCCCAAGGGACACATTGTCCTAGGGGACTAGGTGCAACCCCCCAAAATCACAGCAAAGCACCAAGCACTATACTCAATAGTCACTTCAGTGGGCTTCTCAGGTGGGGAATTATCACATTCTTGGCCAAAGCAATTCACAGGAAAAAGACCACCTCTACTTTGACAGAGTAAAGCCATGCCAAGGACAGAACCCCTTCACAAATCCCAGGTGACGGCTCTGAGCACAGATCCCAGGGCCATCCCACACAGGAGCCACCTCCAGTGCCACAGGACCTCCTTTCTTGCAAGGCTCCCCAGAGAGGTGCAGGCAGGGCTCTGTCCACATGTCAGCACGTCCCACAGTGTGCACAAACCACACTGTCTCCCCGTGTCTCTCGGTGTGGCACCAAGCATGGTGGACTTTAATAACATCTACTTGGGTGACTAAAAATGTAACTCTACTTTCCTGTTCCGCAAACTGGATTTCTCTACAGCAGCTGCTTCCTCTACTGAGTGCAGGCTTTGGGCTTTCATTATTTCCAGTAGAGATGGTAATCAATGGGTCAAAATGAGATTTGTCTGAGAGCTTCTGATTTGTGCTGGAAGAGTATTGCTGACAGTGAGCCTGGGTTTCTTTTCCTCTACTGTCTGAACACCATTGCATCTTGTTTTCCCAGCACAAGCATCTGCAGGAAGCATCTGCTATATTTGGGAGAGAGTAGTTTAAAATGGCACAGAGTGAAAAGTCCAAACCTCTTGCCAGTTCTCCAACTTTCCATCAAATTGAAATCCCATAGCTAGTTTTGTTCTGACAGCCTCAAAGCAAGCTGGCTGAGTGAAAATGTATGTCAGAGCTGTGGAAATGTTGCATTTTGTTATTTTTTCAACATTTTACAGTAGAAATAATTTTCACTAAGCCATCTGGGGGATAAAGGAGACAGAGTGTCAGATTTAAGGGGAAAAACACATTTCCCACCTTATTATCTGTCCAACTCAGAAAGCAGTGAAAAAACCTACTATTTGGGGAGAAAAAATAAAGAATTGAAAGAATCTATAGGCATCTTAACAAGTCCCATGAGATTTAACAAGGGAAGAGCTGTGTAATTAGCAAATCTGTCCAGTCAAGCCATGCTTAGAGGTCCAGAGCTAATTTCATTTTACAAGTTATTATTCTTCCTAAAGGGAAAGCTGCTTCGGAACAGCTCCCAGATGTCCTTTCTGTGACTGGCCCTGTGATCCTGGAGTTTGCCAAGTCACATTGCCAGGCAAGTAGAGTTCAGTACGTCCAGCTTCACCCAAAATGAGATGAGAAGGACAAGCATTTGCTTCCCTCCAGTCAACAAGAAAGGCAGACTCTCCTCTCTGCGGAGCTTAAATTTTTATGGTGCCACTATGCACTCTCTAAACTGATCAGTGACCCCATATCATGCCAAGGGGTGTCTTCTCTAGTGCTTTTGGTGCCCACTCTCCTGTGGACAAGACGTGTTCAGGACTAGCATTGCTCTTTGTTTGCAGACCAAAGTCACCCACAAAGCCCAGCCAAAGTTTTCTCCAGCCTGTACTCAACAGCATGGTTGGCTTTGTCCAGTTTGGCTGGCCACCAAAAAGTTAACACTAGACTGCTAATCACAAAACCCTCCCAGTGATCCTGTGCAGGGGATATCACCATGTTTTTTTGCCTTCACTACACAGAGGTAACAACTTCCATGGGCTAGGGAAGGGTCCTGGCATGACTATTCCTGTATTCTTCTAGCATACAGAATCTTTTTGCTCTGTTACTCAGACCAAGAAGTGGGATATATGACACACATTTGCAATGGACCCTTCTGCCTCATGGCTGGCACCTCAGTCAACCCAGGACTACAGTGACGAAGAAGAGAGCAGGTTATGAGAGATGCTCACCAGCCTTGCAACCATACAGGCTGCTATTTAAAGGAGAATGGCATTTCATTTTCCAATCCATCACATAGCAATTTGCAGCCCGGCAGAACTTGTCACTGTGGAAATTCAGTCGGGAGAAAACAGAGAGTAAGGATGTTCAGTGAGAAATGATCCATGCTTCATTCATTGCTGGTGAGTCCCAGGATGTCACTACAAGGGAAGCAGGTATGCCTTTGAGGGTGACAGCATTAACCTCACCTCCTATCCCATGGTCAAGTTTCCCATACTGGGAATCATAGAGGGATTCAGGCTGGGACAGGTCTTGGTAGGTCTGTAGTCTGACCCCCCACTCAAAGCAGGACTAGCTTTAAAGCTAGGCCTGGTTGCTCAAGGCCGTGCCTGGTTGAATTGTGAAAGACTCCAAGGACAGAAACTCCACTCCTCTCTGGGCAGCCTCTTCTTGCTTCCAAGAGAGACAATGCCAGGCTTGCCCTTCTCTCAGATACTAAGCACAGAGTGTCCCCACTTGTATTCAACAGGATGCTGTTGCTTCCCTACCTCCAAAGTTGCTGTTTCTTGCCATATTTGATGCTTTCCTGGTAGCCCCAAAACTACAGCGCCAAGAGCAGCTTCTCCACCGACTGGCTTGTTCCTAGTCCTTCTGCAGCCAGTAAGACATGACCACTGAGAAAACACACTCATCAGAAGGGAAAAACATGGCTTTTGGCTAATGCCAAAGGTTTTAAGTTCGTCTTCACTACTTCTGGCACTGGGAGATGCTAAATTTTTTAAAGCAATGTTCAGGAGAGTGCCATTGGTGACAACTGTACTCCACAGGAAGACAGACAGGGTCCTAAGGATTCTGGTTTATCTATGGGATTATCCCAGAGAAAATAAATCCCAGGCATCACAAAGGGCAACTCCTGCAGTTTAAGGGGAGGAGAGAATGCTAGCACTGATATGTAAGTATATATATATATATGTATATATGTATGTTTCTCAAGACATATATATGTGTGTGTGTGTGTATACGCATTATGCCTCAAGAAATGGCATTAGGGACTAAGTGAGACGTGGGACAGTCAGATTAGACCGGATTCAGGGCTTTTTTTTGGCCAGCAGCATAACACTCCATGAGCCTTGAAGTCAGTAGAGAGAGTAAATTTCACCCCTTCCCCCCAAAAAAAAGCAGACGGAGGTAAGATGTAGTCCGGGGATGCCTGATCATCTGCTTACAGCAGTAAGAAGAAAGTGTATGACCTCAGCGAGGCTTCAGGTGCTGGTACTTGCAACCTCTTGCAGTTGTATACACACACACTTATTTCAGAACAGTCCTTTCAGGGAAAAAGCTTCACTTTTTAGTGCTTATATAGGTTCCTATCTCCTCACATGATTTTTTTTTTAATTGATATAGTGTTGACACATGTAGATTTTATTTGAACGTCTGGGTTTTTTTTTCTCCCTTCCTTCTCAAGGTTAAGGGGGGAGGATGAAGTGATATTTGCCACACAGTGTCCCCTACAGACTATTGCCATGAACTGCCAGGATTAGGAAGGTGGGGTGCCTGTTTGCAAGGTGAGTTGTGAGAGCCATCCCCTGTGTTACCTGCCCATGGAGGTGGGTCAAGAGATAAGTACAGGGAGGAGATGTCTTCCCTCGCTAATTATAGCCTTACCTCAGTTAAAGCCAGCTCACCCTGGGATGCTTAAAGAAAGAGGTGGAGGTGGCATGACGCACAACATGTTGTGTCTCACAACTGGTAGGGAAGAGAGGATGATCCCCCCAGCAAGCCACCGCACAGCAAGGGGGTCATGAATCACTGGTAATTTCTTTTCCAGCTGGAAGCAGAGGATTTGTTTCCCTCTGTCCTATGCACACAGACACCCACTCCCATCTCCAGCAAGGCCAAAAATAGTCCCCAGCGCACGCCCCAACTCTCACACACCAGCACTGGGCTGATCACGAAGAGGGACATTTAAGCTTCTCCTTTTCTCTGGTGTTGTAAAATCCTGTAGCAAGAGCCTGCCACCTCACGAAGGTTGAGCAATGCAATGCAAGTTAGTGACGACACAGGCAAGAAGTTTTAGCCACGGTCTCGCCTTGGGCTGTGGGTCCTGCCCTCCCCAAATCTGCCACTGCATTGAGCCATGCCTCTTAACTCCCATGTGTAAGAGGAGGACAGCAGAGAAAACCATAGGAAGGATGGAACACAGCATCACTAGCAATGATCTAACTCAGGACACATCTGTGCTGGGCCCTGCAGAATGATCTCCAGATCACCATTGTATCTGGTGAGGAAAGGGATCTCAAATCTTTTCTCAACAGTGAGGTCAGCAGGAGATAAAGCACCAAGATTCAAAATGTGATTTGGGTTTGACCAGTAAATTTGATCTCCTGGAAGATCTACACTACAGTGATTCTAAGGCACTACATGTTAATAATGAATACAAACAGCCTAGCATCTTCAAACACTCATATAAGAAGTCACCATGCCTTAAGCTAAAAAATACGATATATTCTGAGCATATACACAACCTACAGGCACTGTATACAAAGACAAAATATTCCTTGCAAAATTCATACAAGGCTTTTTCAGATGTCAAATGAGGATCTGACACTTGTCCTGAATTTTATGTTGACTTTACCACCATTCATTTAATTGACAGTGTATTCTTCTAGAAGAAGAGTTAATCTGAGCCCAAGAGCTCCACTTTGAGGATGGCAGCATGAAAAGAGGGACTCTTAATCTAAAAACTTCTGTGTCTAGCATATACAGATCCAGAGGAAAATATTGTTCGAATGTTAAAAAGCACCCTACTAATGATAGGCTTGCCATCCCTCTCCAGAAGAAGACTCCCCACGCACTCCTGAGAGCGGATGTACCAAAGTGATGAGCCTTGACCATGGTGGAAACAAGAAGTAGTGTTCCTTTGCTTTACATGCACATCAGCAATGGACCTTCACTAACAACAGTGATGGCCAACCTAGTTCTGTAGGGCTCCAGGGTGACAAGGGTCCTCACGAGGTCATTTATATTTATAACTGCAGGAAATTGCAGTTTAGGCTTTGTGCAGAGAGAAGTCACCATACCTGGCAGGAGGACAGTTTCAAGGACCAAAGAAAGGCCCCACAGGACCACACATCAGGGAGTAGCACAAGCAGGACTGCTCCACAAGGCAAGGGGATGAGCCAGGAGCCAAGGGGAAGCCCAGCGCAGCCATTCCCTCACCAGCAGGGCACAGTCCCACAGGGCTTGAACATAGCAGACAGAGACAGGGGCTGGTTGCAGGGTCCATCAATAGGCCCAGACACTGTGAGGGGATGAACCAGGACCAGAGTGCATCTAGGGCACCCAGTGAGGAGCAGCAGGAGATGGAGCAGCAGAGGAGGCTGGCAACAAGGCTACAACATAGGTCTAAGGTCCATCCAGCAGACAGAGCTGGAGAAAAGCCCACCTACAATGGAGCTCAAGTGGGGAGTCAGGGCCCAGGCCTGAACTTAAATGGGCTCCTGGACCATGAGCAGAGGGTGGGTGAGTCAGAGACCCAGGTGAGGCCGCTCAGGGCAGTTTAGACCTAATGGTGCCTGCAGGGTCCTGACACTACAATGGGATTATAAATTAGGGCTCTTCACCAAAGATACAGTGTAAGTAACAGCCTCTTTCTCTTGAAATTGAGGTGGCTGGAGGTCACAGGGAGTCAGCCATCCTCCAGGAAGAGGAGGAGGAGAGAAGCAACAGAGAAACGGGATCTCAGGAGCTAAAAAGCCAAAGGCAACCTGTGCCCCATTTTTAAACACTGTCTATGCTCTTCAGTTCCCATAGTAAAACTATTTTTATCACAGACTCTCACACATACAAGGAAAGCTGAATGCTGCCAGCCTGATTAGGTAGGATCAATACTTCTGCTTGACTGTGCAAAGCATACAGGCTCATTGTCTTCAGTTGAGCATGCCGTAGTTGTGGCACGCCAGCGTTGTCCACAGGCTCTAGAAACATCATGACGATCACAGCTCTATGTCTCCACTGTGCTTCACAGAGCTGGGAAATACACGTCCATGTGAGTATGGGTTTGCAGGTGCAGGCACTGCTAAGAAGAGCCACGCTTTTCAGCCCACCAGCCCTAAATCTCTTTGAGTCCTTGCAGCCAAGAAGAAGCTTGGGGTCCATGAGCTGTAGCAGCAACAAAGCACCTTGTCTAAAAACTCAGCAGAGAAAGGCTCTGGCAGTCCTGAGCCTAAAGAGGCATGACCCCAGAACTGATTCGTCAGAAACAAAGTGCAACAACAGACAACATGAAATAAGCACCACTCTGGTCACTTGTTTACATCTATCACTGACATTTGAAAAAGTCAGGCAGCGAATGCAGCTAAAAATGAGGACTCAGCGTTCAGGCAGGTTTCAACAGCTTGCCAAGTCACCACAAATCAGCCAAGCAGAAGGAACTGCCAAGCTCTTGGCAGGGGAACTTCCAGTAATGCTCTTAGCCTGTTGCAAATAAAAAATAACACAGCACACAGTGGAAGGTGGTTAAATTAGGTCACACTTTTTCAGTGTTTGTTCAGAGTGGAAAGCCCATACAGACAGTCACCAAGGCTGACACTCAGCAGCTTGTGAGGATGGGGTGATCTGTGCCATTTGTTTATGCCCTTAGTCATTGGCATTTCAACATGAAAATGCAATACCTTTGAATTCAGGAGTTCATGACCTTCAACCAGTCATTTTTTCTAGCATGGTCACTGTTTTTCCTGCATGCTGTTTAGAGCTGCTGGCTAATAAATATAACTAAAGTGGCAAAAACATGCCCGTTTACATCCATCTGCATCCCTACTTCTCCCTTCCTAGTCTCCCTACCAACAAGAACATTACAGCTATCCATCTGGGCCTCAAGCCAAGAGGATAAAAGGGAGAGGTGCAAAACACAGGCAAACCTGCCAAGAACACGATTATGGAGCCCGTCCACCACTGCCCAGTCCTTGCATGGATAGGCCACAAAAAGGAGATAAGCATGTATGAATGAAGGGATAGTTAGAAAAATGATAAGTGAGGATATTTGAGAAGTTTGGCATCATGATTTACTCAATTAGCAAGGTTACTGAGACGGCAGCACAACAGACTAACATCTGCATAATCACTAATCTCACGAGCAGTAGAAATGTGCTGTCTTCACACACTGCCCCCCGTAGGAATGGGGGCAGGGAAAATAATTCCTGTCAGATCTGAGTAGATCCCGGAGGAAGATCCCAACTATCGCTCATCCTGCTGAAAGTGTTAACAGAACTGGCTTTGTGTTCACTGCAAACTCATTAAACTGTGGCAACAGTAGGAGGCGGCCTTCCCCTTGGAAGGAAGAGTAACCCACAGAAGATGCACTCCTAGGGAGGACATTTAAGGCCATTAAACCACTTGAGAGGGATCTTGTACTTATCGCGAGTTCTTGTTTTCATGCAGTTCCACTTGGCTGTGAGCCCTATCACATGGACTGGACTAAAGTCAATTTTCTATAAGTTATCTCATCTCCTTGGAATGCACCAAAGCAATGGAAAATTCACCCCTTCACTAGGCAGCTGTATCTCCCTTTGGAAGTTTCTGTCCTGTTTTCTATTTCTTGCTTTGCTTTTCTTCATTAGATTCAAGAGCCCTCCCATGTCCTAAGAGGAGGTTGTATTAACTCTTATCAAGGTATTGTTTTATTAGGCAAAGAATACCAGCATCCTTACACTTCTCACCACAAGCTGCTTTCTCCAGCCATCACATTATTTCAGCAGATCTCCGCACCTCTCCCAGTTTGCTCATCATCCTTTCAAAACAGGGCCACCAGATCTGGACACAGGATTCCTGATCTTAAGGTGTAACACAGGGCATGGCAGATCATCGGATTTACTTTATCCCCAGGTGAGACTTGCATTGAACAGAGTATGCTCACTTCAAAACATGGAGAAGCAAAGATATAAGATAGAATAACAAATGCACTATTAGGGTTATACAAGACAAGAAGTATCTCCACCATTCACCTCAGCACCTTCACCCACTCTCATGGCTCCTTCTCTCAACCTGGCAACTTCCCCTGCTACCTGAAGATGACATTTCTTTCTTTTAAGGGGATTCTGCTCTTTCCTACAAGTCTTCCCCAATGAGTAAAAAACAAAGACCCCTCTTATGTGTCAGCCCGAGCCTCAGTCTCTCTCACCTTCCGCTTATGGAAGCTTGTTTCTTTTGCCTGGGTTCTTGGTCTTAATATCACAAGACACTTAAAAGCTACTTTTTTTTTTTTTTCCTAGATCCATAGCTATGCTTCCCTGTGAAACTCCTGTGAAACCCCAAACATGGTGCCACGCACACTGAAACCAGCAACAATGTGCTTGACTGAGTGAAAGATCCCAACAGTCTTGTATACACTCTTGGATTTACAGGGTCGCTTCTGGGGAAGCTTCCACACCCATAGAACAGAAGTGGGTTCTGTGAACAAGACCCATTTACCATAAAACTACACAAGTGCTACTGCACAGTGTCTCCTTCCCTATTATCAGTTATCCACTTCACACCACTTGGCAGTTTTTCCATTATTTTTGCACTAGACTATTCTCCAGCTAAGTAAGTCATTGGTATCAAGGTCATCTCATTTACCCCTTCTGGTTGCTGGCACAGTATCCTCCATTTCCCTGCAATCCAAACTCATCACAGTTCAATAGAAAGTTCCCTTGCCAGGTCTCTTAAGAGTTCTTGGGTGCTGATCCTCTCTGCCTGCCAATTTAAAGATGCTTGCCCTGATTAGACATTCAAATTCTCCTTGGTTAATATACAGTCAGATTATAGTTCAGACTCTCCGCCAGACAGGCTTGTCACTGGTCTCACCTTCCAGATATTTCTGAACTCTTGTATGTCTGTAAATGGAAGCTATGATAGGCCTAGCATATTTACTGAAGAAGTTGTTCCTCTAGCTCTATTGGTCATATTTTAACATTATAAATGAACTGGGCCATGCCACCACTTGGACCAAAAGGAAAGCCTTGGGGCTTTCTGCTCAGAGTTTTTAACTCACAAAAAGCTAGGGACAGCTCAAGATAACCTTTAAAGACCAGATGCCATAGGAAGCAAAGGTGCCCAAAATACCTTTACAGTTAATTCTCACACAGCACAGTTGCATCCAGCCCTGCAATTCACAGCGGCCAAGACAGATGGGATCCAAAAATGACAGCTTCAGATGGGATCCAAAATAATTGCATCCTCAGCACAGTTTTCATTGCCCTTTACAAGAGCAATTGTTGCAAACTCTATTGTTTCCATTGCTTTCAAAAGCAGAACCAGTCTTCTTCAGTCAGAACAGCTAAGAATTTTCATCTCTTATTCAAAACTGAGATGCTGGAGGACAGGCAAGTCACTGGGTGGGACAGCATAGAGACATCTCTCTCCTGCGAACAGGGCCTCACATTCCTTCTCACTCTACCTTATGTGCATGGTAGACTAGTTCACTAAAAGAAAGCCCTCCATCCAGCACAACAGATGCTCATATCACAAAGAGGACTACACATTAATGATTAATTAAATTTTAATGTTTACAGTAGTCACTTAAGAGGGATGCCAACAATTTTTATTTTTTTTTTAAAAAGAATTCTGATGTGGGAGTTATTTTATTGGGAAAGCTTGGAGAAGACAAACTTGGAAACAACTGCTCCAAAACATAATTATAAAGAAGGAAAACAAAGTAGAGATCATATTGTGCTTTAAAGGAAGGTTACATAGTTTAACTTGCATAGCACAAGCATACATGAGTATGAGTTAACAGGAACGGACACAGCCCATCTTGATTCAGGTTATTGCTTTCTTTTTTAAAATCTGAGTAACTGTTTGCTGGTCTCTGCTGGAACCAAAGGAGGCTTACTGGCAGGTGTTTGTCAGTAGTCTAATTTGGTTTAGCCAAGGAACAGTGTACACTACAAACTTGCAAGTGACACGCTAAGGAGAGAAAGAAAAAAAGCAATTATCAGATTAAGAGCATAAAACAGAGCATCACTGACCATTTTTCTACATACAGATTTACTACATTTTCAGTGATCCAGAATATATGCCACTCTTGTGGCTCTCCAGATTATTTGCACTTTCTTGCCAAGTATTCTGGAATACCACTCTTGTGAATATGTACTCAGTACTAACCATTTCTCTTAAACATTAACAGAAAAGCTGAGCAATCAGCACTTCTGAAGATCAGGTTACCTCCTCTGCTCACTTATAAGTTCCCACTGCTGGAAAGCTTTCAGCCTGGGTAATACTCTGACATGAGCTCTCAAGTATGCGTAAGAACATCTGTGCCGCTACCTAATTTGTGCACGTGTCTGCCCCATCATTCCAGGACTCCAGCTGTGGTAGTGGTACACAAGAAGTTTCTAGCGCAGGGCTTAATGGATCACTTGTGTGCAGTTACAGTTCTCATATGCGCAGGTACATCCACCAGAGAAGTTACACCTATCACGGTGATTAATATCAGTAATGAAATTCTATGCAACTGGACTCTGATCAGATCAGGGCAGACACACATTTGGTGCTCTCTTGTCTGAGAGTTGAAGTATTCCTTATAGAGTTTCTATAATTAGATAAAATTTGTGCCTAACTCAGCTTGGTGGGTACAAAGAACCAGGGTATCCTGCCATTCACTATCAGCGCTTGGCTAAAGCACTATCAGCAGTAATGGGAGTCCCTAGGAAAAAGGAGTTGAGTAAGGTTGTTTACATCACCATGAGACAACAGGAACAGAGGAAGATACAGGGACTCATGGCACCAGTTCAGGACACCTGAAACCAACCCTGGTTAACAAAGTTTCTTCTGCATATCCCTGGGATCAAAACCACAAGCAATTTCAGAGGACTAAGGCACACACTCCATGCATTACAGCTTCAGGTCCCTGCTTAGAAGAGAGGTTAAAAGGCCATGTTTACTTTGTTAGCATCATCTGGCCAGGCAAGTTCTGCAATGGCTCCATCTCAATAAGTATAAAGTCTCTGATCTTGGCTGGGGTAGACAGGCAACACTGCCCATAACTGTACTAGACCAGCTGGAGGGAAGAGGTTGAAAACCCAGGGACCAGCATGCTCTGTTTTGGAGCCTACCTTAGCCATCTCTGGTGCATCATGAAAAGCACAGCTCTGGACATCAGCTACTGACTTTGCGCAATTTGTCCGGCCAATCTCAACTTCCATGATATACTTTATTCCAGCCACAATCTGCAAGGAGACAACAGGCAGAAGCACGCTTATTTACAGCACATACAGGAGATCTCTCTGCAGAGAAGCACCTAACAGAAAATAAGGTGATTACATTACTTAAACCAAACTCAACAAGCATAGACATGATAGCGTGTGGCAACCTGCACAAAAAAGGCACTTTACATCTGTTGAAGACCAGAAGACAAAGTGCAAGTAAGCAAATTGGACACAGTACAGCTTATATAACCAGTAAACAAAGTCACATGTCAATTCATAAGCAGTGTAGGCAAATTACTATCTTCAGTAACTCAAACTCTAGCACTCAAAGGCACCCCTGTTAATGAGACTTGAGTTATAACTGATGCTTTTATTTGCCTTCTGTGGAAAAAGAGTTTGAAACCTGCTCTTTTTCAAGGACTAGAAGCGGAGATTGCCATGGAGTCACACCAGTCCACAAAGTGAAGCTTTAACTTTAAAAAATCCACCTGTTAGTAACATTCTGTAAGTCCCCAAAATTGGTCACATGGTAGGTGACCTAAATACACAGGTATCTGTTTCTTTCTGGATGCTTCCTGACCAAATTACTTGTGTCTTCCCTCACCAGTCTTTACATGCTGCCTGAGCAGCAGCCAAGTCCTCCCCCACACTCAACCTCCCCTGCCAACGCTCGAAGCACCCGTCCCAAAGCCCAAGGAAACTCCTGACACTTTAAAGGATGTTTACAAATGTCACTTTCTGGATTTGGGTTTTCTTTTTAAGCCTAGATCAAATTGTAGCGACGGCACTGGGAGATGGAGGGGCTGTGGCATGTTTCCTCTGGAAGTTTAGAGCTATTCGTAGCAGCAATGAAGTCTTTCTCTCTTTTCCCCACTTTTTCGAATGCAAAATTAGAAAAAAGCCCTTCAGGTCTGCCAGCGCTTGACCGGCCTCGCCGAGGGCAGGGCCGGGGATGGAAGCGCGGGCGCCGCCCGACGGTTGTTTACCAGCCCTTCAGGGCCAGCGTGACACAGCACCGCTGCCCACCCGCCCAGGGCGGCCGCGCGGTCCCGGCGGCAGCGGGGGGCGCCGAGGGCGGCGGCACCGACCTGTCTCTTGGCGCTGATGATCCGCGCCACGCGGCTCGAGTACTTGTCGTTGCTGGCCCTGTTGTACTGCGCCATGGCGAACCGCAGGGCCCGCTGCAGCCCTTCGTCGTTGTCGGCCACGTCGATGGGAGCGCCCACCAGCCGCGGGCGCTCCTCGCTGCCCAGCACGGCGCCGGCCAACAGCACGGCGGCGATCGCCGCCACTAGCCACCTGTGAGCCGCCTTCATCGCTGCGCTGTGTGAGGCGCCGCCCGCCGCCGCCGCCATTTTAAGGCCGCGGGGGTGGGGGCGGGCAGGCCGCGCCCTCGAGGGCCGCGGAACAAACCGCCCCTGCCCGGCCCCTTCCCCGCCTCAGCACGGGGCGGGGGGGAAGGAGCCCGTTTTTTTCTTTTGCGTGCCCCAGAAAAGCCAGGTTTTAAAGCAAAAGGGGCCCTGCCTTCTTCACCGTGCGGAATGTTTTCCACGAGCGGGAAGCCTACAGATAAATAAAACAGCGTGGGCTACACGCATTCGGTAATCTTTGTTTTCTCCCCAAACACCTCCGTGGCCCCGCAGCCGAGGTGGCTGGTGGAAACGGCCTTTCGAGGGCAAACAGCTTAGGGATGAGGGGAAAATAACTATCCAGGGCCTCGCGGACTGCCTGGAGGGGAGGAGACAGGTAACAGGCTGAGGGATTTGAGTCCCCATAGGAGAAATCAAATGATCATCGTTAAGAATCGCCCGCTTCCCTTCTTCTTTGCTTTCTTAGGGACAGCGAAAATCTCTAAACCCACCTCACCATGCTTTTTGCAAGTCCCCCAGTGTTGTCCCCCTCCCTCCCTTGCACGAGGCAATGCAGGCCGGCATCCCTCAGACCCTGCTCACAGGGGCCCAAGTCTGCCTCGGACGGCAGAACGCGGGGCCCACTGCGCCGCCTCACACATGAGGGCTGAGTCAGGACTTGCTCTCTTCCCACACAGGTTTACGAAGAAATGACAGGGCAGGGAAACAGCTGCTTTTGTGCTTCTCCTCATAGCTCTGCTGCTTCCCATCCTGACCTCGGACAGGTCCCATTTTGCTGGTGGACTGTCATCTATCACAGCAGGACCATCACCTCACACCACAGCCCCCACAAGCCTGCATCTCTTGTTTCACATCAGCTCACCCTGAGCCGGACTTTGGATAGATAAATTCATTGGAGAGGGCTATGCTTCCCAGAAACAGAGGGAGAGACCGAGACCCAGCACACAGATCTACAGATCTGGCATGGGGCAGTGGCTCTTTGCCCAATATATGTCAGTTTAACTAATGCATGGGTTGCGTTTATTTCTTGGTTAAGTCATTTATTAAACCACTGAGGGTGTCTTCAGATAGCCTAAGTGAACATTTAACACTCTCAGCAGGGAACAGGACCATAAGGGAATACTCACATAAACTTAAATCCATAAAAGCCTGGCTGCATGAGACCAGCAGCCTGTTTTTATGAGACAGTGCACCCCTGCTTTTGCCTGCGTTTCCCCACAGCATAGTCAGCTAGGCCAGTGTCTGAGGAGAACCAGTCCAATCCAAGGCAGCTGTACTCATTTTCCCGAGCATATCTTGTGGCAACAGTGCCACAATATGGTGGGGCCATCTGGGAAGCTGCGGTGAAGCCATCAGGGTTTTAGAATATGTAGGGATGGGGGCTGCCTTCTTTTGTGGCTATGGTGTCCCTCCATAATTGTGTCCGAGGCTGGCAGCAGCCAAGAGTCAGACGCGCGCTTCCCACAAAGACAACAGCCAGGCAATGGAAACAGTCCCTTAGAGGCTCAGAATGACCTCAAGGGGCTGGCTGAGTTCATTTCATTTCTAAGGAGGTAGATTTTAAAATCCTGCAGGCGAGTCTAGGGCTTCTTTTTTTTCTAACTACTGCCCCATCTTGTCTCTGAACCCACTGGCATCAATAGGATTATTTAAAAGGAGAAATGAAAGTGCAGTAGGGCAGGGCCCAACTGGACCCAGAGCACAGATGAGGTTTTGCTTCAGCATTTAATTTTTAACACAATTTTCCCAGTGTCAAATTTCAACAAAGGTATTAACAGAAGGCAAAAATTGGCCATTGCTAGCAAGGTGAAAGTTGTTCATGAAACCAACTGCTAGCTGACTGTAACCTTTGGGCTCAACAGCAATTCCTTGCTTACCCGCAGTTGCCACAACTAGACTCAGTGACCCACACAGTCTCTAAGTGCCAATTTCAGAGGGCCCACAGTCACATTCATACCCAGTCAGGACTCTATAGACCAGGCTGTCTCATAGCAATGTCAGAAAGCTTTTAAAGCTGGTGCGTCCTTCAGCTCAGCAGGACTCAGAAAAGGAACGGACATTTAGATAGGTAAAAATACATCAACAGTTACTAAAGTAAAGATTACAGAAGTCAACCAGCCAATCCAAGAGCTCATGATACAGATGGAAAATGTCGTTCTTTAAGCTACGGAACAACATTTGAACACTTAGGCTTACAGAAGAGCAACCCTACAGGCAAGCTAGACTATCTCACAGCTGCCTTACGTGAGGTTCTCATTTCCTCCTGTGCAGCACTAGACACTGGCTACCATCACAGGGCCTCTGGGTGCCTGTGATCTACCCCAAAGGGGCAAATAGTAGTGAAGTCTACTGTCAGGAAGTTATAACTCAGTGTCTGCACCTCCAGTGGAAGCAATAAAGGCTGAAGAGGCCTGGCCTAAATGGGATTTTATCCTTCTAGCAACTGGAGAAGGAAGCAATCCTGTAGGGTGAGGATGTGAGAAAGAGGGTTTTGTGCCAGTGACTCGACTGGATACTTTCATTGTCAATTATTTGGGGAATTTTGGAAGAGCTGCACCCTACCTCCCAATAGGAAAAAAAATAGTATCTGAGCCCTAGGGGGAACTCAGACCATCATTCTAGTCAGGCAAGGCACAAAACAAGAATCTGTCCTCTGGAAGTCCTTCAGCCATGAAATGAAGATCACAGGATGATCTTTAAGTGGAAAGCAAAAATCCTGGAGCCGTATCTCAGCTCAGTGGGTAGGCATATAGTCACCACTTAAGGCTGTGGAGCTTCTGTGGTTCCTAAGAGGGTCAGAGGTTCGGTTCATGCAGCCAGCCACCTGACTCCTTGAGCTGCTTGTAACTGCCCCTTCTCTCTCAGTATATAACCCATCTATGTGGCAGCATCACAGGTGCCTGGCTTTTTTTTTTTTTTTTTTTTTTAAATCTGCTCCATGCACCTCTCATGGGAGCTGCCAAGGGCCTCAGGACAGAACCTGGAGGACTTCACTGCTTTGTGGTGCTGCTCTGTTTTCTCTTTAGAAAGGTCAGTGCTTTGCATAGGAGAGGGTCTCAATAACCCATGAAATTTCTCTGTGTTGGGGCAAGGCTAAGGATGTTTGTAGAAACACACCTGTTGCCCCTGTCCCTCAGGGAGAGGACAGGATGTAGGTGAGATCTTGGCACGGCAAGAGCAGCCCTGCCCAGTCTGGAATTACACTGGCCACAGCCCTCCTTTCGGATACAGACGGAGGAGGCTGCTTTCCCACATGGGTCCGGGAACTTGGAAAATTTTCCAGGCTCTGCCTCCTCATGGGTTATTCTAGCATTTATTTCTCTCTACTGTGGAAGAAGAAAAAAAAGCCACATAGCATTTTAAGATACAAATACAGCTTCTAGCACAAGACACTATGTCATTTCCTATATCTGCCTCCACAGCATTGGCATTACCTCCTCTCCTACATTAATTGCTCTGCTCAGGGTCAGAGGGGCATGTGGTGGTGTTGGCTTCCCAGACATATCGCTCAAGTCCTAGTTTCATCTCATAACCACAAGACTGTATTTTCCATCCAGCCAGAAATCCTAAGTTTGGAAAGACAGGACTTAATGTAGTAGCATTATAGAGCTAGCTCAAGCAAGACTTAAGACATTGTGCTGTTGCTAGGCTAAGAAAGGGCAATCTTTTATACCTTAAAAAATAGTATCTGCTCTGTTGCAACACAGCCTCAATGAAAAAGAAAGGGCTTGAGCACTGACTGGAAAGGCTGTCTGTAGCCTGCTGAGCACTAGCAATATCCAGCATGAGAATTATCACAGGAAAAATCCCTGCAGTTGGCAACAAGCTGTGCAACTAATTCAAGAGCAACAGAACATCATGGTAGTTTGTACAACTAGAGAAACACATGGGCATTGCTGAAGCAGTACAGTGCATGCAGAGAGGACAGGGACATGGGTACAAGCCAAAGCTGCTAACAGCTGCAGGAAACTGTCTCCATTTATCTTTCCCCTAATTGGCTTTAGATCCAGACTGAAGCAGTTTAAAATGACTATTGACAGTACTGTTTAGGCTCTGGCCTAAATCAGTCACTGCACTTCCAACATACCCACCAGGTCTCTTCCCTCTGCCCTGTGCTGACCCTGCTATCTCAGGCCTCCATCAAGCAGTGCCTCAGCTGCTGGAGTCGCTCACCAGCACTATGTGGAACTGTGCTCCCCAGCCCAGCCCAAAGGGAGCCCACAGTATGCATCTGCAGAGTGAGGGAGGAGGAATACCACCTGCGAACCACCACCTCATGTGTTCACATTCAGGGTGGGATGAAATGTCCATCCCAGAGCTGTTCTTATCCAAATTCACCCTCAGGCAAGTCCTAGACACACAGAGAAACTGTTGCTCCCACTCTTAACACAAGGGAAACGGCATAAGAAAGGTGAAATCAGTGCCTTTGGGATTCAGGGGGTTTCAACCACTCCTTCCTCAGAGCCACTCAGAGCTGAGGTCTGACAGAAAGGGCTTTACACTTTCCCCTTATGTACTGAGGAGAGAGACAGGGAGAAACAGCTCTTATTAATGCCCATGAAAAGCTAAAACTTTGCCCAGCCCTTGGGGCACTTCTGCCACACAGGCAAACAGCCATAGGCATGCTGGGGTCACCTCACTGCAGTTGAAGTATCACGCAAAACAAGGCGTACTCCAGCCTATATTCTTCCTGAATTATAGCAGTTCTCAATTCACGGTAGCTTAAATTCACACTGGAAGGTAATAAGTCAGCTCTTGGCACACTCATGATGATCTCATAGTTATTTCTGCCAGCAGATATTGCACAAGATATGGGATGACACAGCTCCATTCCTTCTTGCCTGTGCTTTGACACCACGGTGCCGCCCATTCAGTCGGCCCTGTTCTGCCTCCAAGCATCACCCAGTGTTTCTGTTTCTTCTCACATGTCAATCTGTCACTGGCCCAATGAATAACTAATCCCATGAAGCCATTCCAACAGAAAAGACCAAGAAAGCAGAGGAGACTTGCTTCATTAGTGTGGGATGTGGTGACACTTTGGGGGAGGGAAAGGTTCATTGCCCTTCCCTAGGTGAATAATCATTCAGCCAGAATGGAAGAGGCCCAATACAGACAGCGACTATCTTGCTCATAAATACGCTACAGCCCAGGCAGAGATGTGGAAAAGTCTCTGTTTTGAGTCCTATGAAGCAAAGTCTTCAGCTTTGCTTTCCCCTCTCCTTGGGAAGTGTCCTAAATACTGGCACCTTGTAGGTGGGGGAGTTTCTCCATGAGGTTTCAAGCAAAAGTTTTATCCTTGTCAAACCAGTACGTCAGAGATGCAGCTGAGGCAAAATGACATTTTCTGAGGAAGGACTCCTTTGTTACAAAATTGTCAGCCGCTTCTAGCGCATTGCAGACAGGCCTTCCAGAAACTCACAGAATCACAGAACTCTCCCTGCTCTCCTGCTCACACCACCAACTTTTGAACCCAGAGGCAAAGTTCAAATTCAGTTTGAGGGAGGGGTAGAGGTCTCAAGCACAGCATGGGAAAGGAGAGCCATCCCATTGCCGGGGGTGGCAGTAGTGTCTTGTCTCTGTGCAAAACTATTTCATGGTTCCCACAGGATGCTGAATCTGCAGTAACCTTTTTTTTTTCTCCATGCACTCGGCATGTTGACATTATATTACTGTAATACTTAAGGTCACAGACTACCCCCATGTAGTGTTTCTTCCCCAGTTACAAGCCAACCCATGCAAGGAAGGAGTCTGCTGGATTCCCAGCTCCCAGCTTCCCCAGCTGGTCCCCTTCTGCCAAGCAACTTAGAGGCTGGAGGTCCTAAGTACCAATGACACTCAGGCATGAATCTCAAAATCCTCTCCCCTGGTCCTCCTGCCTTCCTGCTCCCTCCCACAGAAAACAGACAAGTCTGGAGAACTGGAGCATGCCTGACAGCTTAGGAATAGCTGAATAGTTGATGCAAAATATCTGAAAGGAGTCGCACCTTGGTCAATGTCATGTCGTCCTCTTCCTTGGTCATCAACACCGCACTCAGCTGAACACATATAACTGTAGAAAGCAGAGCTGGTCTCTGCTCAGCAGTGTCAGATCCTGGAGTTTCTTTGGCCTCAGAACTTGTCTTTCCTACGAGATGCACCAACATTTATTCTGCAAAAGGGTGGCTGACAGAGTCCCTCTTTCTCAGCGCTGACACAGTTCCTGCCTTGCTCCCCTATGCAGAATGGTTGGAAAGGGAAACTTGCCCTTTGGATTTCCTGATTCTCCAGGCTGGACCACAGGTTTTGAGGAAGGTCACTCTGTTGACCTCTCTCAGCCCACATGCCAGTGCCAGAGACGAACCCTGCAGCACCACAGGCAACACAGAAGCAAGCTGAGTCTGTTCAGTCTTGCCAATCCAAGCCTCACAAAATAAGCAATTCTGAGAAAAAAAGGCTTGGCAAAAAGTGATGCTTTACAATCAGTGAATAAAGGGGATCTGGTTCATGAAATAAAATTGCATTTTGTCCTTTTGTTTCTGAAGGGCACAATTGTTTTTCTTTATCAGAAACTTTTTTTTTAAATAAATAAAACAGAAGTTCTCAAATAATCAGATAACCCAAGGAGCTAGTAATTTAAGAAATACACCAACCAGCAGGAGACTCATGATAATATTGCAAAAGTTGGTAATGCTGTGTGCTGTCAGTATGACCAGAAAAATATTAGTTTTAGTGTCATCCTACAGCAGGCCACACAGTTCATTCAACAGCATTTGTGCAATATCCAGAATATTTTCCTGTACCTTTTTGTCTTTGTTTCAATTTCATGCAGGACTGGTGAGCATTTGTTTCCAGGCACACTCCTTCCTCTAAATATCTGCTACATTCCTTGCCCTTGCTGTTGACAACATCCTACATCTCTCTTCCAACATCCAAAGAAACAATTAGAAATGTCTCTTCTCAGCAGCTAAAGGAAAAGCTCTGGAATACTGCGACATGCCTTTCCAAGTATAAATAGATGGGGATGTTTGAAAAAGCAGCCAGTCCTTTAATCAAGAGTAACAATTTCTCCACAAAGCTGAACTCTGAATGACCCTCAAGAGACAGTAATTACTGTGATAGAGGCAGGAATAATAGGAAAAGCATGACTGAAAAAGCAAACTTCCCATTGAAACTCCTCTTAACCCAGGGATCAGCAAAAAAAAAAGAGCAGACCAAATATATTCTGGGGTAGTGCTTTGCATCCTGCAAAGTGAATCTTCAGCAGCCAAGGATGGGGTGCTGACATGGCTCCCCCTTCTCCTCCCACCCTGCTGTGTAACTAACACAGGGTGACGGCAGGGAGGTGTTTTGTAAAACCGTAGCTTTCCAAGGCTGAAAGGCACTTGAACAGGAGTCAGCAGTTTCTGAAACAGGGCCGAGAATGATTCAATAGCAAAGGCACAGCTGTTTTATTGCTGCTGAAGAGTGCCCTGTGCTTGTGGAAATGAACCCACCCATGTCCCTCCCATAGCAGCTGCCATGATATCCAGTGATGCCAGGAGAGGTAGAAAGCCTCTGCCTTCCTTAGAGACCCATGGCCACCCCATCCACTCCCTGCTCTGACACCCAGAAGCACTTTTTCAAGAGAAGAATGGAGGAAATAACATGACTTGTTCACACGAGGAAAATCAGGGCCCTATCTCCACTCTCAGCTTCAAAAAGGGGTCTCCAAAATCTAGGCAGCTGATTTGAAAGCTCACAAGGAACTGGGACCATGGCCTCATCTCTTCTGCACATACACACTCCTTCCCACACTGGCAAGCTCCTACCACAGGCAGCTGAGGGCATTCCTTCTGGAGGGACCGCAAGGGCATTCTTCAGCTAAAAAACACCATGTGCCAAAGGGCTGCTTTAAACAACTTCCAGTCCTGGCAATACAACCAGGTTTGTAAAGACCCTTCCTCAAGCTGTCATCCCTTCCACCAGCTGAGGACCAGTCCCTCTGAGACACAACCACGCTTTCTTCGCACTTCACAGAAGCCTGGAGGGAGCTAATGACTGTCTACTTTGTATGCTTTCACTCTTCAGATAAGCTGACGCACTTAGGGCTGAGGGCATTTTTCAGGCAATTCAGTAGAAACTGAGTTATTAGGAAACACAAGCCCTCAGTCTAGGTGCTGACCTCTTTTGAAAGCACAGCCCTAAATTTCTTGGGAACAGCAAAAAAAACCCTCAACCATTCTGCAAATAGTACATAGCCCTGTTGAGTTACTGGCAGTCACTTTTAGGAATTAATTGCTAAGCAATTCTCAGAACTGATCTCAGTAAGGTCAATATTTGGCTCCGTCCAATGATCATCATCCTCCAGAGGGTGAGTCCTATGAGATGGATGAAGGGTGGGTGGGATGAGTAACCCAGCTCGCTCTGCTGGGTCCCATGTTGTTCACATCATTTGGGGTTTCACAGCATTGCCTGGTTTGATTCCCTTTCCTGAAAACCAATGCAGAAGATTATCTGCCTCCAAGAAATGGGAATTCACATACAAACATCTGCTTTAGTAATTACTGATGTTAATCAGCTTTTGTGCCCACAAGGGAATGCATTATTGTTTTTCAGGCAAGCAGTAAATAAAGTAATTGCCAGCAGAAAAGCTGCATTTCAAACAACCGCAAGCAATCAGTTATGGTCAGATTGTACAACTGAAGTGATGGTGTTGATAGTGAATGCAGCTTTAAATGATGTAATGGGGCATTGGGGAGATTAACAAATAAAAGCTACACAGTCATCCTTTTTTATCCTGAGAGACATAACTTACATTATCATAAAAGCTGGCACAGAGATAGCATGTATTCAAAATTATCATCAGAGATTTTATACAATCTGGTGCCTTTGACTCCTGCATTAGCTTGTATTTACTGGGAATAATTCGGCCATTCCCTTTTCTTCTCAATTTGTTCACCCCAGGCCACAGGAAAAAGTTTGACTGCTTTAGATTTTTATTTGCTTGTTCCTATTAGATACCTTTTTCTCTTCCCAGGAATTGTATTGCTCAGAGCTGACCAAGAAAAGGAGTTCTGCACTTAGTCTCCAATCCAACCAGAAGCATAAACATATGTTTAGTTTAAGCTTCTGAAGAATACCAGTGACTTCACTTGTGCTAAAAATAAGCTGAAAAATAAGTACATGCTTGTATGCTGTGCTGGAGCAGCCCCGCTAGCAGCCTGCTGGGGTATGCTGCACCGTCTATTCCTGTTTCTTCCAGCAGTAGCCTCTAAAGTTGGAGTGAAAAAGTCAGACGTTTCAAAAGAAGTTTGCTTAGTGGACAAGAAAAGCCAGACCATAAAGACAAACTATTTCTTCAAGTTTGGGCCACAGTCTGCACACAGCAGAGAAACAAAGCATAGCAGAGAAGCCTGCAAAGACTAGCACTGGTGCTCTAAGGCTTTGCAAGTCCCAGGAATCCCAGAGAGGAAAGAGTTTCCTCTACAGTAGCATGGTGTCTGTGCAGAGTTCCCTCAAACTCCACAGAAGAGGGTGGTTTGCTACCCACACCACTTTCATCCTCTGTATAAAATGAACAACTCCTCTCCTCCCTTGACAACAGCTTGTAGCCATAACTTCACTACTGCTAAGCCCAAGGGCTTTAGGACATAACATAAATGTGGGGATTCCAAAAATTCACTAAGCACAATATCATCTCTTAAATATACATATGCATATTTATGTTGAAGATCATTCATGGGGAGCAACAGTACAAATCCCTAATGTTTGCACAAACCCGCAATTTAAGGGTTGTCTGGAACCTAAAGGTTTTGTAGGACAAAGTGAGCTGCTCCGCTATATTCCCAGCAGAGCCAAGCCAGCTGGGAGCCAGATGCCAGGCTGCTCTGGGTTGTATGTCACTGTGCAGACAGACTCTAACTCTGGCACAACTTCTTTCTTTTTGAAGAGACAACTGTTGTGTTGTCAGGCAATGGCATCGATTCCTCGTTCGAAGACAAAACCAGTGGCGCATAGCCTGGAGGTATTCACAGTCCCCGCGTATGTACAACCTCTGTGCTAGTCCCTGGTTTGGAATGGTTATGATTTCTGCTCACTTAGCATTTCAGAGTAGCAAATTCTACCCCTTTAAGGCTTCTTTTTTTGGCATGGGGGAGCAAAACTCTGGCCTATGAAACAAACCCAGAGCAGGGAACAGCCTATTCGCAAGAGGTTAACTTGCCAGCATGATTCCTGGCTGCTTCTCATTAGAAAGGACTTAAGCTCTTTTCCACAATGTTTTTGTTGGATTAGAAACTATGGGGCAGGGCAGGGGGAGGTCCCGTATTATGCTTAAAAATTATAAGAGAGAAATCCTTCGGAAGTCAAAGTAGTTTGCAAACACAACCAGACAGTCATTCGTACGAGACAAACTGGGATACTTGGCCAATGACTTATTTCCTCAAGGTGGAAGTAAAATTTTGGGCACCCCAAAAATTCACTCAAACAGCCAACTGCGTACACAGTGCTCTACACATGTACATTCAGCAAGAAGTCCAGCTCAATGCAAAATAGCAAAGGGCCTTTCTGAAGAGCAGATATCGTTATGCATAAATAAGAGTAGAACATCTATTATCATTAATGAATATATAGAAAGTCCCCAAACCTTAATCCTGAGGCCATGTTGCATCCCACACTCACAGCTAGCAATCCTTGGGGTTTCAGTAGCCTCAAGCGCACAAGGAAAGATTCACTTTCAGAGTAATATTTTTACTCAAGCAAAATAAGGTTATTTGAGAGTGAGCAAGACTGCTTGGTATCCATTGGATCCTGGTTGGTTTGCTCCTGTTCAAAAGCTTCAGTCATCCAAGCAGTAATGTGATATGTGCTAATTTGTTGCATCAAAGTGAGAAACAGCCTTGGGAACATCTTGTATTGTGGTATGTACTAATTTGTTACATCAGTGAGA
>NW_020447593.1:0-1219 GCF_003343035.1 Apteryx rowi
CTCTCTCCATCCCTCTCTCCCTCTCTCCATCCATCTCTCCCTCTCTCCATCTGTCCCAATTCTCATCTGCTTCTTCTCCCTCCCTCTGCCCCATCCTTCCCTCCATCCCCCATCCATCCCTCTACGCTTTCATCTTTCCCCATCCCTCTATCTCCCCCCCGTGCCCCGTCCATCCCTCCATCTCCCCCCTCCGCTCCTCCCTCAGTGGGGCCTAGTGTTGATGGGGGGCCCAGTGCTCCCGGGGGGCCCTAGGTGGTTCCCCGAGGCCCAGTCCTGTTTGGGGCCCCCCCCGAGGGGGTGTCGGCCCCCCCCGGCCCCTGCGGGTGACCCCGCCCGGCCTCAGCGCCGTTAAATCCCGGCTGAGGCCGCACAAACTCATCGCACAGACGAGGCCTCCCGCCAAGCGGCCAATCCCTGGGGGGGGGGGGCGGGCCCACGCACTCCAGCTCAGGCCAATCAGAAATGAGTGCTGAGGGCAGTGGCCAATCGGAGTGCATGGAGGCAGGGCCCAGGGTTGATAGGCGGGAATCTTAGCCAATAAAGTTTTTGGTTGTTGAGCGCCAGGGTTTGCCGGCGGGAGATTCTGAAGGAGGTGTGGCAGCCTGGAGTGAGAGCCAATCAGACCCAACGTTGGGGTTTGATCGGCGTTCCCCCTGACCAATAGCATTCCGCGATGCCGCCGAAAGGCCTTCTGGGAGCTACAGCGAGTCGGTAGAAGAAGGCGGAGTCTCGGTGCAGGGCCATGAAGATGGGCGGGGCGCCGTTTGGATGGACATCCGCTCTAGCCAACCAGCTCGGTGGGCGGGCGGAGGGACGCGGACTGCCGCCAATGAGAGGCCGCGGCGCCGTTGACAGCCAGGAGCGCGGGCGAATGGGCGCGGGGTCCGCGGAGCCGCGGGCCCAATGGCGGCGGAGGGCGGGGCCTCCGGCGGAGAGGCAGCGCTCGGAGCCAATGAGCTGGGCGCGACGCGTGAGTGGCGGGGGGCCGGCCCAATAGGGGCGTGTCGGGGGCGGCGCGGCGGAGTGAGGCGCCATGTCGCGGCGGCGGTGGCGGGGCCCGCAGAGCGCGGAGGGCAGCGGCCGCGGGGGGGAGATGGGGAAGATGGCGGCGGGCGGCGGCGGTGGGGGCGGCTCGGGCCGCTACTACGGTGGGGGCGGCGAGGGCGGCCGCGCCCCCAAGCGCCAGAAGACGGAGAACGCGGAGCCGCCGCCGCACGGG
>NW_020447593.1:1639-11487 GCF_003343035.1 Apteryx rowi
GGGGCAGGATGGGGCCTGAGAGGGGTAAGATAAGGCCTGAGAGGAGGTAAAATGGGGGGCAAGATGGGGCCTGAGAGGGATACGAATGAGGGGCAGGATGGGGCCTGAGAGGGGTAAGAAAGGGCCGGAGGGGGGTAAGAATAGGGGGCAGGATGGGGCCTGAGAGGAGTAAGAAAAGGCCTGAGGGGGTTAAGATAGGGCCTGAGGAGAGGTGAAATGAGGGGGCCAGGATGGGGCCTGAGGGGGGTAAGATGGGGCCTGAGCAGGGTAAGAATGGGGGCAAGGTGGGGCCTGAGAGGGCTAAGATAGGGCCTGAGGGAGGGGGTAAAATAGGGGGCAAGGTGGGGCCTGAGGGAGGTAAGAATGGGGAGCAGGATGGGGCCTGAGGGGGGCAAACAGGAAGGCAGGAGGAGGCCTGGAGAGAGGGGACGAGATGGGACTTGAAGGGTGTAAGAGCAGGGGACAAGGGACACCAGATAGACCAAGCCCTTGGAGGGGCTTGGGGTCCTCGGGGGGGACCACAGGGTTTGTCTGGGGCACAAAAGGCTTGGTCAGGTTGGGGAGGGGGCTCAGGACCCTCAGGGAGGGGGAGAATAGGTTTTAGGGGGGGCAAAGCCAGGCCCCGAGGGGAGAGGTGTGTTTGGGAGGCGCTGGGGTTGGAAAGGCGCTGGGCTGCCTGCCCAGGCAGCACATGAGAGGTTCGAATTCATCCTCTCATTCGTGGTGACCGGGACGTTCAGCGGGTTTTTGTGGGCCGCGCCATGGACACGTGTAACTTGGGGTGAATAAAGAGACCTCAGCAGCTCTCGGTGGGCTGTTTTTGGCCGGGGCGCGGACGCCGTATCAGAACAAGCCCTTCTCGCCTGCAGGAGAACTACGACGATCCCCACAAGACGCCTGCTTCCCCGGTGGTTCACATCCGGGGGCTGATTGACGGCGTGGTGGAGGCCGATCTCGTGGAGGCTCTCCAGGAATTCGGCCCGATCAGGTGAGGAAACGCGTTCGGCGGGCGGGAAGCTCGGCTGCGCGTGTCGGCGGTCGCCGGCGCAGCGCGCTGAGCGAGCCGTTCCCCGCCCTAGTTACGTGGTGGTGATGCCCAAGAAGAGACAGGCCCTGGTGGAGTTTGAGGATATTCTCGGCGCCTGCAATGCTGTGAACTATGCAGCGGACAACCAGATCTACATTGCCGGGCACCCCGCCTTTGTTAACTACTCCACCAGCCAGAAGATATCCCGTCCCGGCGACACGGATGACTCCAGGGGCGTCAACAACGTTCTGCTCTTCACCATCCTCAACCCTATCTACTCGATCACGACGGTGGGTGAAGCGGCTGGGACAGGGTTCGCTGGGCGCTGTAGGGACAAGAGCAGTGTAAGAGGGAGCGGGTGGCTGTTGGCATCGTAGTGTACGTGGGAAGAGCTTGTCCCGATAACGGGGTGTTTTAACCCAGGGGTGTTTTAACCCAGGGCTGTTTGAGGTGTGGCCTCCTGGTGGAGTCTTACCCGCGTTTAAGTCTCCTCCGGGCCTGTTGGTGGTCTCGGCTCTGCTCCTCCGGTTTCAGAGATGGTGTTTGTGCAGCCAGGCAGGGGATCTTCCTCCCTAGTCCTAGGACCTGTTGCTTTGCGGGTGGTTTGTGCCTCGCGTGGTGCCCGGGATGGTGAAATCCGGCTGTACCGCTCAAGCGGAGACAGCCACAGTCTGCCATGGACGACTGTCGTGTCGGTGGGCCCGGCCGCGCGTCGGCCTGGTTCCTCACGTCACCTCGCCTCTCTCCTGTCCCGCAGGACGTGCTCTATACCATCTGCAACCCCTGCGGCCCCGTGCAGAGGATCGTGATCTTCCGGAAAAACGGCGTCCAGGCCATGGTGGAATATCCTTTCGTGCCCTGCGAGGCGCTCGGGACTCCTCTGTTCTTCGTTGGTGTTGCGCGTCTCCGTGTCCGAGCCTGTGTGTCGGACCTGAGCGGTGCCGGGCACGCGGGCTGCGGTAGCGTGGCCTCGCCTCCAGCGTGTCCCGCTTGGGGCGATGCCTCCGGTGAGGAGGGAGCTGCAGGCGGGACCTGGACTCGCCCCTCATCCAGGGAGTCCCGAATTGGCCGTTCTCCCTGGGTCCGGGATCGACTCGCGGGATGGGCGAAGCTGTCGCTTACGCAGCACTTCCGACTGCGACGCCGAGCCTCGGCCAGAGCAAACCCCTCCTGCCTGCGTAGCCTGGTCGGGTTGATCCTGCCGCTCCCAGACAGAGAAACCCATGCGAAAAAAACGCCTCGTTCCCTGAATTTCCTTAACGCTGCAAACGTTCGACTCGGTGCAGAGCGCGCAGCGAGCCAAGGCGTCCCTCAACGGGGCTGACATTTACTCCGGGTGCTGCACTCTGAAGATCGAATACGCCAAGGTAAGCGTCCCCGCGAGCTCGGGTAGGGACACGGTGCCCGTGTCGCGCACGGGCCTCGGACGAGCCCAGGTGTCGCAGGTAATGGGAGCAGCGTAATTAGAGCTAATTAGACCTCTTTAAAAAGGGCTCATTTTAAAAAAGGAGATCCTTTCCTATTGCTTTGTCAACAGCAGCCTGGAGCGGAGCGGAGATAGTCCCTGCTTTTTGGGTGGGGTAGTTGAGCACAGTTACGCGCTTGTCGCTGGCCGAAAGACCCGAACAGTTGGTGGAAAAGCTAATTTTTCACTCAGCTTTACCTTTGCGCCCCCCTTCTCGCTGCCGTTGTGCGCAGCCTTGCGTCGCGAAGCTGGAGAGCGAGCTGGGATCCCTTGTGAGAGCAGTTGGATGAGGGTTTGGGGAGAGTCAGATCACTTGTGCAGGCTCGTGCCGCCGCTGTAACTGCTGCTTTCTGCAAGGAATTGCTCACCCGGAGGCTGGCGGTCGGTCGAGGGATCCTTTGAGGCTGTGAAAGGTCCGACGGAACAGTAAATACCTCCGGTTTCCGACCGCTCTCGCCTTGGTTTCTCGCGGGCTGAAGCTGGTCTCGCGCTGATCGCGCGCGTGTGCGTCTCTTTGCAGCCCACGCGCCTGAACGTGTTCAAGAACGACCAGGACACCTGGGATTACACAAACCCCAATCTCAGCGGACAAGGTAATCTCCGCTGAACTGCTTTGTAACTACACACAAACCCGCTGCCAGTTGACTAGGGCACCTCATATATCGATCCACGTTATGTAATGCCATTGGCCTGCCGTTGCCTGCAGTCAGAGCCGGGGGAGGCCGGTGCACGCCGGGGCGAGAGGCGCGGAGTGTGGAGAGGGGGGAATTAACTTGCAAATCGAGCGGTGATCGCTAGGGATTTCTCTTGGTGGCTTGTACTGCGCATTTACTGTCGGGGGGGGGGGGGGCCTCAGTCAGGCGCTGGGAGCGAAGGAGATTCTCTGCACGAGCGATTTACTTATTTATTTTTGAGGAGTCTCTGGTGGTTTTGGGGGGGGAAGTGCCATTGCTTTCTCGTGTGGGGGCCGCACAGCCCGCCCCGCTGCCGGCTCTTTGTGGGCCTCATCTGCAGAACCGGAGCTGGTTTACCAAAACGGGGCTCTTGGCTGTGTCGCCTTCCTTGAGCTGCTACAGCTGCAGGGCGAGTTGGAAGCGAACCTGGCCTGGCAAGGGGAGGCACCGGGCTTAGGAACACGCGTGCGTGTAAAACCGGAAGGGAAACGCCAATTCCCTTAAGTTTAAAAGGGGAAAAAAGTTGCCAACCCGCCCCCCCCGTGCTCCCACCTGTGAGCATTCCCGGGATTGGATGTCTTCCTCTCCCAAATTGGGTGTCGAGAGTTAGTTGCCCAGAGAACTGGCGCGACTGCTCCCCGTGATGCGCGGTGCTTCTGTGGAAGCCGCAGCGCCGGGCCGCGCGGGGTTAGCCAGAGCTCGCGCTTTGGGCCTCGAAACTTGGGCGCGCCGAGCCGGAGGAGCGCCGTAGTGGCCGCCGGCGCCGAGCTCTGTCGGGGCAGCGTTTCCCCGTCGGCAGGGCCGGCTGCATCGGCGATGTTTTGCCGTGTTTAAGGAACGGTACCGATCTGCTTGGCAGCACTTGTCGCGCTTCATATTTTAAAGCCGGGGTGTCAGCTCGGAGCGGCCTCGATCGACCCCCACGGGTCGGAGGGCGGCTCCGGCGCTCAAAACGGGAATTAGGGAGGGGGGCGGGGAGGGAGATCGCTGGGGTCCCGCCGAGGAATCTGTCGCCTTCCCGAAGCGGGGAGCCGGCCTGTCCTCTGCCACACTGCACTCGCTTCCAGAGGCTGCTGCTGATCCCCGCGAGCCGGGAGCTGCGGCTCGGGTGCAGTGTGTCGGGCGCTGCCGAGCGGTCGCTGCCGGGCCGCTCCGCAGGCGCCGTCTGGTGGACACCCCTGCTTTTAAAAGATGAAAAGCCGTTAACGTGCTGAAGCAAGCAATGGCATTACATGACTTAACAAAAACAGAGACAAATCTCTCCTCCAAGGCACATACCTAGAAGATGTGCAGAGCTGCAGGGGCTAGTTGCATTTATTTAGATGCATCTCGGCTTGCCCGACACGAGGCTGGGCGTCGGGGCGGGGAGGGGTGCAGTAACGTGGCCTTTCCCAGCTCTGAGCGGTTATTGCACATAACCCCGGGGACCGTACTACAGCGGAAGTCCCGAATTGGCCGTGACCTGCCTCTGCACATTCCTCACACCACACAGTGTAGAAACCTTACTAGCTCTTCCTGGAGAAAACACGCAGCATCCAGAAACAAGCAGCAGCTTGAGCTCATTACATCAAGAACACAACACCGTGGTCCAAGGACTATCTGCAGCACAGAGAGAGAGAAAGAGGCGCAGCATGCCACAGCAGACATTACTTTTACTTACCAAAACCAAACCAAAGTGAACCCAAGAATGTACACAGAACTAGAAAACACAGACCCGAGGGTCCTCAAAACAAGCCCAGCAGCGCTCTTATCGGAGAACGGAGTAGATCTGAGGCCCTCCAAGACATAGGATTGCTCTCAGCACGGTTTGGTTTGGGAGGGCAGTTCCTTTGCTTATACTTTTTCTCCTGCCGTCCTCAACTGCCACCATTATCAGCGCCAAGCGGAGAAAAAAACCAAACAAAACCCCAAAGGCACACAGATCCCTAAGAGGCTGTAGCTGGGGCGTGCAGTCTGGCACACGCACGCGTTCGGGGCCACTTGAGCCGAGACACATTTCCATTACAGAGGAGACACGCACACTGGAAAGAACTACACAGAGCCAGAAGCACCATTTTGTTACAGCACAACACAAATTCAGGAGGTGAAACACGGAGGAACACTCTCATTTATCACACCTTTATGTCCTCTGTCTTGGTATCTTCTGAGGACAAAACATCTGTGAGACCTTTTTAAAGATTTTACTTTTTTTTTTTTTTTTTTTAAAAAAAAATTGTAGCGGTTTTGTGCCTTTGACCTGTATTTATGACTCTGAAACCATGTGATGCAGGGTCGCAGTGTATGTTTGATGGGACGCCATCTTTCAGAACTGTGCTAACTCACTCTTGAAGCGTCCAATGGTAAGAGAAATACAGAATTTTTATATGACAATGGACATTGTACTTTGTACTCCCGCTGTAAGTAGCCCTTTTCAATCTTTGTAATGACTCGGAATAAACCTGTACGAAACACGGTCGTTTAAAGGGAAGAACGGAGCAATTGTACGGTGACATGAACGTGTTATGCCTTGTACGTGATGGCTCGTTTTAACCTATTACTGCTGTTGCTTTGCTGCCGTGCCTGTATCAGTCTCACTCCCTCTCCCTGTGTCAGAGCGGGGAGGTGTCTTGCCACTTTTTTTTTCCTTTTTTTGTATTTTTATTTCCTTCTTTTTATTGCTCTCTAGAACCTAGCAGGGGCACGGAGTGGGGCACTCCTTTATTTTATTTATTTTCCCCCCCCCTCGCCTTGTCGTCAAAGCTCCCTCGTAGGCAGCTCGGGGAAGGGCCCGGCGCTTTGCGGGGGGCGGCGCGAGCAGCCCCTTTTCCCGGGACTCCGGCCGCCTCCCGCGGCGCCGGACCACGCGGGTGAGGAGAGAGACGCGGGAGGGAGGCGGGAAGGGGGGTGGGGGTCAGACCGGGTGATCGGATCCGCAGCGGCAGCTTGGAGCGACGCTGCTGGCTCCGGTTTCCGCTCTAGACTGGGCTTCCCTGGCCCTGGGGGAAGAAGGGAGCATCCCGGTTCCCCACTCGGAGGCGATGAGGGCAGCCCGGGCTGGCTCCGGGGACGGGGGAGAGCCGAGGACGTCCCGCGGGAGCGCGGGGCGCCCTCCATCCCTCCCTCCCTCCCCGGCGCCGGCCCCGCAGGGGTTTCGTGGCCGAAGGGGGGGCCGGGAGCCCCCGCTTAAGCCTCACGGTTCAGGCTTAGGTGGTGGTTTAAGCGTTAGGGGCCTCGGAGGAGCCCGGCGCGAAGCCTTGGGTGCGTTTTTCTCCCCCCCCGACGCCGGTTGTAACCTGTGCTTCCGCCCGCAGGCGACCCCGGCGGCAACCCCAACAAGCGCCAGAGGCAGCCCCCGCTGCTCGGAGACCACCCCGCGGAGTACGGTAGGGCCCTGCCTCGCGCCGGGGCGGCACGGCACGGCACGGGCGCCTTTTTCGGGGAGGGTCTCCAATCCCTTTTCCCCCTCTGCCCCCTCAGGAGGACCCCACGGCGGATACCACGGGCACTACCACGACGAGGGCTACGGCCCGCCGCCGCCGCACTACGAAGGGAGACGGATGGGCCCTCCGGTCGGGGGGCACCGCCGGGGGCCGAGCCGCTACGGCCCCCAGTACGGGCACCCGCCTCCGCCGCCGCCGCCCCCGGAGTACGGCCCCCACGCCGACAGCCCCGTCCTCATGGTGTACGGCTTAGACCAGTCCAAGATGAACTGCGACCGGGTCTTCAACATTTTCTGCCTCTACGGAAACGTGGAGAAGGTAAGCGGAAACTGCGGCGCCTTCCCGAAGGCTGAGGTGACGCCTCCGAGGGGGGTCCGGGCGCGAGCGGTGCAGCAGAGGCTGCACTGCCGGATGCCACCGAGCTTTCGGGTCTGTGGAGGCAGCGGGCAGCTCTTGAGATGGTTGTCCGTCCACAAAGGATTGCGTGGGTGGCCTTGAGGGAACATTGCTCTTGAGACCTCAGGCCAGGTGGAGTGCGGGAGCCGGCGAGGACCTTGGTTTGGTTTGGGAGCCGGCAAAGACCTTGGTGGTTTGGTTTGGGAGCTGGCAAGGACCTTGGTTTGGACGGAGGAGGTCGGGCCCAACTTCTCCCAAGTGAAGGAGTTATCTAGAAGGACCTGGAAGCTCCGGTGTCTCTGCGCTGACCGTGGTGCTTCGCTTCTAGGTGAAGTTCATGAAGAGCAAGCCGGGAGCAGCCATGGTGGAGATGGCGGATGGCTACGCCGTGGACCGGGCCATCACCCACCTCAACAACAACTTCATGTTCGGGCAGAAGCTGAATGTCTGGTAGGTCGTCGTGGCGGCGGCTCGCGGGAGGGCTGTGCTGCGGTGGAAAGCGCCGCCTGCCGTGCCGTGCCAAGCCGAGCCGTGCCAAGCCTCCGCGCCTCTCTCCGCAGCGTCTCCAAGCAGCAGGCCATCATGCCCGGGCAGTCGTACGGGCTTGAGGATGGCTCCTGCAGCTACAAGGACTTCAGCGGCTCGCGCAACAACCGCTTCTCCACCCCTGAGCAGGCGGCCAAGAACAGGATCCAGCACCCCAGCAACGTGCTCCACTTCTTCAACGCTCCCCTGGAAGTGACGGAAGACAACTTCTACGAGGTAGGCGCTGTGACTCGGGCCTGGAGGGCAGCTCCTGCCTTGGGCTTCACTTCCTCCTCCTCCTCTTCCTCCTCACTGCGGGCTCCAGCTCTGCCCCGAGGCTCTGGACCAAACCCTGAGCTCACATAGGAGCCCGTCTCCAGCTGGAGAAGAGGGAAAGGGGCCGTTTTCCCTCGCGCTGCCCTTGCTCTTGGAAGAGGTTGTAATTTCGGGAGGGGGGAGAGACGAGCTTGGTGCGCAGGAGCAGGCAGCAGCGGCGTTTGCGCCAGCCCCGGGGCGATTCTGGCTGAACAGATCCCTTCCCCCCCACCCAAACCCTCTCCCTGCTCCCCTCAGATCTGCGACGAGCTGGGCGTGAAGCGGCCGTCTTCGGTCAAGGTGTTTTCGGGCAAAAGTAAGTAGCTTTGGGCAGGGAGCCGCCTTGCGAGAGGCGCCGCGAAGGCGACAGGCCGCGTGCGCCCCGCTGCTCCCTGCCCCGGGGCCGGGGGCGCGAGCGGGAGGGCAGGGCGGCAAGGGCGCGCGCAGCCGTCGGGCTGAGGAAGGCTCACGCCTCCGCAGGCGAGCGCAGCTCCTCCGGCTTGCTCGAGTGGGAGTCCAAGAGCGACGCGCTGGAGACGCTCGGCTTCCTCAACCACTACCAGATGAAGAACCCAAGTAAGTGGGGCTGAAGCGGGGCGGGGAGGGAGCCCCTGCGTCCCGGGGGGATGCAGCATTGCCCGTTTTGCCGGGGAAAGATACTAACGCGGTTCCCCGCTGACCCTGACGCTGTCAGGATCCATCAACATCCTGCTCCGGGCTGGCTTCCCGACTCCGGATTAACCCCCCGCCACAAACGACAGCTCTTAAATCCCCTCCAGACCTAAAAAAAAAACCTCATAAATCCCCCAAGGGGAAGTTGCTGCCTCCGCTAAGGGCCGTGTCTGTTCTCCCCTAGATGGGCCGTACCCGTACACGCTGAAGCTCTGCTTCTCCACCGCTCAGCACGCCTCGTAAGCGGTGCCGGAGCCGGCCCGCTGGCCCCCGCGCTCCCCTGGGGCTCGCCACCGCTCCTCTATTCCTTTTTTTTTTTTTAACGCTCGAGTTTAGTAGAGGCTGCCTGTAGCGGAGGCGCGGGGAGAGGCCGAGGCGGCTCCCGGATAACCTTCGATTTTTAAAGAGAAAAATGATTGTACATGTGATTTGTTTCCCGTTCCTTTGTGCTGCCTGTGCTGTCGGCACCTTTCAATAAAACAGTTTGGAAAACAAAACCCCGCGCGCTGGCGCTCAGAGGTGGGATCCTGAAAAGCTCCTGTGTCCGACAGGGCCAGGGAGGGGTGGCTGCAGACCTGGCGCGTGAGGAAGGTTTGCTGTGGCTCCCTGTGCCTCGTGGGGAAGGTTATTTTGGGGTGAAATGCTGGGATAACGGCTCGATGCGCCACAGGGCTGGTTCCTGGGGTGCTAGTCCCTCGGGGTGGATGTTTTGGCGTGGGTTTGAGGGGGAGGATTTGCAGTGGGTGGGGTGGGAAACCTGTGGAGGGGGTTTCCTTGTTAATCAGCTCCAGGGAATTATAATACTCTGCTCCCCGGAGGGGCTGGAGGCAACTCGGGCTCCCCCGGGGGGTACCAGGACCGGGGGGCAGCGGAGGGTTTGGGGTCTCCCACATGGCCGCTCCCTGTGCCTCGGTAAGGGAGCCACTTCCGCCTCGGTAAGGGGGTGGAGGAATCTACTTCCGCTTCTGTAGCAGGCTACTTCCGCCTCGGTAGGACACCGTTACCTCGGTAGGGGGTGGAAGCGGGAGGTAGCGCCGCCATCTTGGAGGCGCTCCGAAGCCCGGGCCGGGTCACGTGGCAGGAAGGGGCGGCGCTCTGCGCCCGCCCTCGCTGGTTCCCGCCCCCCCCGGGGGAGGACTGTGCGGGACCTTCATGGCGGCGGCCGCTTTGGGCCTGCGGGGGCTGCTGGGGAGACGTGAGTGGGGGCGGCCCGGGGCCCCCGGGACCCTCCGCCGAGCCCTGGCCCCGCCACCAGCCCCCCCTCGACCTCCAGGGCTGCCTCGACCCCCGCTGTGACCCTAAATTAGCCTTGACCCCGCCCTTTGACCCCCAATATCCCCCACCGTGACCCCCAG
>NW_020447593.1:12056-13505 GCF_003343035.1 Apteryx rowi
TGCTTCCCCAGTGTCCCCTAGTGTCCCCAGTAATGCCCAATGTGTCCCCAGTGTCCCCCAACCTGTCCCCAGTGTCCCCCGGCCCCTCCCCAGTGTCCCCAGTAATGCCCAATGTGTCCGCGGTGTCTGCCAACCCGTCCCCAGTGGCCCCAGTAATGCCCAGTCATTCTCCAGTGTCTCCCAGTCCCTCCCCAGTATCTCCCAGTGTCCCCCAGGGCTTCCCAGTGTCCCCCAGCCCTTCCCAGTGGGTCCCAGTCCCTTCCTAGTGCTCCCAGCCTTTCCCAGTGGGTCCCAACCCTTCCCCAGGGCTTCCCAGTGGGCCCAGGCCTTCCCCAGTGGATCCCAGTCTCCTCCACAGGGGTTCCCAATGCCCCCCAGCCCTTCCCAGTGGGTCCCAGCCCTTCCCTAGGGCTTCCCAGTGGGTCCCAGTCCCCTCCCAGGGGGTCCTAGTCCCTTCCCAGTGCCCCCAGCCTTCCCCAGTGGATCCCAGTCCCCCCCACAGGGGTTCCCAGTGCCCCCCAGCCCTTCCCAGTGGGTCCCAACCCTTCCCCAGGGGTTCCCAGTGGGTCCCAGCCCTTCCCGATGGGTCCCAGTCCCCTCCCAGTGGGTCCCAGTCCCTTCCCAGTGGATCCTAGTCCCTTCCCAGTGCCCCCAGCCTTTCCCAGTGGATCCCAGTCCCCCCCACAGGGATTCCTAGTGGGTCCCAGTCCCCTCCCAGTGGGTCCCAGTCCCCTCCCAGTGCCGCCAGCGCCTCGGGGGCCCCGCCGTGACGGGCTCTGCCCCCCCCGCAGCTCTCGGGGTGCCGGCGGGGCGCATGGCGGCGGGCGCGGGGCAGGCGGCCGCGGCCCACAGCTACGAGACGCTGCGGGTGACGCCGGCGCGGGAGCGGGTGCTGCACGTGGAGCTGCACCGGCCCGACAAGCGGAACGCCATGAACGCCGCCTTCTGGAGGTAACGGGGCGCCCCGGACGCCTGGGCCCCCCCGGCGCCCCCCCCCTCCCCGCCCCGCCGCCACGGGGGTCCCGTCCCCACCGCCGGCGCCCGCTGCCCGCAGGGAGATGGTGGAGTGTTTCCGCAAGATCTCCCAGGATCCATCCTGCCACGCTGTCGTCATCTCGGGAGCCGGGAAGGTCTTCACAGCCGGTAAGGGCAGCCCCGGACACCTGGGCTCCTTGGCACCCTGGGGCGCCCGGACGCCTGGGCTCCTCTCCCTCATCCCCGGGACTCTGGGGCGCCCGGACGCCTGGGCTCCTCTCCCTCATCCCCGGGACTCTGGGGCGCCCGGACGCCTGGGCTCCTCTCTCTCATCCCCGGCATCCTGGGGTGCCCAGACGCCTGGGCTCCTTGATTCCCAGGACTCTGGGATGCCCCGGACGCCTGGGCTCCTTGATCCCCGGGACTCTGGGATGCCCCGGACGCCTGGGCTCCTTGATCCCCGGGACTCTGGGA
>NW_020447593.1:13575-17529 GCF_003343035.1 Apteryx rowi
GATGCCCCGGACGCCTGGGCTCCTTGATCCCCGGGACTCTGGGATGCCCCGGACGCCTGGGCTCCTTGATCCCCGGGACTCTGGGATGCCCCGGATGCCTGGGCTCCTTGATCCCTGGGACTCTGGGATGCCCCGGACACCTGGGCTCCTTGATCCTTGGGACTCTGGGATGCCCTGGACACCTGGGCTCCTTGATCCCTGGGACTCTGGGGTGCCCCGGACACCTGGGCTCCTTGATTCCCAGGACCCTGGGGTGCCCCGGACACCTGGGCTCCTTGATTCCCAGGACCCTGGGATGCCCCGGACGCCTGGGCTCCCCTGCTGTCCCCACAGCCCCCGGCCGGGAGGGATTTTGGGGGTATCCTGGCCCAGGTGGGGGGGGGATTGGGGGTATCCTGGCTCCTCCGTTGCCCGTCCTGGTGGGGGAATGGGGGCGTCTCAGCCCGGCCAGGGGGATCGGGGGCGTCTCGGCTGCTCCCGGGGCGGATTGGGGGCTCCGCGGGGCGCCGGCGGTGACGGGTGGCCCGGCCGGCGCAGGCCTCGACCTCATGGAGATGGGCGGCGAGTTCCTCATGGTGGCGGGCGAGGACACGGCCAGGAAGGCCTGGAACCTGCGGCACAAGATCCGCGAGTACCAGGAGAGCTTCTCCGTGCTGGAGAAGGTGGGTCGGGCCGCGGGGCGGGACGGATGGACGGACAGATGGCCCCCGGCGTCCCCCCCTGGTTCACCGCCCCGCTCTCTCTCGCAGTGCCCCAAGCCAGTGATCGTGGCGGTGCATGGCGCCTGCGTCGGCGGAGGTGAGCTGGGGACGGGGACACGGGGACGGAACGGGGATGGGACAGGGCCCCCCCGCGCACTCGCCGTTATCCCTCGGCAGGCGTCGACCTGATCTCCGCCTGCGACATCCGCTACTGCAGCCAGGACGCCTGGTTCCAGGTGAAGGTAGGTGGCCGCATGATGCCGACGTGGCCCCTCGGGTGTCTCCGTGGCTCCTTGGGTGTCCGGGGGCTCCTTGGATGTCCCTCTGGGTCCCTTGGATGTCCCTGTGCCTCCTTGGGTGTCCCCAGGGCCTCTCGGATGTCCCTGCGGCTCCTTGGATGTCTGGTGGCTCCTCAGACATCCCTGTGGGTCTCTTGGTCGTCCCAGTGTCTTCTCGGGTGTCCCCAGGACCTCTCGGATGTCTGTGTGGTTCCTTGGATGTCTGGGGGCTCCTCGGACGTCCCCATGGGCCCTCAGACATCTCTGTGGCCCCTCAAGCATCCCTGTGTCTCTTTGGACATCCAAGGGCCCCTGGGGATGTCCCTGTGACCCCTTGGACGTCCCCAGGGCCCCTTGGTTGTCTCCGTCTCCCCTTGGGTGTCCCTGTGTCCCCTCGGGTGTCCAGTGACTCCTTGGGCATCCCTGTGTCTCCTTGGGCGTCCCCCTGGTCCCTCAGATGTCCCCATGGCCCCTCAGATGTCCCCAAGGCCCTTCAGAGCTTCCCAAAGGCCACCAGACATCTCCTGTGGCCGCTTTGGCATCTCCGTGTGCCCTCATGTGTCCCCCCGGCCCCCTCGCGCGTCCCCACAGCCCCTTTGGGGGGGCCACCAAGACTCAAAGGTCTCGGTGGCTCCTCGCGCGTCCCCCGTGTCCCCTCGCACGTCCCCCGTGTCCCCTCGCACGTCCCCGCGCCCGCCCGCAGGAGGTGGACATCGGGCTGGCGGCCGACGTGGGCACCCTGCAGCGTCTCCCGAAGATCGTGGGCAACCAGAGGTGGGCGACGGGGCTGGGATTGGCGGGGAGGGGACATCGTGGGGACGCCGCGGGGGACCCGTCTCACCGTCCGCCTCCTCCGCAGCCTGGTGAACGAGCTGGCCTTCACCGCGCGCAAGATGATGGCCCCCGAGGCCCAGAGCTGCGGCTTGGTGAGGTATGGCAGAGGGGGCCCAGGCGTCCGGGCTGCCCGGGCGGTGACAGCGGGGTGACGCGGTGTCGCCCCGCAGCCGGGTGTTCCCCGACAAGGCGACGCTGTTGGAGGGCGCCCTGGACCTGGCGGCCACCGTGGCCACCAAGAGCCCCGTGGCCGTGCAGGGCACCAAGGTGAACCTGGTGTACGCGCGGGACCACCCCGTCCCCGAGGCCCTGCGCTACATCGTGAGTGACCTCCCCGTCCCCGTGCCGTCCCCAACGGTGCCCGGCCCTGTCCCCATGCCCATCCCTGTCTCCATGCCCGTGTCATCGCTGTCCCCATGCCGTCCCCGAGGGTGCCCCATCCCTGTCCCCATGCCGGTGTTGTCCCCATGCCCATGCCGTCCCTGAGGGCACCCTGTCCCTGTCCCCATGCCCATCCCTGTCCCCATGCCCATCCCTGTCTCCATGCCCATGTCATCACTGTCCCCATGCTGTCCCCAAGGGTGCCCCCTCCCTGTTCCCATGCCTGTGCCATCACCATCCCTGAGGGCACCCTGTCCCCATGCCCGTGTTGTCCCCATGTCCGTGCCGTCCCTGATGGCACCCCATCCCTGTCCCCATGCCCGTGCTATCACCATCCCCGAGGGCACCTTGTCCTTGTCCCTGTCCCCATGCCCGTGCGGTCCCTGAGGGCGCCTGTCCCCAGGCCACCTGGAACATGAGCATGCTGCAGACCGAGGACATCCTCAAGCTGGTGCAGGCGGCGCTGGAGAAGAAGGACCCCGGGGACGTGGCCTTCGCCAAGCTGTAGGGACAGTGGCTCCCCGCGCCGCCGGCGCCAATAAACCGGCCCCGTGGCCCCACGTCCTCGCGTCCTCGCGTCCCCACGTCCCTGGGCACCGCTGCGGGTGGCGGGTGGGCAACCCTGGGGTGCCGCGATGGGGACAGCGTGTCCCCATGTCCCCAAGGTGCCGTGATGGGGACCGGGGGGTCCCCAAGGTGGGACGGGGGACCAAACCGCCCCCCTCCCTCCCCGGCACGCGACACCGGATACCCGCCCGGACGCCTGGGCCCCCCCGCGCCGCGCGGGGCAGAGTCCGGGGGCGTTGGCGCCCCAGGCGCGATCCTGCCCCATCTCGGGGCCAAAGTCCGGACCCCGCCCTGGGAAAGGGCCCAGGCATCCGGCTCTGGCCCTGCCCCCCCCCCCCATCCCGGGGTGGATGTGGGAGGGGGGGGAACCAAAGGGCCCCCCCAAACTGACAGAGGGGGCCCAGGCGTCCGGGCACGGGAAGGGGAGGCTGAGCGGGTGCCCCCCCCCACCCCAGGCCGGCCCTTGGGGCCCAGGCGTCCGGGCCGCTTTGCTGTGCCCCCTCCCCCCCACCCCCCCCGAGCTGGCGCCTGGACCCAGGTGTCCGGGCAGGGGTGGGGCCCCCGCTCGGGGCGATAAAGTCCCCGACGCGTCCAGCTCCGCGTCACCGTCACCGCTGCCACCGCTGCCATGGCCTTCGTCCCCGCGCCCGGCTACCAGCCCATCTACAACCCGGTTGGTGTCGCCCCCGGGGGCCCAGGCGTCCGGGCCTTGGGGGGGTCCCCGTTCCCCTCCCGGGATGGGGTGAGGGCCCAGGCGTCCGGGCCCTGGGGGGTCCCCGTTCCCCTCCGGGGCCCAGGTGTCCGGGCCCGGCGCTCGTTAGCGGCGGGGGCTAACGGGGGCTCTCGCGCAGCCGCTGCCCCACGTGTCCCCCGTGTTCGGGGGGCTCCGGCCCGGCATGGCCGTCTACGTGCAGGGCGTCGTGCCCCCCCACGCCGACAGGTACTGGGAGCACTGGGAGCACTGGGGGGGCGGGGGCGGCCGTGTCCTCGCACACGTGTGTGCAGCGCCCTGCGTGTCCCCTCTCTTTGCACACGTGTGTGTCCAGCTCCACATGTCCCCCCCCTTCCCGGGACACGGGGACGGCACGGCCTGGGAGGGAGGAAGCGGGGGGATGGAGGGAGGGATGCAGGGGTGGACGGACGGACGGACGCAGGGACGGAGGGCTGACGGCTTCTCCCGCGGAGTCCGGGTG
>NW_020447593.1:20365-21439 GCF_003343035.1 Apteryx rowi
GGCCCCTCTCACCCCGTGTCCCCCCTCGTCCCCAGAACATGCCGCAGCCCATCCCCTACCCGCAGAGCCACCTGCCGGTGAGTGACTGGGAGGGGGGGGGGGGACACCCCGTGGTGTCCCTCTGTCCCCACGGTGTCCCCACGTCCTCGCCGTGTCCCCGCGGTGTCCCTGTGTCCCCACTAACTCGCCATCCTCCCCCCGCAGATGATGGAGCAGCCGCCAACCTTCCACCCGGTGAGTGCGGGACACCCGGGACCCCGTCCTGGTCCTGTCCTTGTCCCTGTCCTTGTCCCCATCCCGTTCCCATCCCCGTCCTGTCTCTGTCCTGTCCCCATCCCTGTCCCCCTCCTCATCCCATCCCCATCCCTGTCCCCATCTTGTCCCTGTCCTGTCCCCATCCCATCCCTGTCCCCATCCCCATCCCATTCCCATCCCCTCCCTGTCCCCATCCCCATCTCCATTTTGTCCTGTCCCTGTCCTTGTCCTTGTCCTGTCCCTGTTCTTGTCCTGGTCCTGTCCGCATCCCTGTCCCCCTCCTCATCCCATCCCCATCCCTGTCCCCATCTTGTCCATGTCCTGTCCCCATGCCATCCCTGTCCCCATCCTCATCCCATCCCATCCCCATCCCTGTCCCCGTCCCTGTCCCCATCTTGTCCCTGTCCTTTTCCCATCCCATCCCTGTCCCCATCCCCATCCCATCCCATCCCCGTCCCTGTCCCCACCTTGTCCCTGTCCTTTCCCCATCCCATTCCCATCCCATCCCTGTCCCCATCCCCATCTCCATCCTGTCCTGTCCCTGTCCTTATCCTTGTCCTGTCCCTGTTCTTGTCCTGGTCCTGTCCCCATCCCTGTACCCATCCCATCCCTGTCCCTATCCCCATTCCCATCCTGTCCCTGTCTTGTCCCTGTCCTGGTCCTGTCCTGTCCCCATCTCCATCCCTGTCCCTGTGCCCATGCCAGCGCTGTCCCCATCTCTTCCAGACCGTTCCCTTCGTGGCCACCATCCCGGGGGGGCTCATGCCCAAGAAAACCATTGTGGTGAAGGGCTACATCCCGCCCGATGCCAACAGGTCC
>NW_020447593.1:22644-25664 GCF_003343035.1 Apteryx rowi
TGCACATGAACCCCCGCCTGGGCGAGGGCGCCCTGGTGCGCAACAGCTTCCTGGGGGGCCAGTGGGGGTCCGAGGAGCGCGAGCTGCCCGTCAACCCCCTGCAGCGCGACCACCACTTCGACGTGAGTGCACAGGGGGGGGGTGGCACGGGGCACAAGGGGGGGGCATTGCACGAGGGCAGTGTTGCACGAGGACGGGTGTTGTGCACGGGCGGTGTTGCACGAGGGTGCACGAGGGCAGGCGTTGCACGAGGGCCTGCAGGGCGCGTGGGTGGACGTTGCACGAGGACAGGCCTTGCGCGAGGCCGTGCGGCGCACAGGGCTATGTGTTGCACGGGGACGTGCGTCGCACGAGGGCTGGGTGTTGCATGAGGACGTGCATTGCATGAGGGGGTGTTGCACGGGGGGTTGTGTTGCACGAGGGCGCGCACTGCACGAGGGCTGGGTGTTGCATGAAGATGTGCATTGCATGAGGGTGCATTGCACGAGGACGTGCGTCGCACGGGGACGTGTTGCATGAGGACGTGCGTTGCATGAGAACATGTTGCACGGGGACGTGCACGGGGACGTGTTGCATGGGAATGTGTTGCACGGGGACGTGCGTTGCACAAGGATGTGTTGCATGGGGACGTGTTGCACGGGGACGTGTTGCATGAGGACATGCGTTGCACGGGGACATGTTGCACGGGGACATGTTGCATGGGGACGCGTTGCACGGGGATGTGTTGCACGGGGACATGCATTGCACGAGGACGTGTTGCACAAGGATGTGTTGCACGAGGATGTGCGCTGCATGAGAACGTGTTGCATGGGGACGTGTTGCACGGGGACGTGCGTCGCACGGGGACGTGCGCTCACGGCCCCCCCGCCGCCCCCCCCAGCTCTCCATCCGCTGCGGGAACCAGCGCTTCAAGGTGTTCGCCCAGGGGCAGCCGCTCTTCACCTTCGCCCACCGGGTGCCGCCCGGGCCCCACGTCGACACCCTGGAGGTGGAGGGCGACGTCGTCCTCTCCTACGTCCACTTCTGAGCCCCCCCAGCAGCCCCACGGCGCAGCCCCCAGCCAGCCCCAGAGCTCGCCCCAGCCCCAGGGTTCACCCCCTAGCCAGCCCCACAGTTCAGCCCATAGCCAGCCCCATAGCTCACCCCAGCCCCATAGAGCAGCCCAGAATCAGCCCCGCAGCCAGCCCCATACCTGGCCCCATAGCCAGGCACACAGCTCACCCCATAGCCGGCCCCATAGCTCACCCCATAGGGTGTCACATCACCTGCCCCATAGCCAGCCCCACAGCTTGCCCTATAGCACAGTCCATAGCCTGCCCCATAGCCCACCCCATAGCCAGCTCCATAGCTCACCCCATAGCCGGCCCCATAGCCCACCCCATAGCATGTCACATCACCTGCCCCATAGCCAGCCCCACAGCTTGCCCTATAGCACAGTCCATAGCCTGCCCCATAGCCCACCCCATAGCCAGCTCCATAGCTCACCCCATAGCCGGCCCCATAGCCCACCCCATAGCATGTCACATCACCTGCCCCATAGCCAGCCCCACAGCTTGCCCTATAGCACAGTCCATAGCCTGCCCCATAGCCCACCCCACAGCTCTCCCCATAGCCTGCCCATAACTCACCCCATAGCGCAGCCCCACAGCAGCTCCATAGCCCACCCCATAGCCGGCCCCACGGCAACGCCATTGCCTGCGTCCGCTGCTGACCCCAATAAAGCTGTCGTTGCACACGCGCCTCCACCAGTGCTGCCTCCCTGCCCCACGGCCGGGCCCGTGTCCGTCCAACGCCAAGGGGGGGGCTGGGGACAGGGATGGATGTGGGGACAGATGTGGGGCCGGGGTAACCCTGCCCCCAGCCCCCGTGTGGCCCCCATGGTCCCGGCCCCATCATGGCCCCATGGCCATCCCAGCCCCACCATCCTGTTCCCCATCATGTCCCCATGCTCCCATCCCTGTCCCCAGCCCGGCTCCAGGGTCCCATCCTTGTCCTTGTCCCCATCCCGGCTCCACAGCCTGGCCCCGTGGTCCCATCCCTGTCTGTGTCCCCCATCCCATCCCCATGGTCCTGTCCCCATCTCCAGCACAGGTCCACGGTCCCATCCCTGTCCCGCTCTCCATCCTGGCCCTGTACCTGTCCCCATGGTCCCGTCACCATCCCCATCCTTGTCCCTGTCCTGTCCCCATGCTCCTGTCCCCACAGTCTCATCCCTGTCCCCATCCCTGTCCCCATGGTCCTGTCCCCACAGTCTCATCCCTGTCCCCATGGTCTCATCCCCATCCCTGTCCCCATGGTCCTGTCCCCACAGTCTCATCCCTGTCCCCATCCCCATGGTCTCATCCCCATCCTGGTCCCCTCCCCGCCAGCGGCTCCCCCCCCTCCGCCAACCCCCGAGACAGAGACGCGGCCCATCGCCCTTAAAAATATGACACGTTTTATTGCCCTGCGCCGGGGAGCGCGGGGGCCCCGCACGGCGTCCCCAACGTCCCCGCGCGTCCCCAGGCGTCCCCGGGGCCGGCGGTACAGCTCTCCGCAACAACCTCAATTACACGACAAAGAAACCCGGTAACATATGCTGCTAGGTGAATATATATTTATATAATAAATCCGTAAGTTAATAAAGTAAATAGGAACCTCCTTGATTTCATCGAAAAGAGCGGAATTCTGTGTGTGTGGTTTTGTTTTTTTTCTGTTTCTTTTTTTTTTTTCTTTTTTAATTTTTGGTCCTCAGAAAAACCTGCTCCAAGGCTGGAGGAAGGTGGCGGTGCCGGTGGCGAGGTGCCGCGAAGGCCAGGGCCAGCTCGGCGCCTTCCTCCACCGGGAAAGCGCTGCCGGATCAGCCGGAGCGAAGCGCCGCCGGAGCAAGCGGGAGGTCGGGACGGCGCCGAGCGCAGCGACCGTGCGGAAAAGGAAAGCGCCAGTCCGGCCTCGTTTAAACCCGATCCGCCTCCCTCCAAGGGGGTCTCTGCCTCCGACGCGCTTCCCGACAGGTTTTCCGCGGAGACCGGTTGGGATTC
>NW_020447593.1:26315-58885 GCF_003343035.1 Apteryx rowi
GCGAGCGGGGGCGGCTTTCGGCGCCCGGCGCGAGGGGAGGGAGCGGCTTCGGGGCGGTGTGGGGGGGGGAGGCGCGAGCGGAGATGCGGGGCGCGGGGAGCCGGGGCTCGGCCGCCGCCACGAAGCGCCAGCGCTCGGTGCTGCCGTCGGCCGCCTCACAGGTCGCTCTCGCCGTACAGCGCCGTGGAGAAGGACTTGTAGTCGAGGGCCCCGGGGGCGGCGTCGGGGCCCTGGTAGGGGGCCATGCGGGCGATGCAGTACTCGGCCTGGTCCGGCGGCAGCTCTCGTCTCAGCTCCTCGGCCGTGATGTAGTTCTGCGGCGGCGAAAAGGTGGGGGGGGAAGAGCTGAGGGGGTGGTCGGCAGAACCGCTTCCGGCTCCGGGTTGCGCTTTTGAGTCGCTCGGGATCGCTTGGGGCTCCGTAGCGCCCCGGGCGCGAGCGTGTTCCCCTCCCGCTCACCTTGTCCCCAGCAAGGACCTTGAAGGAGGCGATGACCTGGTCGGCCGTGTCCGTGTCGGTCGTTTCCCGGGACATGAAGTCGATGAAAGCCTGGAAGGTGACGATCCCGCTGTTGTTGGGATCCACGACGCTCATTATCCGGTTGAACTCAGCGTCGCCCTGCGAGAAGGAGGAGGAGGAGGAGGAGGAGAGGGGAAGGAGGCAGGTCAGCGGTGAGCGGAGCGTGCACGGCTACGGCCCGCCCCGCGTCCGCCTTCTGCCGCGAGCTAATCCGCATCCGAGAGCCGGGCGAATCCGCTCCCTGTCCCCCAGGGGAGACCTCTCCGAAGGCGAATCCCTCTCTGCTCTGGCGGGGCAGGAGAGAGACGCCGGCGGCATGGCGGACTCCCGCTTCGGAAGCGTCCGCGCTCAGCCCTCGAGCGGGAGCCGCCTCCGCCCAGGAAGCGGGAGGGCTCCGGCTGCTCCGGCAACGGAGCCGTTCCCCACCTGCGGCCCTTTTCCCCCGCCTTGTCCCAAGCCGGCGCAGCGGGGCGCCAGCACCCACCGCAGCCCCTCGGGCGGACGGAAAGGAGAAGATCAGAAAGGGAAAAGCAGGCAGAGGGAAAAAGGGGGAAGTAGCCGAGAGCGTACCAGGCTGTATCCCGTGGAGATAAGGAGAGCTCGGAAGTCATCCGTGTCCATGCTTCCTGTGCGCTTCTATTCCGAGAGGTTGACAGAGGAGGAAGAGGAGGGAGAGCCAGCCACCAAGGGCAAGAGACGGGCAGCGCATGCAGAGACAGGCGGGAAGAGAGGACGGAAAAGCCCAGGAGGGCAGCGGGGGGGGGTGAAAGGAGGAGAAAAACAGGCAGATTCAGTCAAAGGAGGCATTTTGGAACGTCGATGCAGTGCACCAAGGAACAGGGGAGAGGAGCCGAACAGGAAAATCCAGCACGGACACGGGCAATGGGGCGGCGGAGGGAGGAAGGAAGGGGCGGGGGGGGGGGGGGGGAGGGGCCCCCAGATGGGGGGGCGGGAAGAGGGAAAGGGGGGAGGTTAACGGCGGCGGTGGCGGTCGCGAGCTGCGCGGCGGCCCGGCTCGGTACCTGTCTGTCGTTTTCCACATCGTATCCCAAGCTGATGAGGCAGGCTTTGAACTCCTCCGGTCCCAGGGAACCGCCGTGGTCCTGCGCCACGCGGGGCCCGGGGGCGGCAGCGTGGCGAGGAGCCGCGCCGGGAGGCGGACGACGACGCGCGCGGTGGCGGCAGCAGGAGAGGGGGGGCAGGAGACATGCACCAGCGGGGAGGGATGGAGGGAAAAACACTCCGTTAGTGGTGTGCGCCGTGGGCTCTGCCGCCGCCCGCCTGCTTCCCCCGGCGCCTCGCTGGGGCCGGGGCGCGAACCGGGGGGGCCACGGTGCATCAAGGGCTGCCTCCCCGCACCGGGGAATTTCAAGGCAACGGGGGGGGGGAGAAAAAGAAACGGCCCCGGTCTCGCTGCTGCCAGAAGAGCAGAGCGGCTTTAGGGGAACGCGGGCTGGCGCGGCAGCTCGCTCCGCGCTGCCCGAGGGGGAAGGCGGCGGCGGGACAAGTCGCACGGAAGGGACGTTTCTGCAGTCGGCCGCGGTCCCGGCGCGCTCGAGCTCGCGGGTACCTTGTCGAAGTGGTTGAAGGAAGCCCTGAACTCCTGCATCTGCTCCTGGCTGATGCCCTTGGCGTCGCGCGTCAGGATCTGGTTCTCCACCTCGTTGATGGTGCGGGCGATGGTGGTGAGGAGCTGCTCCCAGCCCACGCGGATGTGCTGCGGGAGGCGAGGGGCACGCTCAGAGGGGCGAGCGCGGGGGGCCATGCCGCTTGACGAGGCCGGGCGAGCGCCTCGGCACCGCGACAGCCACTTTCACCAGAGCCAATCGGCGGAGCGAGAGTCGCCGGACGGGAAGCGACTAACGCCGATACCGTGGCGAGGCTCAAGGGCTGGAAGCCAACCGCCAAGCTGGAAGGCTCCAGCATCCCCGACTCTCGCTGCCCCCCCGAGTCGAGGCTTCGCAAGGGTCTTCCTAGAAGTGACACCGACCCCTCTCCCGCCTCGGCCTGGCTGGGCACACGCCAGGGCTGCCTGGACGGGGTAGCTGAGCTCAGACTCAGCTCTAGAGCGAAGGCTCAGGCCTCTCTGCGCTCCCGCTTGCAGCCCTCCGCGTTTCGGACGCGCCGGGGATCAGGGCGAAGGGCACCCACCTCCATGGTGTAGTTGGTGTGCTTGTTGTCGAAGATGAGCGCCTCCTGAATGAGCTGGTGCTGCTGCTCCAGCAGGTCGATGTTGGGTTTGTAGTCCACGATGCTCTGCTCGTACTGCTTGAGGTGGTTGAGCTGGTCCTCCAGCGTGCCGTTCATCTCGATGGAGATGCGCCCGATCTCCTGGGGCAGAGGAGCAAAGCCCGGCCGGGCCGGCTCAGGGAGAGGGGCAGCTGGGTTGCCGTGGCGCGGCCGCGAGGAAGCCGCCGGCAGGCTCTGCTCCGAGCCGCGCGCCGGGGCTCGGCCCCAGGTAGCCGCCCGCGGCTCCGTGGGCCGATTTTCTCCGCCGATTCGCCGTTCGCAGCTGTGCTTTCTCAAGCCAGCGCGCGCCGGGGAGGCCGCACCGACAGCCAGCTCTCCTCGCGGGGGGGTTTAGCCCTCGGCGGAGCGCGAGCCCTCTCGACGGCAGATGGCACTCCAACTCCAGCGGCGCCCACCAGCCGCCGGATAACCAGCACCCGCCGGGGTCCAGCCCTTACCTCCATCTTGGTCTGGATCCAGGGTCCCACGATGTTGGCCTGGCTGGCGAACTGCCGCCGTAGGTGCTCGTTGGACTGCTGCTTGCTCTGCTCGTCGAGCAGGGCATGGTCCCTCTTGGGCACCAGCTGCTGGACCTGCGCGGAACCGGGAACGGTGCTGGAAAACCCATCGGCCCCCCCCCTGCGGCGTGGGGCGGACGGGAGCACGCGGCAGCAGGGACAGGCCCTCTTTGCCAGGGCGGCTATTTTGGGAAGGCTGCAGGAAGGCACGGCCATAAAACCTCCGGAACGCAGCTAGTCCGGGCGCAATGATGATAGGAAACGGTTTCTGGAGCCTGCAGCCGTCTGCTCTGCCGGCGGAGCAGGGAGGCCACTGCCCTTGAGCAGATCCCTCTGCTGCCAAGGTGTTTTAACCCGACCCCCTTCGGCATTTCAAACAGCAACGGCAGCTCGTTTTTGCAGCCGGGACTTCTGCGATCGGGGCTGTCCGCAGCAAGGGGCGCTTACCCGCTCCCACTTGGAGTTGATGATCTGCGGGGTGACGGAAGTGTAAGGGTTATTCCCGGAGAGCTTGATGCTGTTGAAGTCTGCGATCCTCTGCGCCTCCCTCTGGATGCCCAGGATGGCTTCGCGCTCCTTGTCAGCATCGGGCAGGGTGGATTTGAACTGGTCGTGAGCCGCAATCAGTCCCTGCGAGAGACGGGATCCACATTAGAGCGCTGGAGATGGTGCCGGAGCACCGCGTGGTGGAGCCGGCTTCAGCAGGTGAGGCACTGGAAGGCTTGGGGACCTCAGGGCCCCTTCGAGGATGATTTTATACCTGCTCACACGAGCATCTTTCCACTGAGGACGAGCTCTCTGGGTCTTACAGACCCCAAAGCTCACGGCAGCATGGAAAGGCGGCAGAGAAGCCACCTCAGAACACGAGACAAATGCGCCTGCCGAAAGCCGAAGGCTACGGAGCCTCCTCCTGTCTCCTCTGGCCTCCTACCTCAATCTCCTCGATGGTGTGGACGATGAACATGTCCTGAAGGTCTTCCATGGCGCTCTCCATCCAGTTGTTGAAGGGGGCTGCCCTCTTCGCGTACTCGAGGTGCAGCTCATCGATCGTTTCCAGCTGCTTCTCTGTTTTCTGCGGGAAGGAGGCACACGGATGGGCCAAGTTAGGAACAGATGAACCTCCCCGGCAGCAGGCGACGGTGGTGCAGCCTCCTCTGCCGCGATTCGGGGCAGGGAGCCAGCGAGCAGGCAGGTTTGATTTACCTCGAGGGCCTCTCTCCTACTGTGGGTCAAGGAACCCAGGACGTCCCATTGGTCACAGATCTTCTGGCACCGGGCGTTCACGCTGGGAGAGTCGTAGTAATCCAGCTCGCTTTAGCGGGGCAAAGGGAAGAGAAGCACAGGGGTGAGGACGCGAGAGGACGCGGGGGGCTGCGGAGACCGCGGCTGCGAGGAGACGCCCCGTCCGCTCCCGCTGCTTCGGGACGGGCTCCGCTCTCCCGCCTCGCTCCCGTCTCCCGTTCGTGGCCAGCCACGGCCTCCCTGGGGGACGCGCTCCGCCGCGAGCGGCCCCTTCCCGCAGCCCCTGCAGAGCCTCGCGAGGAGCCGAGCGGGACGAGCCCCGGGCGCGCGCTGGGCTCGCTCTCCACCACCCGCGGCTCTCGGGTTTCTAGCAGCGCTGCCGGCCGCCAGCGCCCGTCCCAGACGCTTTGCGGAAAAGGCCAAGGAATGAGAGCGAGAAGGATGGCCAGGAGGCAGTGGGGGAGCTGGGGAGAGCAGCGGGACGGCCCGCGGGCACCCCGGGAGCCCAGCCACGGGACGGTCGCACGCGCGCCGCCCAGGCGGCTCCGGGACGCTTTTAAAGCCCCGCGCGCACGGCGGCGGCTCCTGCGCGAGCCGGCCCGGCTCCTCCACCCCTGCCGGCCTCCGCAGGTTTTCCATGAAGTAATGCTCGGAGCCGGCGCGTCCCTGCTTCCCAGCTTCTCGGCTACTCGAGCCGCTGGAATAAGGGCTCCATTCATGGCTTCGCCCTGCCTTCGGCTTTCAGTGTACTAATTGTGTGCAAGTTTATCTGGCTGGAAAAAATAAAAAAAGGCGCGCGGCTCCCTGGAAGCCCTTACAATAACTGTATTCTGGCGGCGCAGCAAGCGGAGGGGGAAGGGAAGGGGCAGAACAATAGGGGCACTGTGCGGGCGAGGGGGCCGCCGCCTCGGCGCTCGCGGGCGATGCGCCCTCCAGGTTCGGCTCGGAGGCCGCCAGCAGCCAAGGCCCGGAGAAAAGCCTCGCGCCTCGACCGAAAAGCGTCGCGGCGCCGCGGGGTAGCGCCGGGCAGGCAGCAAAAAGGGCGCCGGGGCAGGAGCGAAAGCCGCCGTTTGCAGCCCGGGGCGGTGGGGAAAGAAGAGGCGCACTGAGCTTCAGCTACAGGAGGTTCCCCGCAGCGGGCGCAGGGGAAGGGGAGCGGAGCGGGTTTCGGTTTTGCGGCAGGGGGAAGCCCGGGGGGAGGCGGGCGGACGTACTTGAGCTCCTGCGCGATGGCGGCGATCTGCTCCACGCGGTCCTGGTGGGCTGCCAGGTCGCTCTCGAAGGCCTCGTGCTTCCTGATGAGGGCTTTGATGTCCGACAGGGTGGCCGTCTCGTAGTCCTTCTGCTTCAGCATGGCCTCCTTGCCTAGGAAGAGGAGGACGGCGGCAGTCAGCTCCCCCCAGCCGGAGCGGGGCAGGGCAGAGCGCTCCGTCCTCCTCTGCACGCGCTGGGACGGGCACCAGGGAACCGCCGGGGGCAATTGTGCCCACGTTAGCTTCTCGGCAGGCCGGTCCGGTCCAAAGCAGTGCGTCTTCCCCCCACAACCCCCCGAAAAAAGGTCCGTCCGCCCCCTCAAAAGCAGCTACCTTCAGTCCAGGACTCGTGGATGGACGCCTTCTGCCTGAACTTCTCGGCCAGGTGGTCGAGCCGCTCCAGCCGCCGGATCTCGTTCAGCAGCCACTCCTCGTAGCCCTTCTCCGCCTGCTCCAAGTGCTGCCAGCCGTTGTTGATGTCCTGCGGGGCAGAGCAGGAGGGCGCGGGGCATTGGCGGGCGCCCGCGCGGAGGACGAGGCGGCCCGGAGGCGCGCGGCCACCCTCCGGCTCCCCGTCCTCCTCGCGGGGCAGCCGACCCCAGGGGCTGCTTACCGAGACCATCTTCCCCTCCGAGGGCATGAAAGCAGGCCTGTTGCTCAGCCTGAGTTTCGTCTGCAAGGTGTTGAAGTTGATCTCCAGCTGGCATTTCTCCTGCACTTTGGGGGGCTTGTGGATACGCCGGTAGTCGCGGAAGTCCTCCAGCTTCTGCTGCATCTCCTGGATGGTCTTCTGGGGGCTGCGGTCTTCCAGCCAGGGGATAGTGCGCTTAATCCACTCCAGCAGCTGCAGGGGGTGGAAAAGGGGATTTGCTCAGTTGAGGGCAGGGAATAGCGGCCAGGGCTGTATCCGCCGCTGGTTTTAGGGGGAAGGAAGGCAAAGCGCGGGAGCCGCTGTGCGAGGAGGGGGCTTACGTCGGAAGCTAGTTTCTCGTAGTCCTCCATGAGGTGCTCATTCTCCTGGTTCACAGCCAGCACTTTGCAGATGCGGTTCGCCGCCGTCTCGGCCTAGAGGGGAAAGAGCAGCCCAAGGGGGTAAAAGTCGGGCCCGTCCGCCGCGCGGCAAGGCACGAGGGGCCGCGGCGCCCCGACCCGCGCGGCAAGGCACGAGGGGCCGCGGCGCCCCGACCCGCGCGGCCCCTGCCCGGCTGAGCGAGCGCCCGAAGCCGGCTCTGCCCGAGCAGCTTTCCGGGGATTTTATCCAGCAGCGTTTGGCAGCAGCAGCTTTACCTGGAAGGAGGTTGAGAGCTTCCTGCCTTCCCGGTGGGGCCCTGCCGGCAGCCGCGCTCGGGGCTGAGGCTGCCCCGGCCCCGGCACGGCGCTACCACCCCGGGGCACCGCTCTGCGCCTGCCGCGGCTCGCGCGCAGCTCGGCTCGTGCCCATCTCCGCCTGCAGCTTTCGGCTCCGGCATCGCAAGCGACGCCTTGCGAAGGGCTTTGCGGAAAAGGCAAGCTCAGGTTGCGAGCGCCGGAGCGCCGAGGGACGGGGCCGCGGCAAGCCGGTGGCGGTCGGGAGCGGAGCCCACGCTTCCTTCCTGCTGCCGCCTTGGTAGTTTTTCTTCCATTTTCCCCCTTGCCCCGCTGCAAGCACAGCTCGCTTTCGGGATGGGGGCGCCTGGCCGCAGGGCACCGGCGCTGGTTCGGGCAGACCGAAAGCCGCTGGGAGGGCGCAGCCCTTCCCCAGCGCCCGCGGACCCGCGCGGAGCTCTTTGCCGACGGCAACACTCGCGAGCGCCCGGATAACGGCACGGCACCCGGCCCGGCTGCTGGGGCTGCGGTGCTGGGAGCCATCCGTCCGCCGCGGAGGCCTCGGCCCGTGCCGTTTCCCACTGCCTCGGTGGGATGCAAGCCCGGGAGCCGGCGCCTGGGGGCCGCTCCGCAGCACATCCGCAGCTGCGGCTTTGACCCGAGCGCTCCCCGAGCGGATGCCCTCGGCAAGCGCAAGCCGCAGTGGTTTCCTCCGAGCAAGTAGCTCCAGCTCCCCTCACGCTGCCCCGGTCGGGCTTTTACCGGGATCTAAGCACCATCCTCCAGGCTCCCGCTCTTCCGTGCAGGCAGATCCTCGCTCCGCACTGGGTGGGAGGGTGAGGAATAGGCGGAGGCAGAAAAGCAAGCCTGCGGATCGAGTACCTCGGCAGGCAGCACAGAAAGAGTCCGAGGAGAGGAGGCGAAAGCCAGGCACCCGCAGAACTAGCGAGGAGGGTCTACAGAAGGACGGGGAGAGGAAAAACAGAGCTGGGGAAACGAGTCGCCACAGAAGGGGGGGGAAACAAAAACCAAACCCAACAACGAGAAACCAAACCCGAGACATCAGGAGCCTGAAAGCCTTCAAGGAAAAAGCGCAAGCGCCAGCAGCCGGCATTCGGAGCTGCGCTGCTCCGGGCACTGCTTAGCCGTGTTAGCCGTGCTCCCGGCGGACCCCGAGTGCGGCACGCGCCGGTGGGGCAGAGAGCAGCACGTGCTCCCGAAGCTGGCAAACAGCAGCCGATGCGGAGAACCTGCCAGCTGCCCTCCGAAGGGCCGGGAGCTCACGAAGGACAACAAAAGCGACCGGCCAGGCCGCGATTTCGCACGGTCCAGCTGCCCGGGGGGAGGTTGTGGGAAGCGCTAAGCCGTAGGGGAGAAACGCCTGTCCGGATGGGCTCTGCAAAACGCTGGCTAACGAACCAGGCAAGCAATTCCGGCCCAGCGACGGGTTTACGCTGCCGGCCAACAAATGAATCCCAACCTTTAACAACCACCTCCGCAGCCGACCGGGACCTAGGGCTGCCGGGAAATCAGCCGGCATGAAAAGCGCTGGGCCGGCACCCGACGCGCAGCTGTCAGGGTCTGCGGCGGGGCGAGCGCGTCGGCCGCGCGGGGAGCCAGGATTTTTGCCTTTGGGGTTTGCTCCGCAGAACAAACGGCTTCCCAAAGCTCGGCCCAGAGGGGGCAGCGATTGCCAAGGGGCCGCATCCAAAAACGGGGGAGCAGCTCCCTCATCCCAGAGCCGGGCAGCGGGACCAGGCCAACGCCCGCCGCTCCGGAGAAGGGCTTGAGCACGGTTCAGCTGCAATAACCCGACCGTGTCTAACGGATCCGGATCCAACGGCAAAGATTCCCGCAGTTAGCAGCAGGTGCCTTAAGCACACAGGCGAGCCAGGCACTTCCGGGGGCCGGAGAGCAGGGAAAGGAAAGCACGGCTGCAGAGTCGCGTTAGAGCCATGGGCTCTAACGAGCCCCAAGACGACAGGATTTGTAGCAGGTCGGCGCTGGCTCAGAGCGGAGATCCGACAAGCCTCTGACCGAGGTCTCTGGCCAGCACGGAGCTGTGGAGACCACGGGCTCTCCTCTCCCCCGGCCCTTTGCTCTGCGAGTCCTCTGAGGCGCCTGAGCCGATCTAAAACAGCACCCAGAGCTCTCGTAAGCCCAGACTGCGCTGAAGAGGGCTGGAAACGCAGGTCATTATAGACTGCGACTCCTGGAACGGTTACCCAGGTTATCTACGGTCCCGCAAGGTGGCAAAAGTCAAGCTACGCTCAACCGGGAAAAGACTTTTCCAGCTGGTTTTCAGCATTACTGAATGCGGCTGGAAGAGAAAGGGGGAGGCTGCGGGGAAGGAAGAAAAGCAGCGGGGCTAACCCGCAGGGACGGGAGCACAAGACACGCTCCCGTCGAAGAGCCGCCCGCACACAGCTCTCGTAATGAGCCTCGGGCGGATTTCCCCAGCGTTAATGCATCCAGCCGCAGCGTTCGCCGCCACTACTATTTTTCATTGAAAAAACAGCCTGAAATTGGAGAGAGCTGTGCTGAACGTCTCCCACCGCAGTCGCTGGCAGGTCTCCGTTGCAGTTTGAGCTGAGCTCCGGGGCGCTTAATGCGGCGGCGTGCATCCCAGGGCGCCTTCAGCCCCACGGCCCGCAGCTCACCTGCTCCCCACGCTCCCTCCTCGCTTGGCTACAGGCAGGAACAGCCCCGGCTGCCGGACGCGGGGCAAGGCAGCCTCTTTAGGAAGAAAGCTAGGGCGCTTCGCTACGCCTGCTCCTTCCGCCTCCCCTCACACTGTGTTTAACCGCTGCGGCAGGGCCGCGGCCGGAGCGGAGATGCCGGCTCTCCTACTGCTCTCCGCCGCGGCCGCAAGGAGGGAGAGCTTAGGAACGAGCCCGGGTTTTGCTCTTAGGAGGGACACACACACTCTGTTCTTCTCCTGGCCGAAGCAGAGGTAAGGCTGCTCTCGTTTTTACGGTTCAAGAAGCCGTGCAGCAGCGTAACAAGCTTCCGGAAGTGGAAGGCACAAGGTTAGTAGCGGTTCAACCCCAGTCACCTACAGCAGCAGCACGCAGCTCCACCCAGCAAAGCTCACCTTTTGAGCCCCCGAGAAAGCGTGGTAGAAGCAGGAAACGTATGTCATGATGGCCTTCTCATCGGGCCTGAGAGTGCCTACAATATCTGCGCAGAGAGAAAGGGAGGAGAAAGGGTGAAGGAGCAGCACGGGAATCTCCAAACCCCTCGAGCATGCAGCAGAGGGGAACAAGCGCTTGCTTGGGACCGGAATCCAAACCGGAGCTGGCTGACGGGGGGTGTTTCTGCTGCTGTGCTTCCTTTGCTTTACAGCCCAGCCTCTTTCAGAGCGCTGAGGCCTTGTTTTCGAGACGTTAGCTACCAAGTTGCGTCAGGCAGCGTCCCGGAGCTTGCAGAAGTTTGCTGGTGCCCCGGGTTATTACCAGATTGGCGCTCTGCCCGTCACTTGGCCTAGCTGCTCTGGTGTGAAATTACAGATAGAATCAGGGAAGCCAAGCAGCTTTTTAAACCCGCGTGAACAAACTGAGGTTTGGTTCCCGGTCAACGAGAGACAACGGCCATCTGAAAGAGAAGTCGAATGAGTGTAGGATGCCGCAGTTGGGAAATGTTACAGCAAGATGGACACAGCCGCCTCCGGTACCTTCTGAGCCCCAGAAAAGGCATGGTAGAAGCTTGACACATAGGTCATGATGGCTTTCTCGTCAGGGCGGGCTGTGTTGACAATGTCTGCAAGTGAACGACAAGGGTTAGATCGAGAAGGGGGTGCTCGCTTCCTAACGTGAGCCAGACTCGCTCACCAAGCTGCGTCTAGCGCCACGTCTAGAAGCCAGCTCTTCTTTACGCTGGAATCCCACAAACAAGCAGCTCTTAAAAGCCAGCTAAATACACCTGTACAGGCAGAAGAGCGGGTTAAAAACAGGTCCCATTACGTTAAACGACCTCCCCCCGAACCCTGAGCAAGGCTGGCCACCAGCGTATTGTCTTGGCGCCTGAAGGGGGAGATTTTCCATCAGAACTTGGACATTAATCGTACGTGGAGGGAGTCGCCCTTCGGCAGCAAGTTAAAGCTTGAAGTGCCCGGACAGCTTACCCTCCGCATCCAACATCTTGGGGATGTCCAGGTATTTCTCTGCCACTTCGAAGGCGTTGTTCAGATTTGTCACAGGGTCGTCCTAGAAAGAGGGGGAAAAAAGCTACTGAAGGGCCCGTCCAAGCGGATCACGGCTTCAAAAAGCATAGAAGTGTCGCAACAGCTTGGCCGCACGCATCCCTAATCCAGAGATCACCCAGGAAGCAGCAGCTATTTTCTGAATCCCTATCGGTTTCCCATTCCTGCTTCACAGAGAAGACGCAGAGGAAGTTTTCGGATTTGCCAGTCTGTCCGTCTGCTGCTGAGGCGGTGAGGCAGGTGGACTGAAGGGCAACTATGCTTCTCCGTCAGCTCAAAACTCAGTATTCGGGGGAGAAAAGCAGCAGAGAGGCTGTACTACCGCAGAGCTTTACCTTTCTGAGCTTGTCATATTCAATGAGCTCGGGTCGGTGCCTGTGGATCAAGGCATTGAAAGCAAGACCATCTTTCCAGCTGCAAGAGAGGAGGAGAGAGTGAGACTGCTGTTGCAGGGCAGGGGTTAAATTCACGCTGCCGACGACGATTGCGGAGCGCTGCGTAAAGGGTCCCCTGACACCCCCCTCCTGTCTCGGCCCTTCTACTGCGAATTAGTAAACTGGGGGGAAAGGTATAAATCGTGCATCTTCCTCAGATCTAGCCTTGAAAACCTCTCCTGGAAAGGCAGCCCAGAGAAGGGGCAGAGATTTCAGACTAACTGCAGCAAAAACACGTGGGAGTTGCATTTTCCCTGCCAGCTGAGCCATGCCGAAAACTTCTCCAGATTAAGAGTAGGCCCCAAATACTTCCGAGAAGCCTCAAGGCTGAAGGAGCAGGACTCATTTCTTCTGAAGGGCGTAACGGAGCCGCTCCCAGAGCCGAGACGCCCGGAAGCAGCCTCCGGAGCAGTCACCTGATGTGGAAGTTCTGCACGTTGACGTTCTTGTACGGGGCCGTCTTCCGCTGACACCACAGCAGCAAGCCTTCCTTCGCGGAGGTCTCTGCAAAGGGACGCAACAGGTCAGGGCTTCGCCCCGCAGCCGCTCTGAGCCCGCAGGCGCCGCTCAGACGTTTAGCCGAGCTAAGCGCAGATCCCGTTAACGGCTGAAAATTGTCCCCCGCTAAAGGGAGGCCGCTCAGCCAGCTTGGTGGCCTCGCGAGCGAGCAGCGCAGGGCTCTAGGTTGGGTTTAGTTAACGACGCCGAGCATGCTTCACCCGACCGGCGCGGGCGCCCGTACATACCCACCCCGGCCTCTTACCTTCCACAGAGATGTCCTGAATAGCGAATCTGAGGATAATCGTCCATATCATGCCCAGCGTCATCTTCGCGTTACCGTCCACGATCTCTGAAAACGAAAGGGAAAGCCGGACTTTGAGCTCCCTGCGGCTGGAGACGGCGGATGCCGCTTCCCATCCACGCGTGCCGGGAGAACAACTTCAAGAGGCACCGGAGCGGTGAGCCGTCAAGGGCGGCCGGCCGCTCTTCCGAGCCACCAGATGCCGAGACGGCACCGTAAGCACATCTAGGGAGACATTTGTTGATTTGTGGCTTGTGAGAGCTGGAGGATTGCAGGCCAAGAGCTCATCACGATGTCTGGAGACCGGGACGGCGCTTCAGCAGAGGACGCCTGGACGCTAACCTGCTGCTGCCTGGCGTGACACCAGTGAGGGCCATGTCTAACGCGGCAAACGGGCGGCACAAAACGGCTCCCTCCTGCCCTCCCCACTTTCTTTCAGGTGCTGAGGAGTGAGGCGGGAGCTGTCAGAGCAGCACACGAGATGCCCGGCGCACGTGGATTTGGGCTTGTCACCCAACCCGCTCCACGCTTTGGTTTCACTGCTCGAATTAGCCTGGTATTTAGGGAGCTGAGCGGGGAGACGATGCAGCAACACACAGCTCGCCGCCCACCACACATTGCATCCCCGCCCCGAGGCCTTCACGAGCAGGTAAGTCCAGCTCCGGAGCAACCGCCCTCCACGAAAGGAAGATGTTTTCCAACTCCAGCTGTTAACGCCCGGCTCTGGGTGCTCCATCCCGCGCTGCCACACCACGTTGGCTTTGAGCAGAGCCTCCCTCGGAGCTCAGCGCAGCCCACATCTGCGGCGCCTCCCGGCAGCGTCCCGCAGCAAAGTTCGCGCCGTCCCGGCCACGCTCATTTCCACGGAAAAGACTTCGGGATCGCCTCCAGGCCGGAGAGCAGCTAGAAGGTGTTTGCTTGAACAAGGAGGTGTGAAACGTCTCATGTCTTGAGCAACCAAACCCTCCCCAAAACGAGCGTGGGGGGGGGGATTAAGCCGAGACACTCCAAGAGCAGTCGCCTGCAATGACCGTTCGGCTGACGCGGGGGAGACCGCGGCGGATAAGCCGACTGTTGTAACTGCCGCCACACCCTCGCGTCTTGTCTCTTCACGCGGTGCCGGTCGGAACACGCACCGGTTTCGGGAACAGTCAGCCTTCCCCAGCAGCAAAGCGACGCCAGCCGACAGACTTCAAAGCCGAAGCCTCGGCGCGAGCCGCCGCGCTTTGCGCTCTTCAAACTGGCTCCGCAGGGTGAGCCGCTGCCAAGCGGGGCCCAGCAGCCTCCAGCGCGGCTGCAGGAAGCTCTCCCGAGCTCCAGAACCGGCCCTGCGTCTCGAAAGAAATCCCAGGACGAGCAGCACAGGCTCTGAACCGCACAAGCCAATTTAGCACGGTCTGGTGCCGGTCGCTGCCCAGAAAGATGGACTACAGCCTGCTAGGAAAATCTTCTTCCAAAGCCTCAGCGTGGCCCTTCGGGGCATAGGGAAACCTCAAAGCGAGGGGGGAGGCGGAATTCAATTCCGTATTTAACCAGCTGCTCCAAAGCTGGCACATCGGCGGCGACGGTGCTGCGTATTCTCCCACACAAGCGCGGAAGAACAAGACGCTGTGTTTCCACGCTGCGTTCGCATTTGTTATGCAAATCCTCCGAATTCAGGGGTTCAGCGTAAACGAAATCGCCAGCCGGTTGCCGAAAGCAAGTCCCGCCAGCGGCGGCGCAGGCACCGGGCGCGCTGTGCTTGTTTTGCAACTTGAGAAAAGCTGAAGCAAAGGTTTCCTGGTCTGTGTAACCAGGTTGTTTTTATACTGATAGACCAAATAAATACAGCTGGGACAGAGGCAGAGCCGGGAGCTGGCTCGGCCGTAGAGAACCACGCGACTAAGGAAAATCCGAGATCCTCATCTAATGGCAGGAATTTTGTTTTTTAAATCAAAACAGTTTTCCTGCCAGAACGTATACTTGGCGAGGTTCAAAGGAATACCAGGCAGAAGGACTTGGAACCACGCAGATACAAATATGAGGCTTTTGGGGCGATTTTCTTTCTGTTTTTGATCCGATCGCTAATGGCAATTAGTCAGAGACAGTGGCAGGCGCCCACCTGATGAGCCCTAGAGAAAGTCAAGCCTTAAACTGATCACTAAACCTCACCGCAGGCAAAAAAATCACCGAAGCACCTTCAGATCGCCCCTGCTATTTGGCTTCCCTTTGCGTTAGGCAGAAGCGGAGAGGTGCAGCTCGGGCTTTGCTTAAAAAAGCTTCGTTCAGGACGAGCTGCACCTCGTCCGGGCCTCGAGCTTGGGGCAGGCTGGGATAAACCATCGTTTCTGCTGAGTACAGCGAGAGCAGGTTGCGCAACAGCTTCCCCGAAATCGCCGCGACCCCGGCGAGGGAGGCGCCACCGCCTTCGACCTTCAAACCCCGACGCGGCAGGCGGCAGCCGGGTTCACCTCGGTGCTTCCTAGACCGCTGACGTCGCTGAGGGCGGCCCAGTGCGGCGGCGCTCGGCAGGGCAGCGGGAAGAGGCCGCGGGTCCCGCGCGGCACGGACGAGCTGCTGAGGGCAAGCCTTCCCGCTACGGAGCGCGGCCCGGGCACGGAATGGCCCCAGGAGCCGAAACGAGGCGCGCTGGAGCAAACTCACCTTCAGCTCCTATAGAGACCAGCTTGACTCCTTTGCTAGCTATGAAGTCGAGAGCTTTGTTCACGTTGTTGATTTTATGCACTCGCATTTTGCCCCGCTCTGGTTTTGGCAATCGTTCCCCTGGGGAAAAAAAAAAAAAAGGAAATCGACAGCGTCAGAAGCTTTGGTTTAAGGTAAAAGCTAAAGAACATCAAGGAAGAGAAGGCAGATGAGCCCTTCACCACAATGCTGGGACAAAATCCTTGCTTTTAGGTATTTCTGCACATTTCTATTAAAACCCCCCCACAAATAATGGGGTCCAGCGCAGGGCAAGGTCTCCTTGTGTCCTACAGAGCAGTGCGACTTCTCCAGGAAGATTTTAACAGGCGACCGGCAGCGAGAGCATCTATCGGTACCACGGAGCCGGCGTGCTGCGCCCGCAGTCGCTACGGAGGCCGGCGGGGTTACGCCGAAACGTCCTGCCCGGCACGAAGCCGGAGCGCCGCACTCACCCGAAATCACCTCCAGAAGCAGCATGAGCTTGAGGCCGTCGCGGAAGTCCTCGTCGATGTTCTCGATCTGTGTGCCGGCCTTCCTCAGGTGGGAGTTGCACCAGGCCGTGAACGTCTGCAAGGACAAGGCGGGGGGGGGGGGAAGGTGAGACCTTTTGGGGGCCCAACGCTGCAAAGCGAGGCGAACGTCCAGAGGAACGGCGAACCCCCTTCCGCCCGCTCGGAAACGATGCGCCAGGCTCAAGGGTGGCCAAACCTCGCTGCGCACGAACTCACCCGTTTTGGGCGTTTCGCTGCCTGCTAGAAGGGGGGCGATGGCGGTTTCCGCTTCGCTGCCTGCGGACCCGAAGCCTCGGCGGGGGAATAAGCCGCGTCGCCCTGAATGCGGCGCTTGCAACTCGACAAACCGGGAGCAACGTCCGAAAAAACGGGATTAAGGGCCTAAGGGGCACGCCGCGAACGGCTGCGGAGCCGGAAACCCACTGAAGGGACAGGTTTTGACGGCTGCTGCTCGTTCGACAGCTCCCGGACGCCGTTAACCGACGCTCTGCCCCACGCAGGGCCTTCAGCGCGACGAAACGCGAGGCTCCGAGGAGCCGGCGGCTCCTCCGTGACGGAGGGTCCTTGGAAAGCTCCTCCAGGTGCTGGGAAAAGCGGGTGGCTACCACCGGCCTCGCCACGAGCGTTTGGGGCGTCGTAATAACACCCGCTGCTGCTTCCCGGCTCTGCAGCGGAGCGAGGGGCCGCTGGGTGGGGGTGGTTTCCGAGGGGAGGCTCGTCCCCGTTTCCCCCCCGGCTTTTCCCCTGGAAAGGCAGTGTTGCCTCTCCCTCGGGCCCCGGGGAGGCCGCGGGGGCCGGGTCCGCTTGCCGCCCCCCTCTCTCCGGCCGCCGCGGCCACGCTGGGGCGCGTGAATGAAGTATTGTTCGGCGGCCGGGCCGGGGCAGCCAATGCTCGCCGGCCCCGGTGAGCTCACGGCCGGGGAATGCTGCAGCGACGGTTTTTAATGAGCCGTTCGTCTGGCGAGGATGAGGGGGGGGAGGAAGGCTTCCCCCCTACCGCCCCCCCGGGAACGAGGGGATCAGTGTTAAAAGATGCGACCGCGCGGCGACTCTGCCCACGGCGGCTCGGGAGCGCGGCCGCGGCCACATGTTTCGTGCTGCGGGCGCCCACAGGGGGTAGACGGAGGGAAGCCAGCGTCTCCCATGGATCCGTCTTCAAAGCCTGGGAAGGGCGGCAGGGAAGGGGAAGGAAAAGACGTTTCGAAGACCGAAACGCAAGGCCGAGGAGGCGCCGGGCGGAAGCGCTCCTGTAACCGAGCCCAGTTTACTTCCCGGCGCAGCAGGGCTCACGCTCCGCTGCCACCGGAGAGACCTCTCCCGCGTCGGTGGCGACTTCCAAGGGCTCCTCAGGAAGACGGAAAAGGAGGTAGCAATGTGCTGAACCGCGGCCGAGCAACATTTCACCCCCGGCGGTCTGCCGAACCCTTGCTCCCCATCCCTCGATTCCCTGCTCCGGCAGTGAGACGGCAGATACGAAGCAGCTTCCGGACCGGCTGCTCCCCGCACGGTTATTTGGCATGGCCGAAGCTTGGTCAACCCGGGCTCTGCTTGAGCTCCCCGGCTCCCGCAGCGCGTGGCCTCGGGATATATGGAAAGGGACGTTTTTTTTCCGGTCCTTTGCTGTTTCTCCGTCGACCGAGGGCCGAACCGGCCATCAGGTGGAGACAAACCGACGGAGCTGAGGAAGGCAGCTTGCCCCCAGCCAAAAACGTTTGGTTTCCACCAAGCGACTTTCACGGTAGCATCCCAAGGAACAACCCGGGCTGGAGACCACCGATGGCATCGGAGCTGCCAGGGTGAGGAGCGGCGCGTAGCCGCTTTCGGAGGTTTTTAGCCGAAACCGAGCGTTCCTGCAGTCAGGCTGCTAAGCCGGGCGGCCCGGGTCGGTTAAGGTTAACCAAACCCAGCTTTCGCATCTGCAGCTACTTATCGGGTTTACAGAGGGGTTTTTAGGACAAGCAGCATCCTTCATCCCAGGGACGGGAGCTCGGAAAGAGGGGACGAGGCGGCCGGCGCCGAATCGCCGAACGAAACGCTGCCCGGAGGCAGCCAGCAGCAGCCGATCCAGGCTCGGCCCCTCGCCGTTCACCCGAGCCGGCCGCCGGCTTCGCGGCGCCCGAAGAACAAACAAGCCGGGCCCGACCTTGCGCGGGAGAACCGGGTCACCTCCGATGGCGAAACGATAAGTAACGGCTCCGCTTGCTCGACGCCGCGTCCCAGAGGACGTTCAAAGAGCGGCCACGACGCCGGTGGAGCCCAGCGCCACCCGGCTGCTCCCAGGGGACCCCGAAGGGAGCCCGGACGGGCTCGCCGGCCCCCTGGAAAAGCCTTAGGGACTCCAAAGACATTAAATGCTACAACCTAGGCTGTGCTTCCTATATATATTTATATATATTAACCGCTCGCCTTATTGCTGCTCTTAGGCCCTTCTCTGCCCCGCGGCTCGCTGGGCCGCTGCTCCTCTTGGCACCCAAAAACACCCGGGTGCCCTGGTGGGTTCGGGGGAAGGTGCCGGCTGCCGGAGCCGTGGGGACTTGGTGTGTGACGGGGGGGAATCGGCGGGCGAGGGGCAGCTCCGCCGACGATCAGCCCCGGTTTGGGGGCCGCGGAGCAGTGCCGAGCCTGCAGCCCCGGCCAGAGGGGGATGACGATGACGACGATGACGACGACACACCTCTCTCCCCGCTCCCCTCCGGCGCGGCGTCGTTAACGCAATCGGAGGCCGGGGAGGAGGAGCGAGCGAGGCGATGGGAACGGCGGCGGCTGAGTCAGCGGCTCCGCCAGGGCCGGGCCTGGCACGGCCGTTCGGGGCGGCCCTACCTATTCCGCGCTCGCCTCCCGCCGAGCCGCGCGGGGGCCGGCCGGGCCGGGCGTCTTCCTCCTCCACGCGGGGGCTGAGCCAGCGCGTGCGAAAAAAAGAGAAAAAAAAGAAAAAAAGCACCCAGGAGAGCGCTGCTGCGAAAGTGTTTTGACGTCTGCGGTCAGGCTGGAGGTGGAGAGCGGAGACCGTTAGAACCAGGCGGTTTTTAGCGGAGCCAAGGGGCAGCTATCGGTGCGCTAAAACCGGCCGGTTTGGAAACCCGCCGTGTTTCGGGGCGGTTTCGCCACCCGCCGTCTCTGGCCCCTTCGAGGGCAGCTCGGCGCCCGCAGGTGGGACGCGGCGCCCACGGGACCTTGGCGTCCTGGTGCCGGGCCAGCGGAAAGGCAGCCGGAGATCGGAGCGCCTGGACGGGACAGGCTCGAAAACGCTGTTGGCGAGGGGCCTCCCGGCACGGCTCGGCAGCAACACTCGTGCTGAGACAACTGCCCTGAGCTCCTGGTCACCGAGACCACGTGGAGCTCCTGGCCACCGAGCCCATGTGGTCCTCCTGGTCACCAAGCCCACGTGGAGATCCTGGCCACCGAGCCCATGTGGTCCTCCTGGTCACCAAGCCCACGTGGAGCTCCTGGCCACCGAGCCCATGTGGTCCTCCTGGTCACCAAGCCCACGTGGAGCTCCTGGCCACCAAGCCCATATGGTCCTCCTGGTCACCAAGCCCACATGGAGCTCCTGGTCATCGAGCCCGCAAGGAGCTCATGGCCACCAAGCCCACGTGGAGCTCCTGGTCACCGAGCCCACGTGGTCCTCCTGGCCACTGAGCCCACGTGGTTCTCCTGTCCACTGAGCCCATGTGGTCCTCCTGTTCACCGAGCCTGCGTGGAGCTCCCGGTCACCGAGCCCACATGGAGCTCCTGGTCACAGAGCCCATGTGGTCCTCCTGGCCACCAAGCCCACGTGGAGCTCCTGGTCACCGAGCCCATGTGGTCCTCCTGGCCACCAAGTCCGCATGGAGCCCCTGGTCACCGAGCCCACGTGGTCCTCCTGGCCACGAAGACCACGTGGTCCTCCCGGGCTGCGTCTGGGCTGCCCTCCGAGAGGGGCCCCACCCTCGCCACCGCGGGTTTCAAAGCGTCTCTCTTCCCCGGCGCAGGCGGCCCGCGCTTGTTTTAGAAACGCTATGGAAACTGCCGCGGAGCTAAAAATAGCCGGGGAAGAACAGAAGGTAATTAGAAGCCTTCGAGCCCTCCGCAAACCTCGCTCGAAGCTCATTTCCTCAAAAGATCGCAGCTCCCTTCCGAGGCCGCCAGCCGCCCGGCGCTCCGCACGCAGCCGCGCGTTAGCCTGCCGGGATTAAACCCCGTCGCCCGCGTCCTCCTCTCTCGGTGAGCAGCGTCGACCGAGAGGCGAAAAGCTCAGCTCCGAGGCGCAAACTCCTGCTCGCTAGCTCCTGCTCAGCAGAGACCCGCTGAAAACGGGAAATTGGAGCCGCCTGTTTCAGCAGAGTTTTGCCCAAACTCTGTCAAGCCCCTGGGAGAAGGGATGAGGGTAAAGAAAGCAGGAGCTTTCCCGGCCAGGAACGGTACCCGCCGGATGCCGGCTGCTCCTCCGAAACCCGGACTACGGCAGAGGCGTTCAGAGCTTCTCGGGCTGCCACCGACTCGCTTGTGCTGATTTTGAGATGCTCAAACTTTTACAGCTTCGGGAGTAGACGCTTCGAGCGCTCCCGAGAGCAAACCTCGACGGAGGCAAGCGCTTTCTGCCGCAGCGGGCGAAGCGGGGACAGGCTGGCGGCTCGCTTCGAGCTCAAACTCCCGAAACGAGGAGCCGCTCTCCGGATCAGACGAGCAAGATTTACTACAGCTACTTCACGGAGCGGGCAAAGGGCGGCTTTCAGGGAGCAACACTTTTCCGAATAGAAGTTACTAAAAAAGGAGATTCTCCGTACGCTTCTGGAATTTCCTTCCCACGGGAGGCTCCGGAGAAACGCTTTCCAGGCATTGTGTCAGAGCCGCCTTTGTCGCGGGGGAAGAGGTGGCGACACACCTTCCTACGGGCCTCGGCGGCCGGGTTAAAGCCCCGTCCTGCGTCGAGGGGAGACCGCGAGCTGGGGGGCCGCGGCTCCGCTTAGGAACGGCACCTTCGACCCGCGTGACGTTGGGAAACCTTGAGAAAATCAAGGTGCTGACGGGGAGGGAACGCGCTGGCAAGTCGCGCTGAATCCATCTCGTTGTTCTTCCCAAGACGAGGAGCTTCTGGGGCGTCTCCCGAGCGGCGGGGTCCACTCCACCGGGCAAGCCGGGCCCTCGCTTCGACGAGCCGAAACTTCACCTGCGGTTCATCCCGCAACGCTTCTCCTCAACGGTGATCGGGCCCCCAGATGCTAATAAAACCCCCCATTTTGCCCTCCGGCGCAAAGCGCTCCCCTCCCTTCGGAAGGAGGACGCCCAGCTCGGCAAACGCAGGCAGCCGCGACGGGACACGCGAGGGCTGTTAACCGCCCCCGGCGTAACCTGCCCCCAAAAGACCAGCCCCGCGCTCGGACAAGCCGGCAAGGACAGGCCGCGGGGACGGAACGGGCCGCGAGCTGCCTGCTCGGAGGGGATGCGAATCTGCCGACGAGGCGAGCGGCCGCGTACCAAGCCGCGTCGGCGTCGCCGGCTCACGGCAGCACTCGAGGCGCGTGCGGGCCCGGCCGTTTTCCACAGCCTTCCTTTTAAGGCAAAGGCGAGCGCGGACTTTAGACCGCCGCGAAGACAAACGCTCGCGCAGCCTCGAGCCTGAGCCGGCTTTAGAGGCCGGGGCAGGGGCCGAGCGTTTGTTTACTCGGGGAAATTTACGGGGCAGAAGCACGTCAGTATTTTTCCATTAGTTCACCGCAGACGATAAATAATCCGGCCCCCAAAAGCATCTTTATTTAGAAGTCTGCTTCCATCATTTATTTTTATTTTAGAATAACGTCTTACAGCATAGTTCTGCCCCGGACTCGCACTTCCCGGGAAGGAAAACCTGTAGGAACAGCTCCGAGGGGCAGGGATCACTCGGCTAAACGCCCCCGCAGCTTTTTTCCCTACGACAGGTTGCAACGGGGCCCCTCCAGACCAGTAATTCCCACCTCCTGCTTCTTTTAACGGGAGCATGCCAGCCGGGCCAGAGCCGCTGCTGCCGCGGAGCTGCGTCTCCTCCCCTCGGGCCGGGCCGCCAGCATCGCCTTCGAGCGCCCGCGCAGGAAGCGTGTCGAGCCGGAAACGGCTCCCGTGCTTGAAGTTCGCAGCCTGCGCTTAGATGTCTCGGAGACTAAACAAAGCCCCGGAGAAGGGAGGAATTTCTCAACACGTTTTCTTAACGCCGCAGCTGCAGGATCGATTACCGGCGGCGCAGGACCGCGGCCTGCGCTAGCCATCAGCGGGATCGCAGGGATCATCCGGTCCCATCGAGATGGGGCCTAACGGAGAAGCAGGCGGATCCGTTCCGGAAACGCGCGAGCGGGGAGACCTGCCGCGAGCCAGCGCCAGCCGAGCTCCTCCAAAGTCAGCTCTGCCGCCGGCTTCGAGGAGGAACAGCTCTGTGGGTTAAGCAGGGCAGGAGGGGAAAAAAAAATAAAAAATCCAGAGAAACGGGGTTTTTATTTCAAAGGGATCGTAGGGAGCGACGACTCCCAAGCCACCTCTGCCGGTGCAGCTCCACCTTCACGGCAGCCGTGGGATGAGCGACCCACCCCGGCCTGTCCCACCTTGCGTTATCCAAGGCAGGCCACGCTCCCGACACGGAAACACTCAAAAAAAGTAGGATATTATGCAAAAAAACAGAGGTGCCGTTAGCCTCAAACCGCCTCTTAATTACGATTAGAGCAATTAGGCACCGGCTAGGTACGCTCTGCCCACAGCCATGCTGGCGGTTAGTGACTTCCCGGGGTGGCGAGGAGCCGCCGCTGCCGCCGCCTCCGGCCACTTGTCATTCTCCTGTCGTGTTTTTTTTTTTCCCCCCTAATTTGCTGCTACCGAACAAACGAGGAAGAGGCCGGAGCGGGGAGATTCTCGTCATTCTTTTCCCTTATTAGGCTCTCGCCTCGATTGTTTGGGGAGACGGAGGAGAAGCGGCCGCAGGAAATGGCCTTTCGGCGCTGGCGACGGGGCGGGGGGGGGAAGGAGGCCGGGCCCGGCGGTGCCTGCACAAAAGCCGCCGAGACAAGTTTCTTTCCTGCCGCGCAGCAGCTCGGAGCGAGCCGAATCCTCCCGGCCGGCAACGAATCCCCGCGGCAGGCAAAGCGGAGCGGCCGTCGCCCCGCAAGGCGGCGAACCTGCCGCGCCGCACGCGCGTCCCAGGTCCCGAGCCAGAGCGAGGTTTGCGGCTGCTCGGACCGCAGTCGATCCCCACCGGTTTTGGTCACCAGACTTCTGGTTTTAAGCCAAGTAAGAAACACGATAAAAACTCCCACAGAAAGAAAGGGGAAAAAAAAAAAAGCGCTATCGCTGTAGGTGAGTCACGGCGGGAGCCGAACACGGTGTACTCGCATTCCTGCGGGGATGAGGAGTTCCCGGAGCAGACACACCTCTCCGAACCTGGGTGTTGCCTCTCCCGCCCCAGCCAGACGCACGGAAACCCACGTTTGCAGCTGGTTAAAAATTTATCTCCGTGCTTCCAAATATTCCGCATGTGCAGCCTTTACGGAAGGGTGTATTTTTTTTTGTTTTTTTTTTTTTTCCAGCGGCACATTTCTAGAGCTAAATATAAGTTCCCTGCAAGAGTTTGCCCCATTAGATCATGGGAAATTCAAGGTAATTCTCCGCTCTCTCCAGCGGAGAAGGGTTGCGAACGCACTACGGTGATCGAAGCCCCGGATTCATTCAAAAAGCAGACGCTAAAAACCCGGATTTAGGTTGCACGTTAGTGCAAGACCAAGTCAGACACTTACGACTTCGGGATAGGGCCCTAATCGGTGTTTTAACGCACGCGCTCGCTTGCTTGCGCCCAAGCCCCACTGGAAGCCAGGAGAATTTCATCCGGCCGTTTCCTTCCGACCGATGCAGTTCCTATTCCCGGGGTTCCCCCCCGCCCCGTTTTCTTTAACGGGAACTGGGGGACGAAGAGGCGAGACGCCACGCGAGAGGGTTAAGTATTTTTAGAGGAGGTTTTAAGCCAGCAGCATTCTTGGACTGGGCCCTGTCCCGGACAATGGCTTCTTAGCACTAGGTCAAAGTTAGTCTCTCTGGAGCCTGGAAAAAAAACACTCCTAAAAAAAGCCGGATCGCTGCTGGACCAAGCACGGGGACTCGGTGCAAGTCAGCAGCAAGGATCCAAACGCCGCCGGGGGAACCTGCATGCGCTCAGCCCGCATCTGCAGCCCATTCCCGAACCCCATCGCGGAGCACGCACGGGTTCCGGGAAGACGGCAGAGTTTTCCCTCCCCGAGCGCTGGTCGTTACAGCTCCTCGTTAAGAGGAGGCTCAGGGTAAAGCCGTCCTGTTCGGGGCTCGCAGAAAGCCCCGCAAACCACCTCTGCGGCCCTTCGAGCGAGCGCTCAGGCCCAGCCGGCCGCTCTGCCCAGCAGCTCCGTCCCCGTGACCTCGCCAAACCGGCACTAACACGCCGTTATCGTTAGCAGATAAGTCGTCAGCAGTCAATAATCAAACTCGGATTTAAAGTCACCTCGGCAGGATTAAGGGGACGAAACCTTTTTTTTCCCAGAGAATCCCAAATCCCGGCCTGGGACACTGAGGGGAAGGGGACCGCTCCGAGCCTCCAAACACCCAGTTCAGCCTGCGGAAATGCTGCACGTCTGAGATTTGAAGGAAAAAAAAAAAAAAACACAACAGAAACCAACCCCAAGCCTGACTGTTTCTGGCTCCCGCCGCGGGGCTCGCGAGGAGCATTTTTCCATAATCCCCTCTGGAAGCAGCGCGGCGGCAGCCCTGCGTTAGGCCGCTTTTACAGGCTTCTGCAGGCCTGAGTCACGCTTTGGAATACGAGCGTTCCCACGTCGGAAAGCCAGGGGCGAGCAGGATTTGCGGCTCACGGCACGCAGCTGCTCGGAGCGCGACCCCCGTAGAGGACGGGGGCAACTCGGGGCTGCACTTCCTCCGGGAAGAAAATCCCCAGGGCAAACGCAGGAGCGACGGGGTAGGGGGGGGGAAAAAAAGCAGGAGCTTTTTATAGCAGCAGGTGAGCACGAGGAAAGAGGAAGGTGGCGATTTGAAGCCTGCAGAGCAATTTCCTCCGAAGGAGGGTTTCGAGGGGAATCCGCTCCGGGCACCGCGTCTTCCTAGGGCCCTAAAGACGCTCGATCTAAGCCAGCGGGAGCCGAGGGCTCTCGGCAAAGCGCGAGATGTTTTCCTGCAATACCGGGAGCTCTTAGGGCCGGATGTTTGCCTTTGGAGAGGAACCAAGAATCTCGCGGAGCAGTCGAGAAGGGGCCACTCCTAGATCCCGTTCGTCCTCCCGCGCAGCTCGCCGGCGAGCGGACCTGGGGGAGGCGGAGAGAGGAGCGAAGGAGCTGGAGCCCCCGCCGGGCCGGGATTAGGCCCTTTGATCCCTTAGCATTCTCCGGCGGAGCCCAAGAGACGCCAGCAGCCTGCTCTTCACGGCAGCCCCAGCTTCTCCCCGCTCCGAAGCGGAGCTGTTTACATCCATTTAATCCCCTCTTTAGAAGTTTCGCATACACACTTGTTTTAATCTTGGCAAACGCCTTAACGGGGGTTTACGAGCGCAGAACAAAAAAAGCTCAGGTATTTCGGCCTATTAAGAGAGCAGCTACCAGCGAGTCCTCGCGGTCCGGCCGGGTGGAAAGAAGCCGGGGAGATGCGGTACAGCGGGACGTCAACTCAGCAGCCAAACCGAGGCAAGGCAAGACACTAACCAGCCTCAGTCATTAGCCCGAGCTCGTAAACACGCCAAGGTCGTTAACAAGCGCAGGACAGCCCAATATCAAACATGATGAGCGAGCTGCCGCTACAACTCATTGAAGGCGGCAGTAAACGTGGCCTGGGAAAGCAACGTGGCAACGAAGCCGAGGGCACCAGAAACCGAACCCACGCTGCAAACGCGAGATGATCCTGCAAGAAACGAGCTTTTCCTCCATAAAACGAGGATCTTCCAAAACATTCTCGCTATCGCAGCGCGGGAGACGGCTTCCGCTCATTGGCTCAAGGACACCGTATCTGTGCAAAGTTATTTTCCCAGTGTCGCCAGCACGGAAAACGCACGGGAGTCGGGAGCGCGCAGGCAGGCGGAAGGCTGCACGCTGGCGAGGATTTGCTTTTTTTTTGTGTGTGTGTGTGTTTGCTCGTGTTTGGAAGAACACGCAGAGGATGCAGACAGATTTTGCCCTGCTGTTCCAGTCACATAGCTGAGATTCCAGAAGAGAAACCCCAGGGACTGGACACATACCAGCAGTGAAACCGCAACCGTTTGGAGGGCTCAGACGCGCGCGCGGCTTCGTACCTACCCAACGGCAGCGGTCTTTCGCCGAGCCGTGGCAGCACGTCCTGCCCTTTCGCTCCCGGTGTCCGCCGGTGCCGAGCCTTGCGGAGATCCTCGGCAAAGCCACTAAACGCTGCGGCGCGCGGCAGCACCGGAGCATCACCCCCAGCCCCGCGGCTGTTTTCGCCCGGGCGTCCCCTTCCCCCTCGTCCAGGCCGCGGCCGTTTGCCCCAGCCTTCGAGCGGCACGCGGGGAAGGACGGCGCCGTACGAGGAAATCGCGGGCACAGCCTGCCCCCGCCACAAACAGAAAGCAAACGAGACTTGTTTGAACAGCGGGACGGCGACTTGAAGGCAGGAGAAGCCACCAGGCCGCGGCTCGAGGCTGCTTCCCGGCTGCACGGCACAGCGCTTCCCGCGTGTTTTGACCGACTGTCCCCTTCCCACTACATCCTTCGACATCCTCACTGCAAATCTAAGTTTCAATTCGACTTCCTGCCCGGTTTTCGGACGAGCCCTTTCCCCCCCGCAGGGAACAGCTGACAGCCCTGAGAGTTTCCATTTCAGCACAACAGATGTTTAAACAATCTTTGCTCAAAAGCTAAGCTGCGGCCTCACCCCCTTTTCAAAGGCAAATGGTACTTGAGAAGGGAAGTCTTGACCGAACAGCTGAACCGGTAGCTCAGTAAACGGGACGTCGGTGAGAGTCTGCTGCCCTTTGCTTTTTCGTGGATACCAGAAAGATGCAGGTGAGCTGTTCCCGAGGGATGTGGATTCCTTAATTTGAAGACTGCAGTGACCTTTAGCATCTGCAGAGGAAGCATTTCTAACCCCTTATACTCCTCCTTCAACAGAGGATTAGGACACTTTGAGCCTCATCCTACCCTCCTGGAGGCCTGGGGGGTAGGGGAGAAGCGTGGAGCGAAGAAGCCCTGCAGGACTTGGCTCGCTGGGATCCGAAGCTTCTGGAAAGCAACCAATCCCTACGGATTGGGTCGACTCCATGTTACGTGGCACTCGAGACGACTCTCCCGGAAAGGCGGGCTCGCCGGCCACCCCTGCGCCAGGCAAGAGGGGCGCCGTGCCCGGGAGGAGCTCCGCGCCGTACCTGCCGCGCGCACGCTCTCGCGCCGGGCCTCCGGGCCCCGCTTCGGCCTCCGTCCTTTCACCCGGCGCTCACGGAGCTCCGCTCGCATCGGCGTTATTTTAAGCGAGAAGACGAGCCTGGAAGCCGATGGGAGCGCCGCGGCTGCTGCTAACTCCTGCTGCAGAGGCACGGTAATACGCTCCAGACGCACGCGGGCTGCTACCAACTGCTGCAGACGGAGGCACGGTGGAACGACGAGGAGGAATGCAGGCTGGCAGCGAGGGAGGGGAGGCAGCGGCTGAACGCGAAGGGGCGAACCAAAAGAGCTGCGAATACCCACAGAGGAAAGCGGGGCTGCGCTCGGGACTCTGAATCGCGTGGGTCTCCCCAGATAACCAAGCAGCCAGAGCGACGCACGACGAAGCGGTTTTAGCCTCTCCCCCAAACGCCCATCAGATGAGAACAGGAGTTTCTCCTGCGGGTCTCCTGGCGCGTCGCGCAAGCCTCAGCGAGAAAATTAACACCCCGGCGGCACAAAAGGCTCGCGGGGTCGCTGCCCCGGGGATTAATCCCCGCTCTGCGCCAATCAATACGGCAATATCCCGTTATAAGGGGCAGCGCTCGAGGCGGCGGCTCAGGCCACACAGCGAGCCCGTGCCGGCATCCGCGCCTGGCCCAGGGGATGGGATGCTAAATTTGGGGGCTTGCAGCCTGCAAATCAAAAAACTCGCTCTTTATAAAACTCGCAGTCTGAAGAGCGGCTAACTAAGCCCCACCAGCTCTGCCTTCGAACCAGCTGGAATCCGTAACGTTGGCGTCGACTTTGAAGCCGGTGAACCTTGTCCATCCGCTGGCTTGACAGCTCAGCCGTGACGCGCAGGAGCGTTCGGCGTTTCCTCGTCAGGACGCTGCCGCCGCAGGTGAGGGGGCATTTTCCTCCGGTGCACCTCCGATTTTGAGCCCAGGGCTTGATTTACTATCGCAGCGTAACACCCGTAAGACTAAACAGTTCCATTATGATTATAAGGGATCATACATATGCCTAAACCCTGTCTAAATATTATGTCTTGTTGTCTATATAAGACTGCTGCAGAGCAAGATGGAGCACAGGGGAAACGGGACTCCAAAACCTGGCGGCGGCTCAGCCTGGCCCGCGTCCTTCAAACCTCTGCATTACAAATCCCAGGCCAGCTTCACGGAAACTCGGACCGGCTGCGGGCCCGAAGCAACAAATCAAACTTTTCCCCGTGCCGAGTCTCGGACGAGACCAACAGAGGGGTTTTCAGAGATGTGGAAACGCAGGTTCGCTCAAGCGAATACGGTAAAATGGCCAGAGGAAATTTGTGCAAATCGCGCCGTCAGCGGTGGCCAGAATTCACCATAGATCAGCCTCGACCGCTTCCCGTTTCCCCCCCGCGTCGTGGTTTTGAAGCCGGGCCCTTGGGTTTTCTGCTTCGCTTTGCCACCAGCCACCTCCCCGCTTCTCGAGGGTTAGGCGGCAGCGCCCGCGGGCGAGCCAACACGCCTCATTCCTGACTTGCTTCATCTCCACCTTCGCACTGGGCTGGCGCTGCCCCGCCGAAGCTTTCGGCACGGCCCTCGCCCTGCCCGGGGCGAAGACGAAGCAGAGCGCCGCTGCGCCGCCGCGGCCCGGCGCGCATGAAAGGAAGCCACAGGACTCGTTCCACCTCATTTTAGTCAAGGCCGACGCCGCATCTCAGATCGCACGCTCAAGATCGCTAATCTAGCTTCTCCCCGCCGCGCGCTGCTCTCCCGCAGCTCACAGGGGCTCGCTCCGCTCCTCGGGGCGGCGCCGAGCGGAGGCCTCCGCGCTGCTTCAGGGACTTATTAAACGCTGTCACCAAAAAGGAGCTGGCGGGGCACGGCACGGTATTTCAAAACCCGCGACCTCGGCGTAAGGCATCGCTCCTCGGAGCGGCGGCAGCACATCCTTCTGGTGACTCTTCGGGCCACGTGCGGGGCTTTCAGGAGCACGAAGTGCCACCCGTGGAGATCCCCCCCCTCCGTCTGCCAGGGACAGGGGACACAAATCTGGTGAGAGCTGCCCGCGATTGCAGCAGCGTCGCCTGCAGTATCGCCTCTGATAAGGAGAGAGCGCAAGGTCCCCACGCGCTACCAGGCTTCACTTCCACCACCCATCGCAACAGCCCTTAGGACCTTCTCCCCGCGTTGGGCATTGAGTAACCGCCCGGCGGTTATTTTTAGACCCATCCGTCTCGCCCATCCCTTATGTCTCATCGTTTACCAGCCTGATTACTCTATAAAAGAGAAGCGACCGTGCCCAGACCCCGCCGTCGTAACCCGCGCGCAGCTCCGGCGCCCTGCACGGGGGAGACCCCCAGAGACCAGGCCTCCGCCGGCCAAGCTCGGCCGCCCCCGGCCTGCGGGCAACAACTCGCTCCTGACCAAAAAAAAGCACCAACACCAGGGCCAACAGCAAGAAAAGCCGATTACACCCCAAACTCGCTCGGAAGCGCTACTCACGGGGCAGCAACGGCTAGAGTGAGCTGGCAGAGCGCTGCTCCAAGCATGATTTCAGCGGCGTGGAGGAGGAGGAGGGAGCCCAGCGCCTGGCACGCGCTTCCTTTACCACCGCTTATGCCATTTAGCTGCCTTTTTTTTCCTCCAAAACAGTGCAACTATGGCAACAACCCCCCAGCACACACAGTTACAGGTTTATACAGGTGTGCACACCAGTGCAGCAGCTTACATTGCTTCTCCCAAACCAGTTTAAGGCCTTACAGTAGTATTTGGGAGAGTAGCATCAACCAAGCCGCGCGGAAGTAACTAAACCCGCGTCGCTTGCTGGGTCAGACCTCGCGCGGGAGCACCGGGAGCCGGCAAGGAACGACGTCGGCAGCCGGCACGAGCCAGGCCGGCCACATCTACAGCCGGCGACGCACATCTGAAAGCACTTTAGCTGGAATGCCGTTCGAAGCCGCGCACCAAGAGGGCCCGAAGGATCGAGCCTCCTCGCCGCGCAAAATCAGGGCGTATTTAACCCAACTGCCAGCCCCGGCGGAGCTGCAGCCCCCCAAGGGCGACCACGGCTTGCCCGGGCTCCGGAGAAGCAGCCGCAGGCCCGGCGATTCCTCCACGGCAAGGACAGCCGAGGCGGTGGCAAAGCGCTTTAAGTCGCAAGCCACTGGCCTGAGCCGAGCCGCTGTTCGGTGGCGAGAGCGCGGCACCTCTCCTAGTAGCGCATCCGCTTTGAGAGGCGACGCATCCTGCTCCAAACCACAGTCAGGCCACGAAACACCAAAAAAAGAGCAGTGCTGACACGAACCGGCCTTCGCAAGCCGCTGAAGCCACCTAGGGATGCTCCTTAAATACTCCTACAGCCGCCGAGCACGTTTAGGCCTGGTCTAACCCGACTCGGAGCAGCGCGGACACGCTCCACCGTTTTGACAAACACGTGCTTGTTACAGTCGGAACAAAATATTCCCTTTGCGAGTTCCTTCTCCTGCCAATACGGGGTCTAAAAATTCCTCCACCTCCATGAATCCCGCTCTGTATTCTTAGCTCCATCTCAAATAGCCGGCAATTAAGGTAATTAAACAAAATAGCAGATGGCCACCTTGAATTCTCCACCGCCTGCCTACAAACAAATCTGAATCACCACAAACAGTCTCAAATTATTAACCAGGAGGAATGCAACATCTGCTGCAGGTCAAAGCTCTCCGAGCCCTTCCGTTCGCGGCGCTCCGGTGACATTAGCGGAGGGAAAGGTCTCCGGCCTCCACAGCCAACGGGTCCCATGGGCGAGGTGCCACCCTGCCGCGCCAATCCGGTTTTGCCGAGGCTGCCGTGACACGAAGGGAGAAAGAAAGATGCGGCCTGCTCGGCTCGGCGCACCTCTCGCCGGAAAGCGGGAGGACGATGGGGGAAGGGACCGGGATTTACGCACACCCGAGGGCTCCGGCGTCCGTTGAGCCAAAGCCGCGGCACTGCCCGTGCCGGTTCGTGGGAATAAGGCCAACCGCGGCCTGCTGCAAAGGGCTGTTTTTAAAACGGACCGGTTTTCACCCAGACGTGCCCGTACGAGCGAGCAAAGCGAACATCGCATGAATCGCCAGCGGCTTTAGGACGCGCCAGACCCCGGCACAGTGCCTGGAGCGCGGGACTCAGCCGTGCGCAAATCCGATGACAATTATCCCCACGCACCCGTGACGCTAACCGGACCGGAAGGGATTTTGACGGCACTGGGACCCCGGCTGGATTTGTAACATCGTACGCCCCCAGGAGCGGGAAGGATCTCTGCAATCCAACGGGATTCAAAGAAACACGTCACCCGTTTCGGCGGCTCTCCTGGATCTCGGGATTAGTGCCAGGGGTTCGATATCGGGTGTCTGAGCCTGCTAAAACATGGACATTACTTTATTTGCCGTCACGGCCAGTAACATCCAGCATCGCCCCTGTTAGTGCGTCGTAGACGTCTCAGCCGAAGGCACGATTAAACTTTTCCGCAAAGACGTCCGAAAGCACCCGAACAGGAGCCTTCGCCTCCGGTTTATCGCCCTTCTGGGCCCTCTCCGCTGGCTAAGCCCCAGCACGGAGAAAAACGCATCCAGAGGGGAAGAAGCCTGCTCCAAAGGGGCAATTGAGTCATCAGCCAGCGGGGTTTAAATTAGGCGTTACGCAGGGAGACATTAGGCGCGACAGTTCAACGGCTCGGTGGCGAGATCCGTGCAATTAGCAAGCGTTCCCCCAGGGAGCGGAGGCAGGGCAGAGCGACGTTTCCCTCGCAGGGCTCTTCTCCTCCTTCTCCTCCCGAGTCCACAGAGGAAGACACCATCCGACAGCTACGAGTCCGCTCCTTCCCGTCAGTGCATTTCGACCTGCCCATCCCTAACTGCTAGGCAGCAGTTCCATCTTCCCCAGTGCCCTTTTAGTCCCTCCTGCCCCAGCCCAGAGCCTCCCTTCCCTTCACTTCCCCGTTCCTGTCCCGGGCAGCAGATCCTTCTCCAGGGCTTTGCTTTACACCCAGCTCCGGCAGCACCTCGCTCCTCCCAGCGCGGCTCCGTCCCATCCTCCCCTCTCTCTCTCTCTCGGGGAGGGGAAGGAGAGGCTTCGAGCCAGGGCTGATGCCAGACGCGGATGCAAAGCGCCAGCCGCCAGGTGAACGCCCGCGCGCCCCTCTCCACCCAAAGGTGCCTCACGCCGCGGCATCGGCCCTGCCAAAGACGCAACCAGACCCGCGCTTCGCCGTCGGAAGTCGTCCGTGCCAGGCGTTTCATCCCAGTTCCCCAAAACACGGCCCCTGCGGTCTCCCCCGGACCGCGCGCCCCGAAAACCTTAAGGCTCAGGTCCCAGCGCCTTGTGGCTCCCCGCCGAAACGCCCTCCGCCGCTCCCAGCGCCGGCACATCTCGTCCCCGACGGGACAGCGGGACCCACCGCCCTGCGCCCGGATCCCCCAATCCTCCCCTCGGCATCCAGCGACGCTAACGCCCCCGTCACCCCGAGATCCCTTCCCGCAGGCCCCAGGACCCCCAGTGTCGTTCCGCCCCCCGTCTCAGGTCCCCCACATG
>NW_020447593.1:60250-62952 GCF_003343035.1 Apteryx rowi
CCACCCTCCCGCGCCCCCTGCCGGCTCGGCAGGGAGACCCCGCCGCCCGTGCGGCGGCGCATGCGCCGGGACCTTCCCGCCCCGCCGCGGCCTCAAGGCGCAGGCGCGGGCGCCACGGCGAATACGCACGAGGGGCGGGGCTAAAAGGGCACCGATTAATATTCATGAGGCCTCGCCCCAGGCGCGTTGTCAATGAGCAGCCATGTAAACCCGCCCCCGCTAACAGACGGTGCGGCGCCCTCATTAATATTAACAATGCTAAATATTCATGAGAGGGCAGGGACCCAGGTGGTCATTAATATCTAATAGCAGTGTTTAACCTTCCCACAGTTATGAATATTCAGCAGGCCCCTGAACAACGTGGGGAGGCCCACCAGGGAAAGTGCTGTGGGTGGGCCTTACATTAATATTCATGAAGTGGGCATGGCTCCCATGGTGAGGGGCGGGGCTTAGGCAAAGCAGCAGCCCCCAGACAGTGCTATGCTCTGGCTCCCCACTCCCAAAGACGGGGGGGAAAAGGCAGGTCCCGGACAGCCGCAGGATGTGCCCCCCACCCTGGGCCAGGTTTGCCCCCCATGTTCACATTAGCCTGGCCCAGCCGCCTGCCCCAGACCCCATCCGGGCCAGCACCGGGCTCCCAGTCCTGCCCCATAGCTCGGGACTAACAGCAAAGCAGGAAAAGCAGCAGGACGCCAGGTTTCATTCCCCCCCCAGCCCCATGTTCCCCTCTCCCCCCACCCCGAGGAACACCCCTGTGCAGTGATGAGCTCCCAAGTCCCCTCCCCAGGACCCCCACAGCAAGCCGCCATGGGGCCACAACCCTAAGCCACCCTTGGCCCAAGGCTTCCTGCTGCTGAGCACCCCCAGGCCCTGCTTTGGTCCAGCTTCTCTCACCCCTGGGGCTGAAATGCTCCGAGGAAGTCCCAAAGCAGCCTCAGTTCAGGCAGGAGCCAGGGGGGAAAAAAAACACACAGACCAGGGACTACTACAGCTCTAGGCCCTGCACCGCCACGTTCAGCCCCCCCGAGTAACACAGCAGCCTCAAGGTGTCTCTTTTACTGGTTGAGACAACGGTTAAAAGAAGGAGCGATTAAAACAGTTGGCGACGGTGTCCCGGGAGCAGCACGGCAGCGGACGTGTGGGGCTCAGAGGGATGACGCCATGATGCTGGAGACGCCTGCGGAAAAAGGGGTCAGCGTGGGGGCCCCGGGCCGGCGGGGGGAGGGATGCCCTCCCGCCCCGTGCCCCGATACCCACTGTCGAAGTCGATCTTCTCCACGATGTTCTTGGGTTTGATGCTCTCCTCCTGGTTGCAGATGAAGATCTTCCCGGGCTCCGTTTCCGTCCAGCCGTATTTGCTCATCCAGACCTTTAACTGGGCGTCTGCAGCGGGGCGGGGGAAGAGAGGGGACACGGCTTCAGCCCACGGCCTCACCCCATGGCCCGCCCCGCGCCGGGCTCGCTCGTCTCGCCTTACCCGAGAGGTCTCCGAGCATCTCGGCCAGCAGCCAGCGGTCGATGTGCTGGTACGTGATCCCCACCACGTGGCAGATGACTGCAGAAGGAAGCCCAGGGCCACCGTCAGCCCGGCCGGCCGCCCACCCCGGCCGCGCTGACGGTGCCGCCGGCCCCACTCACATTTCCTCACAGAGTCCTCGAAGCCAGTGATCCCATCCAGGAGCTCCATGTTCTCATCCAGGGCTTGCTGTGGCAAGGGGGGAAAAAAAACGTTAAACATCCTCATCCTGGCAGGTGGTGACACCGTGCTGAACGAGAGCCGCCCAGCTGCAGGGAGGAAACTCACCCAGAAGGACTGGAAGTGGCAGGTCTCCAGGAGCTCGCCCAGGTAGAGGATCTGCCTGATGGGCCTCTCCTCCTGCTGAGGGCGGAGGAGTCGAGGGAAACGCGCTAAAAAGAGCCCAGAACCTTGCGGCTCCGCTCACAGCTGCCCTCCCCCCTCGGACACCCCCGGTTTCGCGTCTCCACAAAGCCACAATCACAACTCAGGTCCTCTCCCATCTCAGCAGCAATGGGCAGGTTGCAGCTTCCAGCGCTTGAGGACAAAAATGCCCCACTGAATTTACCGGGGACTGGAGGGGGACCTGACTCATCCCCCCAAGGGCCCCCGAAGTCGTGAAGCCCCCCACCACCACCCCACATCAGCCAGACACCCTGGGAGGATACATGAGCCTGGTCAATCATACATTTGCAGAGAGTAAAGTCCGTGTGGGGGAGGTTGGTCAGGGCCTTGAGCAGGATCTGGGCCGTGACGGTGGTCTGGAAGAAGGCAGGATTGAACTGGTACCTGCGGGGAAGAGGAAGGCGGTAGGGGACGGGGAGGCCCGGCACAACCCCACTGGTGTAAGCGCCAGCGCAGGCCTCAGCCCACAGCCCCACGCCGGGCCGGAGGCGCCCGCCCCGCTCACAGCTTCAGCACGGCCAGGTTGGCCTCCAGGTCGTAGGCGTTCTCCTTGGCCTGAGTCTCCACGTAGCGCTCCAGCGTGGCCAGGTTCTCGGGGTTGTACCTGGGCGGGGGGAGGCGCCGCTGAGGCGTTGTGGGGGCCCCTGCGGCCGTACCCCCACCCCTGTCCAGCATCAGGTGCCCCAGTACCAGGGGATGTCCCTAACACACTCCCAATCCCCCATACCGGGGTGTTACCCCCCCCCAGTCCGAGGTGCCCCCATTCCAAGTCAATGCCCCT
>NW_020447593.1:63476-64638 GCF_003343035.1 Apteryx rowi
TTCCCAGTCGAACCCCTCCCTCCCCTCCGCTGGCGGCGCCTCCCCAGGCCCAGTTGATGCCCCCCCGCGCGGTGCCGCCGCCCCGCCGGTACCGGTCGATGCCCCGCAGCAGCTTGCCCACGTTAGCTCGCATCTGCTCGAAGAGCGCCATGGCGCACGGGGCCACCGCCGGAAGCAGAAGGGCGGCGTAGGGCTCCGCCGGCCGCGGCAACTTCCGCTTCCGGCGCCCGCGTTCGCCGGGCATGGCGGGACTGTGGCGGACTCGGCGGAGGCGGAAGGGAAGAAGGGCCGCGCACGCGCAGAAAGGAGGCAGCCCCAGGGCGCGGCGGGGGGAGCCTTATAGCGCCCCCCCCGCCCCGCGGAGAGGGGAGGCCCCGCCCACCGCGAGGCCCCGCCCAGCAGGCCGCGCGCCCCCTCCCCACAGCGAGCGCGAGGCGGCGCGGCCTGGCCGGACTGGGCCGGATTGGGCCGGATTGGGCCGGATTGGGCCGGATTGGAGCCAAACTGGGCCCAGACTGGGACGGGGGCAACGCTGGGCTCAAACTGACACACGGGGATGATGCTGGGACCATACGGGGGCCAAACTGGGATGATACTGGTGTCATACTGGGACCGTGCTAGGCTCACACTGAGGCCACACTGGAGCCAAACTGGGACGATACTGGGACCATACTGGGCTCACACTGAGGCCACACTGGGGCCAAACTGGGATGATACTGGTGTCATACTGGGGCACGCTGGGACCATACTGGGCTCACAGTGAGGCCAGACTGAGGCCAAACTGGGATGATACTGGGACCATACTGGGACACACTGGGACAACGTTGGGCTCACACTGAGGCCACACTGGAGGCCACGCTGAGATGATACTGGGGCACGCTGGGACCATGCTGGGCTCACATTGAGGCCAGACTGGGGCCAAATTGGGACGATACTGGGACCGTACTGGGCTCACGCTGAGGCCACACTGGGGCCAAACTGGGACGATACCGGTGTCACACTGGGCCCTGCCGGGCTGCTTGTCGCGGGGGTGGGGCACCGCCCGGACGCCTGGGCCCCTTCCCAGTCTCGGCGAGGCCCCGTGGTTAAAGCGGGGGCGGCAGGTGGGAGGAGGGGGGGGGGTGTTGGCGTGAGCCCGGACGCCTGGGCCCCCACCACCACC
>NW_020447594.1:0-7544 GCF_003343035.1 Apteryx rowi
TCAAAGGAAGGCAAAATGACACCGAGAGCACAAGACGGCTGCCCCGTGAGGCGCGGGCCGTCGCCGCTGCCGCCCCGCGATAGCTGGGCGGCGGGGCGGAGAGCGGCGGGGCGGGGTGGGGGAGCAGGGGTGTGTCCTGCTTCTTCCCCGCAGGCACCGGGGTCTCGCCCCTCCCTCGGGCAGCGGCTCACTCGCCTCGCTGACCCGCTGTGGGACGAGGCAGCAACTCGGCTGCCCGGGCGCGATGGCAGCGGAAAGTTGGCCGCTCCTCCTGCTCCTCGCCGCGCTCGGCAGCCGAGGCCAGCCGCCGCCGCCGCAAAGAGGTACAGGGCAGCGGGGTGCCCGTGCCCCGCTCGCCCCGCCGGGGCAGCGGAGGGCGCAGAGGGGGAGGCGACCGTGCCACAGGCTTGGGAGTCCTTGAGGTGGCGTGGGCACGGGGTGGGCACAGGGCAGGCATCGCTGGGATGGGCACAGCATGACGGTCCAGGTGTCGGGACACAGGCAGCCGTGGAGGGCTTCCTGCGGCAGGAGTGCACGGCGCTGCCCGTGCCCACCATGGTGTCCCCCTGCCAGCGCCTGGTGCACGAGTACTTCAGCCTCCTCACCGCCTCCCTCGAGGGGCACCTCGTGAGTGGGCACCCGCGGGTGCCATGACGGACAGACGGGCGCACCTCAGGGTGCCAGGCGGGGGGGGATCGGGGGCACCCTGCCGACCGGGTGCTGGGTGGCCCTAATGTGGGGCGAGGACCCAGGCATCYGGGACGGGGGGGGCGTGGGTGGGCGCAGGTGCCCCTCACCCTGCCTCTCGCCCCAGAAACCCGCTGTCGTCTGTGCCCGGCTGGACCTGTGCCCGGGTGAGCCCGGGGGGGCCGTGGAGCCGGTGGTGCTGCCGCGGGACGGGGGACCCGGCACCCGCCTGCAGGTAGGAGCCGTTCCCAGGCTGGCCGGCCCATGGGTGCCTATGCGGCCAGAAGTTGGGGTGTCTACGTGGGCATATTCATGGCCAAAGATCGGGGCATCACATCTCCATGGGCATCTATGTGGGCATCTACACGGCCATATATGTGGGCATCTTGGTGGGCCTCCAGCTGGGCGTCCACCAGCACCACCATTAGGTTCCAGAGTGAACACCACACCAGTGGGCACACAAGTACTGGCCGAGGGGGTGCTCCCATGCTGTGGGAGCCCCCCCCGGCTTTGCCCATGGTGGGCACCAACTTCTCTGTCCCCAGGGCGCCCCCGGCGAGGACCTGCCCGTGCCGCTGCCGCTGTGCTGGCTGTGCCGCGCCTTCATCGCCCGCGCCGAAGCCACCATCCCCAAGGTGCCCACGGCGGGCGGGCAGCCGGGCAGAGGAGCGGGAGGGGACAGCRGGGGACGGGGACGCCCCCTCACCTGCCTCACTGCCCCGCAGGAGAAGCTGGCAACGGGGGTGGCGCGGCTGTGCCAGGTGCTGCCGGCGGCGGCGGCGGGCGCCTGCCGGTGCCTGGCCGAGCGCTACACCATCCTCCTCCTCGATGCACTGCTGGGCAAGTTGGGACCCCGGCTGCTCTGCAGCGCCCTCTTCTCCTGTGGCACCCAGGACGACTGCGCTCCGGTGGCACCCGGTGGCCCTCGAGCCCCCACCRGGGCTCACGGGGACAAGGGCTGGGACGGCTCTGCCCTGGGCCAGGTAAGGCTCTGCCCTGGTCGGGGGAGACAAGGGGTCCCCTGGGAGGTGCCAGGGCCCCCAAGGGTGTCACAAGGCTGAGGGACAAGCCCAAGGGTGCCAAGGGGTGTCACAGCCCCAAGGGACATGCCAGGGCCCCGAAGGGGGTCGCAGCCCCCCGGGGACCTGCCTGAGGGTGCCACGGCCCCAGTGGGGTACCAAAGGGTGCCACAGCCCCGGGGGACGTGCCTCAAGGTGCTACAGCGCCAAGGGACATGCCCAGGCCCCAAGGGATGTCCCCGGGGACATGCCAGGGCCCCCAAGGGTGTCACAGCCCCAGGGGACATGCCCAGGCCCCAAAGGATGTCACAGTCCCAGGGGACATGCCACAGGGTGTCACAGCCCCAAGGGACGTGCCAAGGCCCCAAAGGGGTGTCATAGTCCCAGGGGACATGCCACAGGGTGTCACAACCCCAAGGGACATACCAGGGCCCCCAAGGGTGGCACAGGCCCATAGGACTTGCCACAAAGGACATGCCAGGACCCCAAAGGATGTCACAGCCCCAGGGGACATGTCTGGGCATCCCAGGGGACATGCCACAAGGTGTCACAGCCCCAAGGGACGTGCCAAGGCCCCAAAGGGGTGTCACAGCCCCAGGGGACGTACCAGAGCTCCCAAGGGTGTCACACTCCTAGGGGACATGCCATGGGATGTCACAGCCCCAAAGGACGTGCTTTAGCGTCCCACGGCCCCGGGGAGGGGGGGTGCCACAGGGTGTCCCAGCCCCAAGGGTCACACCAGGGCCCCCAAGGGTGTCCCAGCCCCATGGGACATACCCAGGCATGCCACGGCCCCAGCAGCACCCCAAAGGCCTGTCACTACCCCAGGGGGGGCATCACAGCCCCGGGGAGGTGCCAGCCCCCGCTGAGGTGGCCGTGTCCCCCCCCCTCCTCTCCCAGCAGGAGCTGGGCCTCGGCCGGGTGCCCCCGGAGCCGGCCCCGAACTCGGAGCCCTGCGCCCTGGGTCCGGCCTACTGGTGCTCGAGCGCCGAGGCCGCCCGGCGCTGCCAGGTGAGTACGGCGGGGACACGGGGGCAGGGGGGGGACACGGCCCGCGCCGCCACCCCCCGCCTGCCCGCTGCTCTCCCCTAGGCTGTGCAGCACTGCCAGGCCCACGTCTGGGTGTGAGGAGCCGGGAAGAGGCATCGCAGCGGCGTCGGCGCCCGCCCAGCGCGAGGGCGAAGACAGGGGGGGGGGGGGACGGGACGGGCGGGCGCAGGGGGGGTCGCAAATAAAAGCTTGGCTGCCGAGGCCCCGCGGCTCAGCGCGTGTGTGTCACGGCCCCGGGGGGCAGCGGGTCCTCCCCTGCCTCCGTTTCCCCCCGCCGGATGAGGTTCGGGGCGCTGCAGAGGCCGCAAGGGGGGGGGGAGCGGGGAGGAGGTTTCTGGGAAGATCTTCCCCCCTCCCCACGGGCGCGCGCGGCCCCCGCTCCTCACAAGCGGCTTTTCGCACCTCCGCGTTCCACCTAAGAACTGCGAAAACCACACGCTTCCTTCCCTCCGGCCTCACACGAGCCCCCACGTCGGCACCGGGCTCGCGGCCAAGAGCGAGGTCAGGGTGCGGGAGGGACGCCAGCACGGGGTGGAAGCAGGAACAGAGCCAAAGGTGGCGGAAAACGTTTAAAAAAATACATCAGGAGTCCTTTAATAGGTGGCCCAGAGGGCCGGAGGGAGAGGGGGCACCCACGGGTGCTGCCGCCAGCCCGCGGGGAAGGTGCCGGGTGAAGGGAGGGCCAACGGGCGCCTGGGGCCGGCGGAGCAGGGCTCAGGCCCCTTGCTGGTTCGTCTCGTCCTCCTCGCGCCGCTTCCAGATCTGCGGGAGAGCGGAGGGGGGCGGTGGGGGGCGGCGAAGGCGGCGAGATGGGGGTTCTTCCGCCTCACGCCGACCCCCGCGCACCCGGGGGCGACGCCTCGGGGGCGAGAGGCGGCCCCGGGGGGGCTCCTCACCTGGATGTAGGCCTCGGAGAGCGTGATCATCTGGGGCAGGATGTCCGTCACCTGCAGGTCCTGCAGCTCGTACCACTTCCCCGTGCCCTGCGAGGGGACAGGAGGGGACGGGGGTGACGCCAGGAGCCAGCCCCCCMCACACACATTCCCCCGGCCCCCAAGCCCGGCCGCGGCACTCACGTGGTGCAGCACATGGATGCGGTAGGAGCCCTCGGAGGGTTTCCCGTCGTGCACGATGTTGGCGATGAGATCGTAGGTGGTGTTGGTGTGCACGGCCTGCACCTCCTCTGACAGGTACTCCCGCAGGTCCACGTTGCTGCGGGGAACAGCCTTGGGCACCCACACACCCCGAAGCAGGGTGCCTGCGGCGCCCCGAGCTTTGGGCATCCCCCAGGATGGTGCAACCAGCCAGAAACAGGCCCACTGTACCCCCCGGGACACGCGTGGTCAGGTCGGCCTCCAAAACCCATCAACAGCAGGGAAGAGACACCGGGAAAGTGAGGCAGGGCACTCGGGGACCTCCCAAATGCCACCGCCATCCCAGAGCCTGTTGCGTAGGCTCACCACGCTCCAATCCATGGCAAAACCCCGGCCAAGCGCGTCCCCGCCAGTACTTACGTGATGGGGAAGTTGACGATGGTGGGGTTTTTCTCCACAAAGAAGTTGTTCTTGGTGAAGCGCTTGATGCAGAAGATGAGGTAGGGGGGCAGCTTGGTGAGCTGGAAACGCTTGAGGAAGTTCTCCTTGTAGGTTTTGTACTCCTGGTCGAAAAAGGGAAAGGCAGGAATCAGCATAGGGTGCTCTTGCCACCCAGGGAGCTCACTTAAAGGCCCTCTGCCCACCCATCCCGACCCACCAGGGGAYGGGGAGCTGGAGCCAGGGCCCAGCGCTGAGGCCGTCAGAGCTGGGTGCCACGCCGCGGCGGCGGGCAGCGAGTGCCGAGGCCTCACCTTCTCGGTGACGCCGTTGAATTTGGCCAGGATGCTGAAGAGTGGGACTTGGGGGATGATGAGCTGCTCCTTCTCGTCCTTGTAGAGGGGGGCGGTGGGCAGGTCCAGCGTGAGGTACATGAAGGTAGACTCCACCATGGTCTCCTGGTACTCAGCGTTCTGCAGCAGCTGCGCCTTCTCTTCAGCCGGCTGCGGGAGGCAAGTTCAGAGCGGGGCCGGACGGACCGCGTTGGCGAGGGAAGCTCCCCCCCCGCCATCGCCATCCCAGCAGAGACTCACCAGATCCGGGTGCGGCAGCTTTTTGGTGAAGATGCGCATGGAGCCCTGGAATACGTCAGTGACGATGGCTGCGGACACATGGAGAAAGAGGCCGTCGGAGAGGCCGGGAGCGAATCTCAGGCAGAGCAGGGCGCAAAACCGCCACGAGGGCTCAGTGTGGACGTTCACATGTGGCAATTCAGGGCTGGGAGAGGCACTAWAACCTTCTTTTAGCCAGAGACACACTACGAGAGTCAGATCTTGCGTCTGACCATAAGCAAAGCCATCAGCCRGCTCTTTGCTCCCCCCCTGTGGCCACTGTCAGGCTAGAACCACGCAGGAGAGGTGACAAGCATCACCCGGGGACATCAGGGTGGATGGAGCTGCCCCAAGGTTAAAAATCAGCTGCACAAAAGCAGCCTTCGACCCACAGCACCCTCCACTCACTCTTCTTCTTCTTCTTCGTGCCGCCCAGGGCCGAGTGCAGGGCGTTCAAGAACCAGGAGAGAAAGTCGACTCCGTCACCTGCAAGACAGATGATAAATCAGTGGTGGCACCTTCGCGAGAGCACAAGGGAGCCTTCCCCTCCACACGGCACCCTAGAGGGATCTCTAACCCTCCTCGGCCTCCTCCAGGGCTGCCTGTCGGCGCGGGGCGCCCACAACGCCCCTCCGCCTCACCCTGCTTGGTGATCTGGAAGTTCTTCTTGCTGCAGAGCACCACAGCCTGCAACATCTCGTGGGGGGAGACGTGCGCCTTGAAGTTGCGCGGGTTCCACAGCTTCCGCATGAGCTCCCCGAAGCGCTGCACCAGCAGGAACATGATGTCCCCGGGCGGGCGCTTGATGTTTTTGTAGTTGTCTTCCTCCAAGAAGTAATTCCTCAGTGGGGGGACGTTGGAGAGGGCCTGTGCACAGACAGGCGACGATCAGCCAGGACACGCTCCCCCGCCAGCCCCAGGGGGAAGCGGGTTTCCTCCACCTCCCACCAGAAGCCACCCCCGTGCCCATACCTGGAGCACGGCGTTGGCGTAATCGTTGGCCTTGATGTTGTTGAGCCCCACAATGCCCGGGAGGTACGTGGTGCCATCGTACGCCCGTGAGAGCTTGGCCTGCTTGTCCAGGTTGGTGATCTGCTGCTTGGTGAAGGTGGGTTTCAGCACGTACTGAGAGAGCGGAGAAGAAACRGAGTCGGGCCAGGAAGCTAAAGGTGACCAGCCCCCCTTGCAGGCGCTGCTGCGGCTCCCAGTGTCACCGCAGCCTGAAATCCTCCGAGGACAGAGATATTGCCACCCTCCTGCAGACACGCTTCCACGTGTCCTGCCAGAACACCTCTATGGCGAAGACTTAAGAAGCCTTCATCCCTTTCACGTGACCCTGATGCCTTTCACGTGAGCAGGAACCAAGCAGGAACTCACAGCCACCTCGATGCAGAGCTCCCCACCGCTGCTGGGCCTCGCAAACCCCGACAGCCCAAGGGATGTGAACGTAAATCCCCAGGTTTCGGCGCAGCTCAGAGGAGCAAATCGCTTGTTGGCAGGGTCACAGCAGCCCTCCCCAGTCCCCCAGCCCCTCGCTGGGAAGGTCCCCGCACCGTGATGTCCTCCAGCGAGGAGTCGATGATCTCGTAGTTGTCGGGGAGGCAGTAAAACTTGAGGGTGTGGAGGTTGAGGAAGACGTGGTGGCTGAACTGCACGCTGTGGATGTAGGCGTGAGACTTCAGCCCTCGGCCTGCCGAGGGAGAGGAAAGCATCAGGGACACGGGCCGCGCGCGAGGGAACGCGACACCGCATGGCCCAGGCATCCGAGGGCTCCAATTTTGACCGTGAAGGAGCAAGCGAGGCCAACGGGGAGCGCGGGATGCTGCAAGCTCCGGAGATGGATGGATGAACACGCGTTGGGCCACGAGCCGCAAAAGGAATCGCTTGAGGAGCCCCAAGCCCGCGGAGGCCAGGCGAGAAACGACTCCCAGTCCCACTCGCGGGCTGCCTCTCCCCCCGGGACCGAGGGACCCCAGGCAGCCTCCCGCCAACACAAGCCCTGCAGCGACCTCGGCCCCCCCCCAGGGAAGGACTCACCCTGGAAGTACTTCCCGCACACGAGGCAGGCGTAGACGTTGATGTGCGACAGCGAGATGGAGCAGAGCTTCTCGAAATCGAAATCCAGGACGCTCCTAAAACGGGAGAAGCGAGAGGGCCGTGGCGCGTGGGGCAGCCTTCCCCCCCCACCCCCGCCCCGAGGGAACCGTGTCCCGGTGCCCGCCGCCGGCCCGCGGACCCTCCCCGCTCACTTGTTGATGGTGTCGAGGTAGGGGCAGTGCCGGCTCCGCTGGTCCTCGGGGTCGAAGCGGCCGTAGCGCACTGCAGCGAGGAGCACGGGGGCCCGTTAGCGCCGGGACGAAGCCAAATCATCCCCCCCCGTCCCCCCGCTGCTGTTCACAGCCTTCCTGCCGCGCAGCCTCCTTCCTCCAAGGCTGCCCAGGCTGCTCCCCGGGTGTTGACCCCGCGCGGGCCCCCCCAAAACGCCCCTGTGCCCCGCGGGGTGACATAAAGCAACCCACAAAGCAGGACCCTCCTGTGCGCCCCCTGATTGGGGTCACCCAGCATCGCCCACGGTCGTCCCTTCTGTGCGCCCCCAGAGCTGTCCCCGGTGCCCCCCAGCATCGCCCCCCGTTCCCCCCCCGTGC
>NW_020447594.1:10162-15116 GCF_003343035.1 Apteryx rowi
GGGCTGGGGACATGGGGGGGGGCCCCACAGCACCCAGTGCCCCCGCAGCGCCGCTGAGGGTGCCGGGTGCCGGCAGGGGGGGCGGCGCGAAGCCCGGGCGAGAGCAGCGCGGGTGCCACCGCCGCGGACGCCCGCGGGCCCCGGCTCTTTTGCCTCGAGTACGAGGGGGACGACGGGAGCGTCACCGCTGTCATTGTGCACCAGGTGGGGACCCCGGCATCCRGGCCCCCCCGCCTCTGACCTCTGCACCGTGCCACCGCGCTTCAAGGGTGCCCAGGGTGCAGCGGGGGGAGGCTGGGTGTCCCCTCCTGCCTGCGCGATGCCCTGGGTGCACCCGCGGGTGCCCAGGGACAGAGGGGGGCAGTGGGTGCCCCTGGGTGCAGGCGGGTGGTGCGGGGAGGGCAGCGGGTGCCCCTGGGGCGCAGGGGGGGCTGTGGGTGCAGGGGGCTGTGGGTGCCAGTTGCCCTGAGTGGGTGCCCTTAGGTTTAGGGGGTGGACGGTGGGTTTTGGGTGCCCTGGAGGGCAGTGGGTGCCCCTGGGAAGGGGGATACTCTGGGGTACAGGCGGGTGCTGTGGGGGCAGCGGGTGCCCCAGTGCAGGTGGGTGCTGGGGAGGTGGYGGATGGCCCTGGGTGCAGACGGGTGCCCCAGGGCGCAGAGCAGGGGACCTTAGCGGGGGACGGCGGGCACCCACGGGCGCCGCTGACGGCATTGGGGTGGGGGGGTGCCACAGGCGGACAGCGCGGAGGAGGTGACGCAGCGGGTGTGCGCCCGGAGCCCGCTGGAGCCCACCCTGCGCCGGGCCCTGTGCCAACGGGTGCAGGACGAGCTCAGCAAGCGCCGCGGGACCCGGTGACGGGGGGCACCCACCCCGGCTCTGCCCCGGCCCCCAGCAGTGCCAGCGGGGCGGGGAGGCRGGGGGGGACATCGCCAGCCCGGGAGGGGACGGTGGCAGCTGGGGCCGGTCGGTGTCCGATGCCAATAAAGGTGCTGCGAGGCCCCAGCGTGCGGCTGTCACTGGGGAAACTGAGGCACGGGGTGGGGACAACAGGAGCCTGGCAGGGACCCTGGTGGCCGGGCTGCGGGGCCAAGGYGCTGCACCCATGGGTGCTGCCGTGGCTGCATGGGGGCTGCTCTCCCGGGGGCTGCAGCGTGGCCTCACCCATTGCCACCCACCCCGGGGATGTCACCCCGTGTCCCCTGTCTTGTCCCCTCTCAGGGCTCTGGGGTGGCACTGGCAAGGTGTCAGGTCCCCAGTGTGCCTGTCCCTTTCCCCAGGCACTGCCAGGGCCATCAGGTCCCCAGTGTCCCCATCCCCTGTGGCTCAGGTGGCACTGCCAGGGTGTCGGGTCCCCAGGGTCCCTGTCCCGTTCTCAGGCACTTCTAGGGCCATCGGGTCCCTGGGGTCCCCATCCTTTTCCTGGGGTCCCTGTTCCCTCTCTGGGCACTTCCAGGGCCACCAAGTCCCCAGGGTCCCCGTCCCCTGGGGCTCTGGGGTGGCACTGCCAAGGCATTGGGTCTGCAGGGCCCCTGTCCCCTTCTCCAGGCACTTCCAGGGCCATCRAGTCCCCAGGGTCCCTGTCCCCTTCTCAGGCACTTCTGGGGCCATCGGGTCCCTGGGGTCCCCATCCTTTCCCTGGTGTCCCTGTCCCCTCCCAGGTGTGGGGCCGCAGCACCCGCAGCAGCAGGACAAACTCGGGGATTTTTAGTGTTTTTTTTTTTAATCTCGGTAGTGGCTGTAGAGAGACTTAGGGTGAAGACGGTTGTGGCTCCGCTGCCACCCGGGGAGGGGTGCCAGGCTGTGCCACGGGTGCCGGGGCGATGCCATGCCCGGGTGACACTCGCCCATGGGTGCCCAGGGGATGCCATGCCCTGGGAGGGCCCAGGCTGGGTCCACGGGTGCCCTGTGGCACCCAGGGCCGCCCCAGGGTGTGGGGAGGTGGCACCGGGCTGCAGCACCCCGGGGTCCTGCCGTGTCCCACACCAGACAGGAGGTTGGGACTGGAAATGGGTGGCATCCCAGGGAAAAGGGGGCCCTGCTAGCGGACATGTGGGTCCTCAACTGTCCCCACTGGGGCACCCAAGGGGGAGCTGGCAGAGGGTGATTCCCCCTGCCCAGGCGGTGCCCCCCAGGCCAGGGTCACCCCTCCCTGCGGTGCTTTGTTATTGTAGGGTCTCCCCAAAGCAGGACCTGGTGGTTTGTTATCGTCAACAGTCTCTGGAGCAGGTCCCAGGGCTTTGTTATTGTAGGGTCTCCTCGGAGCAGGTCCCACTAGCTTGGTGGTGTAGCGTCTCCCTGAAGCAGGGCCTGGGGCTTTGTTATTGTAGGGTCCCGTTGTTTTTGTAGGGCGTCCCCAGAGTGGGTCCAGCTGATTTGTTGTTGCAGGCTCTCTCCAAAGTGGGTCCCAGTGGCTTTTTATTGTAGGGTCTTCTTGGAGCGGGACCCAGTAGATTGTTATTGTAGGGTCTCCCCAAAGTAGGTGCCCATGGTTTCTTACTGGAAGGTCTCTCCAAAGCAGATCCCGGTGGCATGTTACTGTAGGGTCCCATTGGAGCAGGACCCAGTGATTTGTTATTGCAGGGTCTCCCCAAAGTGGGTCCAATAGCTTGTTATTGTAGGGTGTCCCCAGAACGGGACCTGTGGGCTTGTTATTGTAGGGTCTCCCCAGAGTGGGTCCTGCTGGCTTGTTACTGTAGGGTCTCCCCGGAGTGGGTCCTGTTGGCTTGTTATTGTAGGGTGTCCCCAGAATGGGACCTGTGGGCTTGTTATTGTAGGGTCTCCCTGAAGAAGGACCTACTGGTTTGTTATTGTAGGGTGTCCCCGGAGTGGGTCCTGCTGGCTTGTTATTGTAGGGTCTCCCCAAAGCAGGTCCAGATGACATGTTATTGTAGGGTCTCTGGAGGCGCTGGCAGGGGTGGGCTGCGGGGGCCTCAGTCCTCACCGGGGGTGGCACGGGTGATGGCAGGGGGCACCGGGGGGGTGTTGCTGGTACCACCCAGCCACAGCACCAGCACCACGATGAGGATGATGACGGCGAGGCCAACAGCCAGCCCCACCAGCACCAGGCGCCAGCGCCGGTGCCTGACCCGCTGCTTCTGTGCCACCGCCCGGCTCGTCCGCGTGAACGTCTGGCCCTGGGGACAAATGGCACATGGGCACCGGGATGGGCACTGCCATGCAGGGACACCCCGCGATGCCCAGCCAGGCCTCAATGTCCCCACGGTGCCCATCTGGGGCTTGATGACCCCGTGGTGCCCACCCAGTGCGGTGTCCAGGGCCATATGGCCCCATAGTGCCCGTTCAGGGCTGTGTGTCCCTCTGGTGTCCACCCAGCACAGTGTCCGGGGCCACATGTCTCCACAGTGCCCACCCAGCACAGTGCCCAGAGCCATATGTCCCCATGGTGGCCATCCAGAGCTCTATATTCCCATAGTGCACACCCAGCCTGGTGCCCACGGCTCTATGTCCCCGTGGTGCCCATCCAGGGCTCTGTATCCCCACAGTGCCCACCCAGGATGGTGCCCGGGGACACATGTCCCCATGGTGGCCATCCAGGGCTCTGTATCCCCACAGTGCCCACCCAGGATGGTGCCTGGGGACATATGTCCCCATGGTGGCCATCCAGGGCTCTACATCCCTACCCAGCATGGTGCCCAGAGCCATATGTCCCCATGGTGGCCATCCAGGGCTCTACACCTCCACCCAGAATGGTGCCCAGAGCCATATCTCCCCCATGGTGCCCATCCAGGGCCATACACACAGTGCCCACCCAGCACTGTGCCTGGGGCCATACATCCCGGCAGTGGGGCTCTGTGTCCCCATGGTGCCCACAGCACGGTGCCACCCGTCGTGCCCCTACCATGCTGCGCAGCTCCTCAGCCCGGTTGTCCAGGTCGCTGAGCTTGCCCTCACGCTCCAGCGTCTTGGTGAAGTTCTCCTTCATGATCTGTGCCACCTCCTCGGCCTCCTGCTGGCACTGCTCCAGCCTGGACTGGGGGGGACAGGGTCAGCAGGGACGGGGCCACACGGGGCGCATGGGCATTGTGGGGACAGGGCACACAGGGACGGGGCCGTATGGGGCATATGGGGACCATGGACACAGAGCATATGGGGCATGTGGGAACAGAGCACACAGAGACTGCAGGGATGTGGCATATGGGGACAGGGCNTATGGGGCATATGGGGACCATGGACACAGAGCATATGGGGCATGTGGGAACAGAGCACACAGAGACTGCAGGGATGTGGCATATGGGGACAGGGCACATGGGGACAGGGCCATATAGGGCACATGAGGACCATGGACACAAAGCATATGGGGCACATGGGAACAGGGCACACAGAGACTGCAGGGATGTGGCATATGGGGACAGGGCACACGGGGACTGCAGGGATGGGGCACATGGGGACAGGGCACACGGGGACAGGGCCATATGGGGCATATGGGGACCATGGACACAGAGCATATGGGGCACGTGGGGACAGGGCACACGGGGACTGCAGGGATGGGGCACATGGGGACAGGGCACACGGGGACAGGGCCATATAGGGCACATGGGGACCAGACACATGGGGACCATGGCAAATGGGAACTGCAGGGACGGGGCACATGGGGACAGGGCCATACAGGGCACATAGGGACAGGTCACATGGGGACTGCAGGGATGGGGCACATGGAGACCGGACCATATAGGGCATATGGGGACAGGACACATGGGGACGGGTAAACAGGGACTGGGAGGATGGGGCACATGGGGACAGGGCTCAGGGGGACCACAGGGAAAGGGCAAACAGAGACTGCAGGGACGGGGACCATGGGGACAGGGCCATGCAGAGTGCACAGGGATCATGGGGAGGGGGCACGTGGGGACCTGGGCACAGGGCCACATGGGGACAGGGCACATGGGGCCGAGGCCATGGTGGGTACAGGAGGGGATACACGGGGACAGGGCCA
>NW_020447594.1:16373-18802 GCF_003343035.1 Apteryx rowi
AGGTGCCCCCCACCCCCAGAGACATGGGTGCCCCCAGCCCGGATGCCCAGGTTCCCCCCCCCAAAGCGCGGGCCCCTGGCACGGCGGCGCCACCGCCRAGACACTGCGCCCTTTGTCCCCGCACGGCGCCAGCTGCCCGCCTGGCACCGCTCCCTCCGCGCGGGCAGGGTGCCCACGTCCCCGTCCTCGTCCCCGGTGGCCCCACAGGCGGCTTGTACGGACTCGCTGTATTGCCCGCGGACACGGAGAAACACAGGGAGAAGGGGGGGGGAGCCGCGGCGCCCGGGCACCCGCGGGGCGCCTCGGCCTCCCCGAAGGCACGGGGGGACAGGTGCCCGGCGCGGCGCCCCTAGGTGGGGATGACGCCCGTGGCGAGAAGGATGATGAGGATGAGGATGATGACGCCCACGAGGCCAAGGATGAGGAGGAGCTTCAGGTTCTTCCACCAGTACTTGCGGGCCACCTTCTGCGAGGTTGTCTTGAAATGCTCCGACTGCAGGCAGAGGCGGGCAGCGGGCTCAGGGTGCTGCACCCTGGGGTCCTCTCCCCCACCCCGGGGAGCTGGGGCCACCTTGGGGACCCTGCACCCATCCTATGACCTTGTGCCCTGCACCTTAGGGACCACCCGGGCACCTGGAGCCGCCTTGGAGACCCTACACCATCCCATGACCCCACCTCAGAGACCATCTGGGCACCTGGTGCCACCCTGGAGATCCTGCACCCATCACATGACTCTGTGCCCTGCACCTCAGGGACCACCTGGGGACCTGGTGCCACCCTGGAGACCTTGCACCCATCCCATGACCCCACCTCAGGGACCATCTGGGCACTTGGTACCACCCTGGAGACCCTGCACCCATCACATGACCCTGTGTCCTGCACCTCAGGGACCATCTGGGCACCTGGTACCACCCTGGAGACCCTGCCCCCATCCCATGACCCTGTGTCCTGCACCTCAGGGACCACCAGGGACCTGGTGCCACCTTGGAGACCCTGCCCCCATCCCATGACCCTGTGTCCTGCACCGCAGGGACCACCAGAGACCTGGTGCCACCTTGGAGACCCTGCCCCCATCCCATGACCCCACCTCAGGGACCATCTGGGCACCTGGTACCACCCTGGGGACCCTCCACCCACTTAGGGACCCTGCACCCACCCTGGGGACCCTGCACCCATCTGGGAACCTGGTGCCACTTTGGGAACCCAGCTCCTGCTTAGGGAGCCAGTGCCAACTCCAGGGACCCTGCAGCCACTGAGAGACCCTGTGCCCACCCTGGGGACCTGGTGCCACTTTGGGGACCCTCTACCCATGCCAGGAACCCTGCACCCAACCCCGTGTCCCCAAAGGTGGCTGGGGCTGTGCCCAGTGCCCATGGTGGCTTCCCCCGGGACGTGCCCAGCACCGGGCACCCGCCGAGCGGTTGGGTATCCCCCCCACCCCGCCAGGCTCCGCAAGGGGGGTGCAGGGCACCCGCCGGGCCCCTCACCGTGGCCTCCAGGTCCTCGGTCTTGTTGCGGAGGTGGTCGAGGTTCTCGCCCCGCGCCAGGATGCGCTCCACGTTCTGCGTCATGATGGTCTTGACGCCCTCCACCTCGCTCTGCAGGTCCCGCACCCGCTCGCTGCCCGCCTGCCGCGGCACCACGCCGGGCGTCAGGGTGGGCACCCGGCCCCCCGGTGCCCAGGCGTGGGGGCTGAGCACCCCCCAGGCACCCCACGCACGGCCTGGGCGCCCTACGGGCACTCGCACGGACCCCGAGCACCCTGGCACCCTGCAGGGCCTCCGGGCACCCGCAGGGACCCCGTATGCACCCGGGGCACCCACAAAGACCCCGCGCACCCCTGGCACCCCACAGGGACTCCAGGCACCCCACAGGGACCCCATATGCACCCTGGGCACCCCAACAGGGACCCCATATGTGCCCTGAGCACCCTACATGGACTCTAGGCACCCCACATGCACCCCACAGGGCCTCCAGGCACCCCATAGAGACCCCGTACGCATCCAGAGGACCCCACATGCACCCTGGGTGCCCCACACGGACCCCGGGCACCCCATAAGGACCCTGTATGCACCCTGGGTGCCCCACACGGACCCCAGGCACCCCAACAGGGACCCATTTGCACCCCACAGGGACCCTATGTGTGCCCTGGGCACCCTACATGGACTCTGGGCACCCCACATGCACCTCTGGCACCCACAGAGACCCCCGGGCACCCCAGCAGGGACCCCACACGCACCCCGGGCACCCCACAGGGCCTCCTGGCACCCCATAAGGACSCTGTATGCACCCTGGGTGCCCCACAGGGACCCCGGACACTCCTGGCACCCCACAGGGACCCACCTGCACCCCACATAGAGCCTGGGCACCCCACAGGGACCCCCAACACCCCACAGGGACCCACAGAGACACGGGACCCCCAGGGACCC